>NW_012147864.1:3611076-3659000 GCF_000956105.1 Propithecus coquereli | reverse complement strand
GCGCGGGCCGCCGCCGCCGCGCCCGCCGGGGAGGGGCCGGGGCTCCGGCCTTTGTCCCGCCCGACCGAAGGGAGGGCCGCGGGCGCCCCCTCCCGCCGTGCCCCGGCCGCGCGGGGGCTGGGCGGGGGTCTCCAGCCTGTGCGGCGGTCCCCGCCCTAGCCGCGCCGTCGCAGACCCGTCCCCCCGTCCTGCTGCCGGGTCCCCGGGGTCCTGCCCTGGCGACCCCAACTCCGCGCGCCCCCCACCAGCGCTGGTGCGTGCGCCCGGCTTCGGGTCCCAGAGGGGCTGGGGGCACAAGGCCTCCACCTCCTCCACGCACGCCCCCGAGCCACGCTGCGGGGCCTAGCGGTGCAGGACGACTGACCGCGGTCCGGGCTCTCCGATTCCAACGCGATCTGCTGCAGGGACACAAACCCAGACACAAAAGTCCTTAGTCAGGCCCAGCCGCCTCCCAGTCTTGAGCTCCCCGCCGGCCCTGGGGAGAGTTTCGGAGTCTGGCTGAACTAAGTCCGAAGCAGGGCTGTGGCTGCCTCCCTGGGGGCCCCTAGGGACTCACTGCCCCTCTCTGGAGGTGCTCTTTGAGCCTGTTTTGCTCTCTGGAGTGGCAGTCCCTACCTCATCCGTAAGAGTGCTGGGCGCATAGTAGGTGGCCCAGTGCATGCCAAGTCTGACCAGAGTGAGATCCAACTGGACAGCAAATAAGTCAACATGCGGGAATCCAACAGGCCAGGGAGGATGGGAAACATTCCCGGCAGAGGACATGGCCCAAGCAAAGGCCCAGTGCCAGACCTGTGCAGGGAACCCAGAGCCACCTCTCCTCCTAGGAGGCTGACCACAGGCAAGGCGCTGGGGCCTGTCCTCCATGCATGTCCTTATGGACACTGAGCTTGTGAAGGGTATGCTGTCACCAAGTGCTGGCTGCTGGACAGAGCCGGTACTGCCCAGCCAGGTTCTTCTCTCTGGGTGCAGGAGAAGGAACCCCAGTCTCGGAGACAAGCCCTCTTGAACTGGAAGGTCCCCAAATGAGGGATCATTGAAACTCCTTGCAGGGACCATAAGAGCCCAGAGGTTGGCAAACTAGCCCGTGCCCCAGCAAGCAGAATGGCAAATAGACCTAACACAGCCACACACCTCTAATATGTGCGTGTCCCATGTCCCATGCGCACCTTCCTTCCCCGTGGGGCCACACCACCCAACCTTTGATCAGTCTGTACCCTGCCTGGAAGTCCTTCCCTCTGTCTCTTCCTGTTAAAGTCCGTTCCACCCTGTGCCCCACTCTCCCTGCTCTCTGCCCTGCAGGGGGGTCAGCCCAATGTTCTGGGTGCTCTGGGCTCAAGATCTTGTCTCCCGACCTGGCTACAGATGCCCCAGTTTAATGGCCCAGGCCGGGCTCAGGTGGACCCTCAATGGAGGGTGGCAACCCACCCCAGGCGGTGGCTGGGCAGCCCAGGAAGCTCAGGGTCACCTGCCAGGGCCTTTGGACAGAGGCTCCGGGCACCCCAGAGTGAGGGCCTGGGGTTCCAGCAACACAGGGCTCCTGGTGGCCTAGGCAAGCAGAGGGGCTTCCCGGGCACCTCGGTCTGGTCTGGCTCTTTGGGGAGCGGAGGGGCCGGCCCCTCCCAGAGGGGAGCACAGGATATGGGGCCACCAGCCCGGGCTCTCCGTGTGTCCGGCCTGGCCCCAGCATCCTGCCAGGGGAGGATGGGAGTTCTGGAAGCTTCCCCTGTCCTGGGACGAGAACCTCCCTCCTACTTCATGGTACCTCAGAGGTTGGGAGGGGTGGGGTGGGGAAGGCGTCTTTTTTCTCAAACGGCACAGGCCCTGGACCTGCCCAGATGGGAGCCGGAAGGGCACCCAGGTTGAGGGGACCACCTCAGCAAAGGCCTGGCTAGGCGGCTCATTTGCATGCAGGGGCCACCAAGGCGGGAGCCGCCGCTGCTGCCACCGCCAAGCGGATTTGAGCAGAAGCTCCGTTTTCCTTCTGTTCTTGTCTCTCTCTCAAGGTCAGAGCCCAAGCAGGGACAGGAACAAAGGCGGCTCGTCCCCCATTCAACCTCCCTGTGCCCGCCGGCGTCTCTGAGAGGCAGGGGCCGTGGAGGGGAGGGCAGGGCAGGGCGGCCTGAGGCCCAGCCCTGGGCAAGGCTGCATCAGGGAGCCCCTGCCCCGCCAGGGGGCTGCTGTGAGTGCCCATGAAGCCCTGTCCCCTCCAGGGCTGGGGGCCATTCCAGCCTCCATGCTTAGGCCGCAGGGGCTTGCTGAGGCCACAGGGTCACTCTGGAATAAGCTTCCTTTGGAGTCAAGGGTCGGAGGTCAGGCTCACTCTGGGCACAGGGGTTGCTCAGGGTCAGGGGTTATCGAGAGTCGGCTGTCAGCCCCAGGCCCGGACCTAGGGCAGGGTCTTGGTGGGGGTCTTCCCCGGACTCAGGGAGGGTCTTTCTTGTGTGGCCCCGGCCTGCGCCCAGCACCCGGGCCGTCTCCCACTGCCCACATGCACCTCGGCAGCCCGCGGGGCGAGGCTGTGGGGCTCAGGATCAGGTCCCCAGCCCCTCAGCCTTCAAAGGCCGCCTCGCCGTGGAGAGAGCTAAAAATATGCGGGGAGAAATTTCTCATTACAGAATAAATTGGACCAAATCCACTGCCTGATCCGGCTCGAACTGTTTTCAGAAGCCCCATCTCGACCAGGCGGGGACCAGACACTAGGGGGTCACGGGGTGGGGGACACGGGGGCTTCTGGGCAGGTTGCTCCGCTCCTGGTGGGAGCCCCAACCCACCACCCGCATCCCTCTCCCACCTGTCAAGAGGGACCCAGCCCTGCGGTCAAGCAGGGTTTCCCCTGGGCTTTAGGTCCTTGTCCTTGAAAATAAAAATGTGTCCCTTTCTCTTGCTGGTAAGTTAAAATGTCCATCTCCCTGTGCACCAGGCCCTTGAAACCTCAGCTTGGACCCCAAGATCGTGGCAACCCCCATGGTCTGGCCAGTAAGGGACCGACAACACCCCTCCCTCACCTTCCTGCCTCCCTCCGACACCCCGGCTCCAAGCGCTGACACAGATATGAGCTCCAGTGTCCAGTCACCAGCCGTGTCCACAACTCCCCACCCGTACGGTGCCACGCAGGCACCGCCAGCTCTGCCAGTGACCGAGGTAGAGGATTTCACGTTTTATGGTGATTTAATGAAGTATATGTAAGTAACCACACATGGCCTCCTATCCACAGCAAAGCTCTCGGTGTCTCAGGGCCTTGCTTGCCCAGGACATGGACATCGGAGGCCCAGGGCCCCTATGGAAGAGGAAACAGGGCAAGGTTCTGACTTCGGTGACCCCAGGGAGGGACACAGCATCCTCGAGTGCGGTCCCCTGGGTGAGCATGGTGCAGTGCATGGGCCGTGTCTGTGGGACGCCCTGGTGCTGCGGCCAGAGCCCCGTCCCCAACTCCCCAGGAAACACTGGCAGATGGCTGTCCACACCAGCCGAGCTCCAGCCGCCCCCTTAGGGACCCCAGTGTGTCTAGCCTGCGGGGCTGCTGCACAGCGTCCACCTGTCCTCACTTCCCAGATGGAGAAGCTGGAGCCCCACAGCCAGTCCGCCAGGACCCCCTCCTGGACCCCCAGCTGCGGGTCTATTCGCTGTTTGTCCAGTGGCACGTGGTGGGGGCGCCCTATGTGTGTGTCCTGCAAGGCTGTGTCCATCCCATATGTGTGACCATTCACGTTGCGTGTCCTGTGTCTGCGTGGTTGGGTTTTGTGCCTGTGCATGTGGGTTTGAGTGCCTGAAGTGGAGCTGCCGGGAGCCCCCCTCCCGTGCTCCCAAGCACGCGCGCGCGCACGCACACACTTATGTGCACACATGTGGAGGGCCGGCTGGGACCCGGGGCCTTTCATCTCGCGCTGACAGGCCCCTCTCTGGCTTTTAGCCTCCAAGAACTCCCAGCTAATAGTGCATTAACCTTGGCGGGGGGGGCTGCCAATTACTCCCGCTAACAGTGGGGTGCGGGCGTGGTGGACCGGCCCTGACAGGCTGAGGGGGAAAGGAAGAGGCGGAGCCCCCTCTCCCTGCGGAGGGGGCCGGAGGCAGCCGGGCCAGGGGAGCAGCCTATTCCGGCTCCGGATGGCAGAGCGCGGGTCTCTCCTGACCTCATTAGAGTAATTAACGTGCCTTTTGAAGCTTGAGAAATCGCTCAGAGCTGTGGGAGGGGGCCGTGGATCACAGGGTGGGGGCCCGAGATGGTGTCTTCACGCCTGTGAAAAGCGTGTCCCAGTGGGTCGGACAGAGAGACAGAGACCGACCAAGAGACACAAGCCGTTGAGGGGCAGATGGAGAGACACGACCCAGAGGCAGAGACAGGCCCACAGGGACAGACGGGGAAACTGCAGCCAGAGCCCGAAGGCAAGGGTGCAGCCGGCCGGCCCCAGGCCCTCGCACAGCTCTCCCTGCCGTCTGGGGCCACCACCCTCACTTTGGGGGCTACTGCTAAGGACAGGCACGGGGCAGGCAGCCAGGGAGGACTTCCTAGAGGAAGCAGCAGCTGAGGCTGCAGCAGGCAGGGATGGGGGTTCTGGAGGGGAAATGTGAGGCGCTCAGGGGAGGCCACTGGGGTGAGGACAGTGCATCCTGACTAGAGCGGGGCCAGCCCTGGTGGTGGACAGGGACTCAGGCTGGAGCCTGCAGGGTCATGAGGTCCTGGGGGGCAGCAGGCCCTGCCCATCCCATGGTGGGTATGGGCAAGGTGGGGCTTGGGAGGAGGTGTGGGGAATGGGCCCCCGGTGGGACCTATTTCCCCAGCTGGCCCCGGTTTGGTCCCTGGGGAGAAACCTGGTGGGGGGGGGGGAGGGTCAGAGAAGGCCTAGTGGTGCGAGGTTGCCACCTAGCGGCTGTTCCGCCTTATGACAGGGTGGCGGTGGCCTGGCCAGCTGTCTAGGGGGAACTCTGGCCACCTTGGCTACCGGCCTCCCTAGGCCTCTCCAAGGCCAAACCCGCAGGGGGAGGGGGTGACAGGCCAGAGCTAGACTCTGCCCAGACCCAGCAGCCTGCAGGAAGAATATGCCCACAGGGAAACCAATCCGGCGCCTTGCCCAGAGTGGAGGCTCTGCTCTTGGACTCCACAGGAGGCAGATTGGGGGGGCTCAGGTTCTAGGGAACTCCAGCCCACTACACCACAGCTCTGGGCTCCTCTGGAAGCTCCCCCAACGGTGCCAGTGGAGTGATGAGGGATCCCCGAGGGTATGGCCTTTGAGCCCCAGGCTGAAGAGGCACAGAAGAGGGAGCCCCAGAGCAAGGGCTTTGACAGATGAGTAGGAGTTCTCTCTAGGCCCAGAGGTGCCGAGTGGCACAGCCTTGTCCCAGGAGGCTGGAGACAGATCCTCCTCCCTTCTTTGCCTACCATATGAGATTCCTCACCTGAAAACCCAGGTTGCTCACAGATGGGGAAACTGAGGCCAGCTTGAGCCTTGCTCTATCTACCCACACCAGCTGAGCCAGGACCCCTGGGTCTAGATGCAGCAGGGGGCCAACACCAGCTACAGAAACACTGCCACGTTTATTGTTCCCAGCCCAGTGGGAAGGCGTTCCCAGACAAGCCCCTAGGGCCCCCTGCCCATGGGGGACGGGGAGCGGCACAAGTCACAGTCTGGCAAGGGGGCCTCAGAGCCGTGGGCAGCGGCTGTTGGGGCCCCTCCGGCTTCCACCACCTGGAATGCTGTCCAGGCCGAGGTGGCATCAGGGAGGCCAGGCTGTGCTGTCCAGGCAGAGGATCAGGGAAGGCAGGCAGGCAAGCGGCGGCACAGGTTCCAGCAGAAGCGCTCAGGCTGGCACTCGGTGAGGCACTTTGGCCAGCAGGAGGACAGGCCAGGTGCACTGGGCACTGAGGTGGGTCCTGTCTCTTGTCTGTCCCCCAGGGCCACTGGAAACGCCACCTCCCCCCCCTCGGCATCTGGAAGGCAGGAAGGAAGGGATGAGAGGTGAGGTGTGGAGATGGCCCACCCCACTGGACAGAGGCAGCCAGGGCATACGCACCTCAAATGGGGCAGGCAGGGGTGCTCTGCCCACAGGAGGGGATAGCCCATTTGGACCCCTGCAGCCCACCAGGGTCTGCTTCCCCTGTCTGCCCACCCTGCCAAGCTGTTTGCCTCAAGGGAAGGGGCCTCCTAGCCAGGAGGTGGAAGAGGCCATGGAGAGGTTCCCAGGCTGGTGTCTGACCTTAGGGTACCCTACCTGTCCCTGGTCCTGCCACCCCCAGCAAATCGAGGTCCCCACAGCAGCCACACTGGAGCACACAGGTCTGTAACCCCCTGCTTAGGACCCTGCTGAGGCTGACAACCGCTTTGAGCCCAGGCTCTCCCCCATCCAGCCACACTGCTGTCTGGCCTGCTGTTCCTTCTACCTGGAACACCCTTCCAGGCGCTGGTCCCATTAACACCACAAGGAGACCCTCCGTAACGCTCCTCCTCTTGACAGGACCCCACAGTCAGTTCCCCACCTCTGACTTAGCTAGACCTTGACCATCAGGGTGGGGCCTGGAACACAAGCCCGTCACCCCAAACGCTGCAGCCTCTTCCCCATTTTAAAGAAACAGAAAATGGAGACAGAGAGGCTGAGCCTTGCCCAAGACAGTTGAAGCCCAGCCACCCGTCTGCTGCGATCACACTGATGACCCAGACCCTGCTGTTCCTGCAGCCCAGCCGCCCACCAAGACACCCCTGGGGGCAGGGGAGGGCTGTGCACCATCTCAGATTCCTGGTCTCAAAGACCGTCTCCTCATCGCTGTCCATCGAGGCCATCTCGGTGGGGTCCTCGGTGTTGGCCAGAAGGCCATACCTCCTCCGCTGCGGCTTCTTCAACCTGGAAGCAGGTCCGGGCACACTCAGCGGCTCCTCCCGTGCCCCCTGCCCCACCCTCCTTCCCCAGGACCCCAGGGCCCTGCTCCAAACCTCCCAGGTCTAGTTGTGTCTGTTTCTTTTTTTTTTTTTTTGAGACAGAGTCTGACTCTCTTGCCTGGGGCGAGTGCCATGGCGTCAGCCTAGCTCACAGCAACCTCAAACTCTTGGGCTCAAGCAATCCTACTGTCTCAACCTCCCGAGTAGCTGGGACCACAGGCACCCGCCACCATGCCCGGCTAATTTTTTCTACATATATTTTTAGCTGTCCAATTAATTTCTTTCCATTTTTTGGTAGAGACGGGGTCTCGCTCTTGCTCAGGCTGGTCTCGAACTCCTGAGCTCAGAATGATCCGCCCGCCTCGGCCTCCCAAAGTGCTAGGATTATAGGCGTGTCAGTTTCTTTTACATCAAAATTGCCACAACAATTACTAATTGCTCCGATGGCAGTGAGGTAGGTGGACCCTCTGCAGGTCCTCCCCTCGCCCCAAGCTGTGACCCCAGCAGGGAGGTGCTGACGTCACCCCACAGTACTGATGTACACACGGAGTCTGGGGGTTTGCAGGGTTTTCAGCATCAGCCGCGTGCAGGACCCGCTGGGGCCCAGCCGCGCCCACGAGGGTGCACGGGAGAGGGGAGCGCCGCACCAAGGGCCTCTTGAAAACCGCCTGGACTGCGCAGTGGCTCACGCCTGTAATCCTAGCACTCTGGGAGGCCGAGGTGGGCGGATTGTTTGAGCTCAGGAGTTCGAGACCAGCCTGAGTAACAGCGAGACCCCCGTCTCTACTAAAAATAGAAAGAAATTAATCGGCTAACTAAAAATATATAGAAAAAAATTAGCCGGGCATGGTGGCGCATGCCTGCAATCCCAGCTACTCCGGAGGCTGAGGCAGGAGGATCGCTTGAGCCCAGGAGTTTAAGGTTGCTGTGAGCTAGGCAAAAAAAAGAAAACTGCCTGGACTTTGCCAGAGTGGTGACAGCGAGGAACACGGTCGTCCCTGCGTGATAAAGGACCTTCCAGAGGGCGCCCGAAGACCCCAAAGTGGGGCGAGCAGTTAGCGGCCCAGGGATTCGGGCGGGTGACCAGGAAAGGCGGGCAGCCCGAGGAGTGAGGGGGGATGCTGGGCGACAAGGCCAGGGTCATGGGCGAGCAGAACGGCGGGCCCCGACGGTCGTGCAGGGCGGGGACGCGCAAACACGGGCAGGATCCCGGGGTTGGGGACGTGTCGGGGCGTCTGGGGGTTCCCGGGCCCCGCACGCTCTGGCCTTGGCTGTTCTGCAGGGGAAATGGGCAGCAGCGGCGCGAGCGGGACCACGCCCGGCCCAGGCGGGACCCGGACCCTGGCCCAGACCCGCCGGCCACCTCCGCACGGGCCCCGGGCGAGTTCCGTGACAGCCAGCACCGCCCGACCACGTGACGACGCCCACGCAGCGCCGGGCACGCCCACTCCGGAGGGGAGAGACGGGGCCCGAGGCCTGGCACGTGATGCACGAGCGCGCGCTGATTGGCCGCAGCTGGTAACGCACCTGAAGGCCCGGATGAGGAAGTAGAGCGCGGCCAGGCCGCACAGGCCCGTGAGCACGTAGAAGGAGCGCAGCAGCGCCGAGCCCGACGGCCCCGGGGGGCTCGCGTGCGTGCTGTTATGCGGCGCACCCGGCTGGCTCCCATTCGTCACGGCGGGCGGCGGCGGGGACACAGCCTCCCCAGGCCCGCGCACCAGCAGCAGCGCCGGCAGCACCAGCAGCAACAGCGCCCGGAGCGGCCGCTGCACCACGCGCGGCCCCATAGCCTGGCGGAAGCGGTGGTGGCGCCCCGCCCGTGCTCGGCTGTCACTCAGGCGTGCGGGGGCGGCCCCAGCCAATGGGGCGTGGGGGCGGGGCTTGGGCCCGGAACCGCCGCTGGTCCCGCCTCTGGCTGACGGTGCCCGACGCTACCCTTAGCGCCCCGCGGCCTGTCAGGCCTGTTTCTCCCGCCCCGCCCAGGCTTGTGACGCCGGAGTAGGGGACCCTCCCTTTCGGCAGAGCCCCGAGGGTGTCCCGCGGGGATCCCAGGTGCCCTCAGGCTCCCTGAGAAACTGGCCTGGTTCAGCCTGCACCTCCCTGGGGCCACGGTCCCGCCCAGGAGTATGCGGTGCCCCGGCCATGGCTCAGGGGCTGGTGTCCTGCCCCGCGCAGCGGGCTGGGCACAGCCCCCAGGCCGGCCAGTGGCGCAGGGGACAGCCGTGCGGAGGCTGCGACAGCCCGTCAGCAGCGCGTGCCCACTTGGTCACGGCACAATGAGGGGATCCTGTGGTCCTTGCCTGGGTCCAGCTTCTGCCCGGTGTGCGGATCGGGCCCGCCCTCAGCAGCCGCACCGGAAACCACAGACTCAGCTTTCCGGTGCACACATCGGCCCTTTATTAAACCCGCCTTTCCACGTCTTCCACCGTCTTGGACAAGGACGAGCCACCGTGCCAGCTGCCAGCGCCGCGGCCTGTCCTGTCCTCTGGGAATGGCCTGAAGTCCGGAGCCCGAACCTCACTGGCGAAACACCTACTGGAACGAAGGGGAGGGGTGAGGAGCGGACAGGGCCAGAGCCTGCAAGTGCCATCCTGGGCGGGGGTTCTCCCCTAGCCGGGTCTCTTGTAGGCGCGGGAATGCCGGTAGGCCCAGGCACTGCCGGGGACAGGGATGCGGCTGCATGCCACCCACCCGACAGCACTTACAGGAACAAGCCTCGAAGGCAGGCAACTGCATCTCTGGCTCTTTCCAGGTGAAGTCCTTCCTGGGACAGTGACCCCTTGAGGTCGTCGCTGTTCTTGGGCCACCCTTCCCTGTGTCCTGGCTGGGTCCCCTTCAACCTGCCAAAGCAAAGAAGCATTATTCCCGATGTTCCTGCTGGGGCTCGCAACTGCCCCCCATCCTCCCCAAAACTATCCACAGCTCCCACGAGGGTCTCGAGCTAGTTATGGGGCCATGACGTCAGAGGCACCGTCATGGGCCAGTGTGCCCGGGGTGGGCCTGCACCTTGAGATGCGGCCAGAGCCACATTCCCGTCGGCAGAGCCAGCTACCCACTCGGGATGGAGCTGCTTAGAGACCAGTGTGGGTTCTGGAAAAAACTAACAGTGGCAACAGACATCAGAGAAAGCTAGTTAGGTGCGTGACTTAAAGAGGTCTGCAAAAGACTGTCACTTGATGAGCGAAAAATCCAAAAGGCAGGGCGTTCGGTGGTCTCCAATCCTGCTCAATGGATGGCACCTATGAGGGAGGCGTGACTGTGCCCAAGGCCGCTCGCCTGGCCACAGGAGGGGAAGAGCAAACTTTAGTTCTAGTTTGATTTAAAAAAAAAAAAATTTAAAAAGGAAAAACAAAAAACAGTCAAAGGAACATTCCCCGGGTACATTACTTTCAAATGAGCTCTTGACAAGAGGGATTCGGACACGAGCGAAAGGAGTTACCTCGAATTACAGGGCTATTTCCACATATGAGCTAGCCAAGGGAGCAGCTTGCGTCTCAGAGGTTTCTGTTGGGCGCACAACACTTCTGTCCTCCGAGGGCTGCAGCTTCCATAGGCTAGCAGAGAACGCTCAGAACTCGTGAAGCAACAGCAGGACTAGCTAACGAGCTGGTCAGTCTGGTCGCCCAGGGACGCCATGTGCCGTCCACTCTCTGGCCTGCTGCTAGACTAAGGCTCTCCAGTCAGCGTCAGGTGCCCAAGTGTTCACTGTCCCTGCTACCAGTCCTGTCAAGCCCTGGGCTGCCCTGCTGAGCTGCGCTCCCGTCACCCACCTCGCTCACCTAAAGGGATGGTGCCGTCAGCTGTTCACAACGCCTGGCCAGCGTCAGTTTGCTCTGCCTTCCTCGGCTAGCTCTCCGCAGGCCTCAGGTAGGACTTGCAAACCTACTGCTCCTCAACTGCTCCTGCTCAGGTCTGACTGCGACAGCCCAGCAGGGAGTGTGTTGTGCAATGAAAGGGAAATTGTCAGAGCAAGGTTCATTTCACACGGTCTTTTAATCGGCTTCGTAAAGCCAAAGAAAACTGCATACAAGAATTCCTTAGCCACTGCAAATACAACATCAATGGAGTATGCATACGTCTTCCAGTAAAAAAGGACAATATAAATAAACATCTTCAAGAACCTCTCGGGGGACATCTGCATGTCTACTGCAGGGCACACACAGCGCAGATGGGCAGATGGGCTGGGGCTCCAGGGCAGCCTCTGCCGCTGCCCCGATGATGTCCTACCACGCTACACTCAGAAACGTTACACGGAGTTGGAAAAAAGCCACAGCTTGCTCAGCTTCCAACAGAGCAGATTCCGAGTCTGTTCAATCTCAGAAATGAATGGGGCACCCAACTTCATGGGGCCGACCCCAAAAGAGAAACAAAAAAGGCAACACAACCAAAAAAACCCAAAAAACCCACACAACCCCCGGCGATGTTTTTAAGAACTCATGGCTCGTAGTAACTAAAAGAAAAAAGTAAATCTGAAGTGCTTTTCAAACGCTTTGAAAACCCTTAAAAATGGACAGCGCTTCCTTAAAAAAAAAGTCTAACAATGAGGCCATCTCAGGGGTCAGAGCAGTCAGGCTGGGTTTGACAAGATCAGAGCTGAAATGACTACAAAAGTGGGAATACAAGGAGGTGTGTTCACTACACATTAACGATTCAGCGAAGCTCCCAAAATCTTTAAATATACAGCCATTGGAAGGACGATCTTGAGCAGGAAGGATTTTTACTCGTTGTGTGTAGCTGAGGACAAGAAGCAGGTACAGTGTAAAGGCACTGAAGCAGCAACAGACGCAGCATTCCTCTCCCGAGTGCAGACTGGGGGCGCGGCCCTGCCGCCTCGGGAGCAGCCAACCCCCCCCACAGCCGAGGGCGGCCGGCCGGGCCGCACATGCACCTATGCTGGGCTGCTCGGCAGGTCCCTGCTCTCCCTTCCTTTCTGGTCAGTTTACTTGGCCCTCATGGTCTGCGCTGGAAATGGCTCTGAGAGGACAGACTTGTTCCTTATGGGCAAGCACAGTGACAGTCTGAGTGTCCAGCCTAAGTTGCTCGCAGAGGGCGCCAAGGTGCACTGAGCTCCCGCAGCAGGCCACGGCAGCGTGGCGCCCTCGGAGCGTGACTTACCGTAACTGTCGTAGCTGTCTCTGTAGGACCCACCAGAGCTCCGGTCACCGTAGCCACTGCCCTGACTCCGGCTGCAGAAGGATACACACAGGTGGGTGCTGAGAGCACCGATTTACCTTACCAACTGCCTACGGCAGGCTAAGCTGCCACCCTCACGCCAGCGATCTGTCACGGGGATGTGACAAGAATGGCTGCAGAGCAGATGCTGGGAAATCATCAAAAATCGCCACCCATGGTGCCCCACCCAGCCCTCCCCCTGCCCTGTGGCTGTCCTCCTGAAAGGCCCAGCTCCTGCCTGCCTGGGCCACCTCCTCACCTCTGCTCCATGCTCAGCCAACCTCATCTCACCTGGGAGGAGTCCTCCCGAGGACCGTGGATAGGACCTGGCCACCTCCCAGCCACCCTTATGCACAGGCTGGGTATCCACCTCCCCTCACCTGCTGTAGTAGTCTCTGGAACCTCCGTAGCCCCCACTCCTGGACTCGAACCGGCCGCCCCCGTAGCCTCGGTCCCCTCCTCCTCCTCGCAGGGCCAGAAAGGAGAAATGAGTAACACCTCCAGCCAGCAGTGCCTCCACTGCATCCCCGAGGGCCACCCTTGTGGCACTCACCTCTGGAGAACCCACGGCCCCGTCCTCGGCCCCCGCGGAAGAAGCCCCGGCCCCCGGCAGAGCCGCCTCGGTAACCACGGGATCGGTTGTCAGATGACTTGCCTGCCTGGTCAACTCGGATCTGTCGCCCGTCTACAGACTGGAGATCGGAGGTTGGCACAGGTTAGTCTCTGCACCACCCCATCCCTGGGGAGGGGGAGCTCACACTCTGCAACACCAGACCCTCACCTTCCCATTCATGGCCATCATGGCATCCTTGGCGTCATCAATGTTCTCAAAGGTGACAAACCCAAAACCCCGAGATCGCTGGGTCTCTCTGTCTTTCACGACCACCACTGTTCAGAGCAGAGAGGTCTGCGGTCAGCACCCCGCAGTCCCCACAGGCAGAAACGAGGACAGGCCATCCCCATTCAGCCACCAGCCCCAGCACGAGCCTCACCTTCGGCGATCTGTCCGTATTTTGAGAAGACCTGCTCGAGTGACTGCTCATTGGTGTCAAAACTCAGCCCTCCAACGAAAAGCTTGCCTTCATCTGATGCCATGGTGGCCTGTGGCACACAGCATTTGAATCCTTAATAAGCTTCACCTCTCACCACTTTCCCTATTTCATGCAAGTGACATATGCTATTGGGGGGAAATTTTGGAAAAGCACTTCTGTTTCATTATCCTAAACTCAGAGCTAGGAAGTCTTACTTTAAACAAAATGGTTAATCACCCTGGACTGCTGGTCCCCAACTGGCCCAGTTCTACCCACCTCCCAGACTGAGGGCTCCCTGGGGGCAGGGCCACACAAGGCCACGGTCCTCGGTGTTGCTGGGGCCATACAGGGCCTCCTGTGTCTCCCCCACAGCCTCTGCCTGGGCTGAACTGGTCCTCCCAGTTGGCCTGAGCACTCTGGCAGGACTGCACCCAGTTTCTCCCCCCTCCCACACGGGGAGAACTCCTGTTCTAACCACCTGCTGTCTACTGGCTGCTGAACTGTAAAGTGCTTTTGTTCACTGTAAAATGCCTCCTGAGAGTGACTGGGGGACCGGGCGCAGGGACTGGCTGTCAGGGAGGCCACCCAGGCCTGCAGGGTAGCTTTGGCAAGACACCGACCTTATAAACAGGACCGGGCTGTGAGGGGGAGTGATGGCCCGGAAGCGGTGATGTTGGACGAGGGGACAGGTATTTGAGGGAACTACTCCAGGAGCGGGGCGGCCAGCTGACACTCAAAGCATTTATTCGCAGGGAACGACCCCACCAAGGGCTCCAAGAGCAAAGGCCAGGACGCGATTAGGAATCCGCGCGCTGGCGACTGTGCCAACTCAGGCCCAACTGCGGGCGTAAACAGTGACATGGCAACGTGAGAAACACGAGAACTGTGCGTGCTCGGCCGGGATTTAAGAGGGAGTCCTGGCCCTTGTTCAATCCAATGGGAAGACGGAGACACTGAGGCTCGGGAAGCATAAGGCACTGAGCACCGACACTTCCAGCCCCACGGTCGGGAAACGGGCCCTGGAAACGGGGCACACCACGTGGCCCCGCCCCCGCAGCGCGCGCATGCGCCCAGCGGGCGTCCTGCGCCACTCCATCCGGGCACTCGGCGGTCCCGCCATTTCGCTGGGCGCAGCTTGGAGCTCGCGGCCGCCATTTTGCGGCAGCGCCCCGCTTGCCGGCGGCCCGGGACTGCGGGGGGATGCCCTCCGGCCACTGCTGGGCCCAGTCTCCCGCTGCCCCACGCCGCCGGCGGGGCGGACTCCACCCAGGGCCCGCCCCGGCACCGCCCCCTCCCAGGGGCGTGCCGCCGCGGCCCCGCCTCGTCTGGCCGCCACAGGTCGCCCGCCGCCCCGGGCTCCTCAGAGCCGGTGCCGCCAGGGCCCTCACCACTGAGCCGGGCAGGTCCCTGACGCAGGCGGGAACACGGCACAGCACAACGACCCGAGCCTTCTAACGCGCGAGTGAGGGGGGGGCGCCCCGGAGCCCAGCCTTATATATGCTGCCTTGTGGCCCCGCCCCCTAGCCCGACCCCTGAGGCGCGCAGACCAATCAGAGGTCCCGGAGCCCAGGGCCGCGCCTGATATTCATGAGCTGGGGGCCGGGCCTGTCCTGGCTCCGCCTTCTCCCAGGCGCTGGCGCCGGGTGCCGCGATTGGCCGGGACGTTCCCAGTCTGCAATACCCCACTCTCGTGCGCGGGGGCGTGGCCTGCGCTCAGTGGGGCGTGGCTGACCCACTTCCGCGTGCCCGCCCTCTTGCTGCGGCGTGGAACAAAGGGGCCTGTGGCCTCGTGGGGACCCCTGGATGTGGCTCGAACCCCTACTTTTCCTGTGCTCCAGCAATGCCAACATGTCGACGTCGCCCAGATACCCATACCGCCCTGAGCCCTGGCTCTCAGACACTCCAACTTCATCAGAGCCCCGACATCCGTCCTGATACACTTGCCAGCATAACTGAAATCCCACTAACCCCAGCACCCCAACACTCCACGTCGTCAGTCCCAGTGCCCACCCAAACCCCAACACAGAAGATTCCATTTATGTGAACCCCAATATTCACAATCCCAATTCTTCCTCCTTCCCAACACTTTGGTGCACCCCAACTTTACCCTACCCAGTTTGCCTACAAACCCTGGCTCACACCCACACCTAACTCCTACCCAAACCCCGACTTCACCTCCGCTGGTTGCGTCATCCACATCCCAACATTCAGCTGGCCTGACAGTATTGCGCATCCCATCTCCAGACCGCAGGCAGACACCCACCTGGACTCTCGGCTCAGCCTCGAGTTCCCATTGCACCCCAACATTCAGCTGAGCCTTGGGCCTCGGTTCCCACCGAGGTTCACACCCACAGCCGGCCCACCCGCCGTGGAGCGCCCACTCTGCTCCTCCACCTGGGTCTTCCAAAGGCATCGCTTGTTGAGCCTTGTTGTGGGGGTCCCAAAACCTCTGCTATCAGAACCAGCTTTGCAGCGACCCTCATTTCTAAAGCGCTCCCTGGGGGCCCCCTCTGTGGCTGCCATCTGCTCCTTGTTCCGGCCCCAACTCATGCTGGGGCCCTCTCCCCTCTCCCAGCCTTGGAAGAAAAAGCTCGGGTTGACCCCTGCCTGCCCAGACCAAAGACCCAATCACAGCTCTGTCCCCAGAAAGTCTTCAAGGGCTTCCAAGTTGGGGGGAGTCCGGGGACAGAGACCCCGTTTTTGCAGCTGACTCCAGAGAAATCCCAGCCCTACTCCAGGCCTCAGACTCACTGGCAGCCTCAAGTGGGTCGAGCTGACCCAGCGAAGGGCGTGGGCAGGAACACTGTCTCCAGCGACAAGGTCTCTAGGACCCTTCATGGGCTCAAGGACCCCTCCCCCAGGCAGCTGTGTGACTCATGGCCACCCCCTCCGCACCTCATGCCCCCCCCACTCCCCGTCAGCAGCCGACTGCTGCGTCAGCCACTCACGCAGGGTGGTTATTAAAAGGAGTGGAGAGACAGCAGCGCCCAGCTCCCCGCCGCCCGCCGCCCCTGCGGGGAGGGGGCCACCCACCCCCTGGGGCCAGAACCACCCGGTCCCGCATTCCCAGCCCAGGAGCAGTCCAGGCCCACTCTTTCTGGCCTGTTCCTCAGCGGAGTCAGGGCGGGGGCGCTCCTTGCCCCCGAGAATCCCGGGGGGGGTCCCGTAGTCACAGCGGTCCCTGGATTAGTCTTGTCCCCCCATTGTTCCTTGGTTCTGAGTCTCTGCCTTTCCTGGTTTTGCAAAGTGCCCATGTTCATTCACTCATTCCGCCAGCACCCAGTTATTAGGCGTGTACTAGGAGCCTGTTCCTGTGCACCGGGCTCCGTGAGCGCCCACGGCCGCCCTGGGTCCCCAGGGTGGTGGGACCGACACACCTGCGGGTACCTGTGGCTGTGTACATCCGCACCCCGCCCTGTGCGCTGGTGTCTCAGGTGTGTACCTGTCCTCTCACCTGTGTCTCTGTGGTTACCCGCGTCTGCGTGTGCCTATGACTCCGCCTCTAGTCATGCCCCTGTGTCCCAGTGGGGGATTCAGGAGGCGGGACGCGGGACCCCAGCTGCGGCCGCTGCAGCTACGCGGGACCCGGGCTGGGCGCGCTGTCCCGCGCGGACGCGAGAGGGCGCTGCGGCCTCGCTCTGTCGCTGTGGCGGTGGCCCCCGGGTCAGGTCCCGTCCTCCGCTCGGCCGCCCGCTGCGGGGCCCCCCGTGGGAGAGGGGTTCCTCCTGCAACCTGCGGCCCTTGCCAGCCCCGCACGGCCACTGCACGGGACCCGGTTCCGCCGTGCGAGCACACAGCCGGCGTCTGGACCCCCGCGCCTCGCTCGCCGCCCACAGGCCGCCCCCGCGCCCTTGCTCCGGCGGCGGCGGGGGAGGAGGGGGCTCAAAATAGCCGCGCGGAGGCGAGGTTGCTATTCCCGGCGCGACGCGCGGCTCTGCCCCTGGCTGGCGGGGGTGCGGGTTCACCCTGAGCCTCGCGTCCCCGCGTCTCCCCGTCTCGGTGTCCCGCCGTCTCCGTCTCGGGCCCCGTGGGCTCATTCACAAATCCGCCCCCTCCCTGATGGCTGTCGCAGGGGGGGGGGGCCGTCTCCCACAGCCACGCCCCTCCCCCCACGCGGGGTCATCGCCGTGGAGACCGGGGCGGGGCCGCCTCGCTCCGCGCCGCCCACTCTGCTCTCCGCATGGGGCCGGGCCCGCCGGACGCCGGGTCCTCCCCCGACCACGGCTAATGACCAGGCGGGAGGCGGTAATGAGCGTCTGTGCCCGGGACAGGCGTGGCCGAGGATGAAAGGCGCGTGGGGGGGACCCTGGGGTTGCATAATTACCGCCCCCTCCCGGCCAGGCGGGGGCCAGGACGGTGCACCTGGCGGCCGCCCCGCGGGGGCGCACAAGTGGGACCTTCCGGGTCCAAACCCGCGGGGCCCAGCGCCAGGGTTGAGGCTGCAGAGCCTGCGCGCACTGCCAGGTGTGGTGCACGTGTGCGCCGGTAGGCGGGGGACCCGTGAGTACAGAGACGGAGGCGCGAGGATTACTAGAGACACATGCTTGTGTGGACAAGACCATGGCTCTGTGTGCGTGGGCACGCGGGCGTCGAGGGGTGCGCGGAGAACACGGGGGGGCGCGTTTCCGTGGCGCCGCGTGTACAACACAAGGGAGCTGATGCTCGGACTTCAAAGTGTGCATCATCCATCCGGACGGGAGCAGCCGGGGACAGGGCCGGGCGTGCGTGACTCGGGTGGGCTGGGACCCACAGAGCATATGTCCCTGTGCCTGGTGGTGTGATTCACATCCCTGGGGTGGGCACGCGAGCTGTGTGTCAGCGGCAGCCACGGCCTCCCAGGGAGGACCAATGTCACAGGAGGCCAAAGTCAAGTAACAGGAAGCCAGAAGCCCAGAGGAGGGATCCCAGCTCCCCACGAGACCGCAGGCACCTGAGAGCCAGCTGCACCCTGACCTCACTTTCCCTCCTGCTCCTAGGAGGGGGTCCCCATCCAAGACCCTGGAGGTCATGCAGGGTGGGTGGGGAGGGGGTCTCCTCCGGGCTGGGCCTCACCCCCTCCTCACAGGCCTGAGTCACAGCCCAGGAATGTGGAGGCTGCACAAGCCCTGTGTGCTCCTGCCCAGGCCAGGCCATCCCGGCAGCCTGAAGGCTAGGCCTGGGCCACAGAGGGACACTACAGCACTCATATCCTGTGACATGCCATGCACAGGTGCACACCCACCTCCACCTGCAGCATGTCCACCGGCCGCACACGAACTCACACAGACACGATGCACTCAGCATCCCGCAGCCCCTGCCAACTGCATGCACCTGTGGCACACAGGCTGTGGATGGGACCCAGAGAACACACACTGAGCAGTGGTGTCTGGGGGCCTGTGCCTGGGCAGGGGGCCTGTGCCTGGGCAGAGGGCCTAGGGGAGCCCCATGCCTTCCCCAGGGACCACACACTGGTTTGTTCTTTTGTTACTCACGACTCTGCAAAGAGACCTGACGGTAACCCTATCTACTGCACACAGATGGGCCAGCACTCACGGGGAGCACGCAGTGCCATGCACACGACACATATTAGGTGTCTGTGAAATGCCAGAGACCCTGCAAGGCCCTCAAAAGCCTTAAAGCTGGCCTAGGTGGCCTGCCTGTGTGGGGGGCAGGGATGCAGCCACTGGGTTTCTGAAACTGAGGAAGGGACCGGATCCAGAGTCCGAACCGCCAGGAGCAGGAGCAGCAGACCCTCACCTAGGCCCTGTCCACTCACTCAACCTCAGGGTCCCATGCCTGACCAAGGCCCCACATGCAGGGGTCACCCACATGCTGGTTTCCTGCAAACACAAGGAGTCACAGAGTGGCCCCTGCCTGGGGCTGGTAGTATCTCAGTGGCAACAGTGGAGTGGACAAGTGGAGAGGGTCCCCTCCTCCCCAGCAGCTGCAGGGTCTCAGGGCCTAATGGGTGCGAGCCCAGACACCTCTGCATGCGGCAGGTTCCACAAGCACCAGGCACCTGCCTGCCCCAGTGTGCCCGGAGGGCTCCCACATCCAAGCAGACACACATGTCCATGGAACACGTGTCCAGGCACCCAAAGCTGCTCAGTCACAGCTCACGATCCCTCCAGAGCCAGCAGCAGCCCAGGGGCCCAGCTGTGGGGGAGGGCAGTGCCCAGGCCCCTCTCTGT
The DNA here is from genome assembly GCF_000956105.1 of Propithecus coquereli. Lineage (NCBI taxonomy): Eukaryota > Metazoa > Chordata > Mammalia > Primates > Indriidae > Propithecus > Propithecus coquereli. The sequence continues at coordinate 3,639,758 of NW_012147864.1, read as the reverse complement.
GACTGCTTGGCCTCATCTGGGAAGCTGGCAAGGCCATAGTACTTGGGATCAGTCGTGCACAGGGAGTGCCTAGGTCTTCTCTGTTCTCTTCTTGGTGTCACAGTTCACACAGAATTGTCCCTTAGGCTCACTCCCCCACTGCATGTGTATTTCCAACATTAACTAAAAGGCCTTTGGTTGGAGCAGGTTAGGAAACACCAGTGAACACACGACCCCTCCCCCACCCAGACCAGCAGACTAGGGGCCCCTGGGATGGCTGGAGGTCTCAAGAGTATTCCCAAATCCCTGCCCCCAGTGTGTGTGTCTGGGGGTGGTGGCCCAGGGTTTGTGGAAGTCCTGTTTGTTCTGTGCATCTGGGGGCCTGCTGCACTCAGCCCTCTGCACATACTTTAGACTATTGAGGGGCGTGCTGGGTGTATGGGCCCCTGTGTCTTGTGGCTGTGCTGGGCCCCGTGTGGGACCGTCTGTGGATTTTGCTCATCTTCCCCGAGGGCTGTGTGGGCAGCGTCCTGGGCGTGGGGCTGCAGCCAGCTGTCCCCGCCTGCCTGCGGGGTGATTGCCTCTCCTCCGTGGAGGCCGGCCCCACCCACATTCCAGAAGGGTGAGGGGTGCCCTCCTGGGCTCCTGCGTGCTCCCTAAGCTCTGACCCTGCTGAAGCCCACTCCCCTCCCCCGCCCCCCACCATGGCCAGGCACCCAAGGCAGCAGCTGGCTCCAGGGAGGGGCCGCAGGGTGGGCGGAGGACGAAGCTGGAATGTGTGCTGGGGGTGAGGGAGGGGGTGGCCAGCAGGGAGCAGCCAGTGGTGCAGGGTTGGGAGAAGGCAGGACAGCAAAAGAGATGTCGGGATAGAAGTAGAGAAAGGCTGGGCGGCCAGAGAGAGAGAGAGAGAGAGAGAGAGAGAGAGAGAGAGAAAGAGAGAGGAAGAAGACCCAGATGGACGGTGGAGGGAAACAGAGGCAGGCGCTGGCTGGCCAAGGCTGGAGAGCCACAGGTGACAGCCTCCCTTCCTCCACCACTGGGCCAGGCTGCTCCCCCATCCCAAGGGACATCAGAGGCTGCCAGTTCTCTGGCCTCCCAGGGCTGGCGGGCTAGGGGGTGGGGTTCCTGGGTTGGGCCCCACGCCCTTGGCCAAGGGGTGGTGGCGTCCCCAGCCTCCAGCGAGGTAACTCCCATTCCCATGGTGCCTGGAGAGGAGTGCGGGTGGAGCTAGGCCCAGTGGGGGCGGCTGTGCCCAGGGGCACTGGCTCAATCCCATCTCCCTAGTGGCTTCTGGCCAGGGACCCACCCTTAGCCACTACCCGACCGGCCTTTGGCATTTGAGAACCTTGGAGCCAGCTCTGAGCACCCATTGGGCCACCCCGCCATCCCCAGGAACTCCGGCCTCAAGCGGAAAGCCATGACCCTCAGCGACCTTCTGCCTGCCACAGCTGCTTCAGCATGGAGGAGCACTGACCCCCTGTGAGGTCACCACCCTGGCGCAGGTCCCCAGGACAGGCTCCCTCATGTCTTGGCTGCCACAGAGGCCCACGTGGCCAGCCCCTGCCCTGCCTCACCCCTCGACTTTCTTCCTGGCTGACCTCCAGAGGCCAGCCTTGGACCCAAGGTTTTGGCCGACACCTCCCCACCTGGCAAAGGACCACCCCGCCCCGTTCACTCTGACCGCTGCCCTAAGTGACACCTGGTCAGAGCTGGGCAGCTGGCGGCCACTTGGAATTCCTGCCCCCTAGGCCCTCACCTCTCCTGGATGGACTCCCAACCAAGTGCTCACACAACCTACTCTCCTCCAAATCTCCAGCCTGCCCCTAGCCAACACCTCCCTGTGGACTGGAAGCCGCCTTCGGGGCATGTCCTGGGCTCCTGGCCACGCTAACCACAGTTCCTTTCCCCAGGGCGAGGCTGCTAGGGGCCCGTCTGTCCTCCCCCCACACCCGGGCCAGGTGTCCGGCACTGTCCCAAATGCCCTGGCCTCTGTTCCCCCACCACCCCCGCCCCGCCCCGCCGCCCTGGCCCCATCTTGGTCCGCAGGTCACGGACTTGGGGATCGCCCCTCCAGGGTCGTTGGTTTTTTTTCTCCAACTCGACTCCCCACACACGCTTTCAGGTTTCTGGGCCTTTGCACACGCCTCGTCCCTCGCCTGGGGCACCCGTCCCCTCTCCCTCCAACCCTCGGTGAACTCCTATTCCTCTGGCAAATCCTCAGCGACCCCGTCCCCAGCCTGGGGGGCCGCAGGTCATGGCCTGGTCTGGCCCTGGCTCGGGGCCTTGCAGGTGGAGGGGCAGCAGAAAACGCGCGTGCGTGGGAGCAATTGCAGGCGAGCGCGCCGCGCCGGGGGTCCACGTGCGGCGCCCCCTCTTCCGTTCTGCCCGCCGCCGCCAGCCGCGCGCCGCGTCTCCGCCCCCAAGTAAGCAGGCGCGCGGGGAGGGCGGGGCCGTGAGCCTCCGCGCTCGCGCTTGCGCACTCGGGCGGCCCGCCGGAGTCCCGCCTCTGCGCGGCCCCCTCGTGCTGCTATTGGCGCGCGCAGATGAGCGAGCCGTGTGGCCACCAGTGAGGCTGCCCCGAGGGGTGGACCGGGCCTGGGTGGTCCGACGCGCGCGGACGGGGGCGGGCGGCGCCCTCCTCGCGGTGACGTCAGCCTCCTTTAACCCTGCGCGTTGCCCTGGAAACCGCGTTTCCATCCCCGCGGGTTTCCGGGGGCCGCCCCCTCCCATTCAGCTTTTTCCTCAATGGGGGGAGGGAGCGGTAGGGACGATCCCGCCCCCTGAGACCCCGTGGCCTCCACCCTCTCTGCGCCTCAGTTTACCTTTCCGTGCCTCCGCCCCGAGCTCCACCCCTACACCCCCACCCCACAGGGCACAGCCTGGACCCCTCGTACCCTCAGCCTGGGGGGGACAGCGTGCTCAGGGGCGGGGTCTCCAACCTGCGGGGCGCAGACACAGCCCCTGTGATTCAGCAGGTGCGCGGACGACATCCTCCTTCCTCGTTCCCTACCCAGCCCAGGGAGGAGGCGGCGACTTGGGTCGCGCAGGCCCCAGCCCTGACCCACGGGGGCGGGGGCTGCAGGTGACCGGCGCTCCGGACCCCACGGGGACGTTCGCACCCGCTGACACTGAGCCTGACGGGGCCTTCCTGCCGTGGGCGGGGATGATTTGGGGTTGACTGGTGTTGGGAGGGGCAGCGGTGCCTCAGGAAGACGCCCCCAGGCCACCCTTGGAGGGGACGTGTCCCCTCCCCCTTGGGATCCTGGCGCTGGGGCCTGGGAGGGCAGAGGCTGGAGCCATCAGAGGTCAGATGAGGGACAGAGGGCACATAATTTTGCAAACACCCCTAGTCCTCCGGGCCAAGCGATGTTTTTCTTGAAGCCTCTGTTTTCTCGTCTATAAAATGGGAGTATAATTACTTCTAACCCTTAGATTGCAGTGCTTAATTGAGGAAATACATGTTTTAAAAAAAAGGGGACATAAGTAGTATGATTGCCCCAAAGTGGAAGGTGAGGCCTCAGAGAGGGCTCAACCCTGGCTGGGTCCCTGGGGAGCCCCAGGCTGGGAGCTGAGAAGGGCTGGGGGCAAAGGACTGGGCGGGGTCTGGGCGACCCAGGACGTGCAGGGGTGGGAGGTGCAGCCTGGGGAAGTTCCCAGGCTGAGCGGTGGAGAGGGGCGTTCCAGGATGGGGCACGGCTGGGGCAAAGGCCTGGAGGGCTGAGGCATGACCGTCAGGGCTGGGGAGCACTGGAATGCAAAGCCAGGGCGTGGCCTAAGAGGGGCCAAGGGAGAGGTCACCCAGGGCGGGCCCAGTGATCTCCCTGCAGCAAGCCGGACCGTGGTGAGACTCCAGGAAGAATAGTGGGTGGGTCTGGCAAGGTTGGAGCCGCCTCCCAGGCCCTGAGCGGGTGGTCTGATCTCCAGCAGAGTTTCATGTCCTCGACCCACAGACCCACAGCCCACTTCACAGGGCCGGGACTGGGAGAGGGCACCTAGCAGGCGGGCAGGCCCTGAGGGACTTCCGGCCTCGGGTACCAGGAAGTGGCTGGGCGCCTCCCGCCCCCACCCCAGCAGCTTCCTGCCCACCCCCAAGCCGGGGAGGGGGCGTGGGAACTGCCCAGCCCTTGGCCCTGGTCTCAGGGCTCTTGGAGATGGGCACCTTCCAGGCCCCCATTCTACCCTGCCCCCCTCCACGATGCCCGTGTGGCAAGACCCCCCCGCGCAGGTAAGAGGCGGGACATTCACTTGTGTTTCATTTTCTGTTTATTACTTGAAATCACGGTGCTTGTGTAGGTTTTCTTTTTCGATTTTATGTTTTCATACAGGAAACTCACGCGAGGTGCCGGGGAACCCCCCAGCCCGACCCCCGAGGGCGGGTAATGCTTTCTTGGGGGTAGCCGACAGGGCAGAAGGGGTCCGGCCGGTTCCCGCCTGGGGCCTCCACCCTCGACCCGCGGAGGCACAGACGTAATTTAAAAATCGTTAAAAAACAAAACAGAACACACATTTAAATAGGTATCCAAGACAGTTCTTCAAAAAAACAAACCCGCCCCTTTTTTCTCATCTTTTTTTTTTTTTTTTTTTTTTGGAAAAACAAAAACAAAAACAAAACCAAATCCATGACTTCTACCCTCTGGGATCCCTCCCTGCCCACCCCCCCACAAAAAAATTTACAGAGCTACAGTTATAACACATGATGTTCACATCTGAAACCATTAACTTTAAACACATAACGGGGGGTGTGAGGACCTGGGGTTCACCTACAAGAACGAGGGGGGGGACAGGCGGGGCCAGGACAAGACTGACAGGCGGGTGGGGCAGGGCCCAAACGTCTCCATGATCATTTAAAAAATAAAAAGTGAATGGGGAAAAAAACCTAAAAACTCTACCCCCATTGAAATGGCCCCAGCAAGCGGATGTCCCTGTCCCGGGCCAAAGACCCCCCCCAGGGCATGGGCACTGAGTGGGGAGGGTCCAAGTTAGACGAGCAGCGGACTCCCCCCCCAGGGGGGTTAATGCTACACAGCGTTGCCCCCTGCTCAGGGGATTCACAGCTCAGCACCCCCTGCCTGCCCTGGCCACAGGGGAGGCCCCACATCCGGGGTAGGGGTCGGGGTTGGGGGGCCTCGCACCAGCCCCAGCCATTCTCTCCCAGTTTTTGAAGAGATCCCCAACCACTATTGGCTCAGTCAGAAAATTAATAGTCTATAAATACCCCAAGCTCAGGCAGGTCAGAAAAAAAAACGGGGGCGGGGGCAGAGGAAATAGCAAGGTGGTGGTGGTGGTGGCTGCTGGGCCAGGGCTGGGTGGAGGGAGCTCTGTCCCCCTAGCTTCCTTTCCTGGCAGGAAAGGGTCCCACGTCCCCCCACCCAAACCCAAGGCAGCCCCCCACCAGCCAGCCTCTGGGCTGAAACAGCTTTGCTTTCCTTTTTAAAGAAAAAAAAAAAAAAAAAAACAGGAAAATGGACAAAGAGGCCCAGAAGAAAAAACAGACTAGAAGTGGAAGAGAAAACAGTCCCCTACTTGGCTTCGGGGACCCAGTAGGGCCGCAGGGCAAGTCTGCTGTTGCAGCCCAGGGGGTCCTGCTGGCCTGGGGTGGAGGCCAGAAGTCTGCAGTGGGGGGTGGGATGGGTCCTCCTCTCCCGGGCCCCCTCCCCTGTCTGTAAAGTGCTTCATGAGGCATCTACATTTTTGACTTAAAACCTGAATCGGGTGTGGGGGGAGCAGAGCGGAAAGGGGTGGGGGCGGTCTCCTCAGTCTCCTGCTCTCAGCCATCTGGAGAGACTGCTACATATTTGGAGCTGGAGAAGGTGGGCGGGAGGACCCGGCACGCAGGCCAGGGGGAGCTGAGGAGGCGCCCAGGAGCTGGGGTGACGCGAGGGGAGGAGGGGCGTCGGGGGTGGGACAAGGAGGTAGGAAGCCAAGTCCATGGGGAGTTCGGAAAACCATGGTTAAGAATTTAAAAAGAAAACAAAGAAAGGCTTCTGGCTGGTGGGGGGAGTGGCCACCTGCCCTCCAGAGCTGGGCCGTGTTCTTGGCAGGGCTTGGGGCTCTTGGCATCCCCACCGCCCTGGGCTGGGGGGTTTGAGGGGCGAGGGTAACCGATCCTAGGCCACCACGAACTCAGACTTGATGTCGGGGTTGACTTCTGGCTTCCAAACGGAGTCCTCGAAGTCCAGGCCCAGGCCGGCAGCCTCGGTGGAGCTGCTGCCGCCCCCGCTGCTGCTGCTGTCGCTGCGGCCGGCCTTGCGGCTGGGTGGCCAGTGGTACGGGCCCCGGGCGTCTCGCCGGGCCTTTCTGCGGAGCCTTTTCTGCTGCAGCAGCAGCTGCAGACGTTCCACCTTGCAGCGCGTGGCGCGGTTTTCCGTCTGCCGGAGCCGGTCCCCTGCAAAGGAGGTAGTGACCCGTGACTCAGAGAGGCCTGACACCCCTTCAGATACGGAGGGCCCTCGGGACATGCCCGCAGTCAGGCAGAGTCCCTGCCAGCCTGGACACCTGTGCCAGCGAGGGTGCCAGGCAGGGGCATCCACTGCACCTCGGGCGGGCCGCTCACGCCGGGGCAGCCACGCACTTATTAATGGTTTACGCGGCTCCGCTGTGAGCCAGGAGACGGGCCTGGCCTGTCTCAAGAAAGGTGCTTTGGAAATGGTCGTGGAATAAACAAACTGGAATTTGAACCCTTGTGGCTGCTTCTGTGACATAAGCAGAGACATTGAGGCTTGTGCCTTGGTTTCCTGCTGTTATGAACTGGGCTACAAAAACCTCTCGATGGCTGGGGCGCCCACAGGGCGGCAGCGACCGTCATCCCACAAGACTGGATGGGGAGCAACCCTATCATTGTGGGGGGAGCTTTCTTGCTTTCCGAAGTCCCCCAAATGCTGGGGGTTGGGGAAGGGCTCTGGCTCCCACCTCAGCCAGCCAGGCCTGACTTGGCCATTCATAAAGGCTCCAAATGCCATCTGGAGATGTGCCCTGGGGGGGCCAGGAGGAAGTGGGGCTGGAGCCCCCTTGGGAGCTCACAAGGACACTTTGTGCCCCGACACACACGCCTCCTTCTCTCAGGGCTGCAGCAGAGCAGGGGTAGAGGCAGCTGCTGGCCCCCCACCCCTCGCAGGCGGGTCAGCTGCTCACGCGCCCACCGGCTCACACAGAGAGCCCTTGAGAAGCAGGGGGACGGGTGGGGACTGTGGGACCCTGAGGGCAGCCACTCACCCGGGGGCTTGCACATGCGGATCTGGCTCTGGCCCTGGAGCAGGGAGGCTGGGGGCGCCGCCAGCTTCTCACAGGAGGTAGTTTTGGGGGCGAGGTCAGGGGCCGCTGCGCACTGGGCGTGGCAGCGGAGTTGGGTCAGCGAGGGGGGCATGCCCTGGTAGTGCCTCGTGGCGCTCAGGAGGTCATTGAGGATCTGCAGGATTGTGCCGATGTCCCGCCGCGGCCGCCCGCTGCTGTCCTGGCAGTTGGGGTGCAGCGTGCCTGCGAGCAGAGGGGGCCATGAGTGCTGGCGTGTGCACGGTCACGCAAGTACGGGCGTGAGTGAACACACGGATGGGGGTCCACTTGTCAGCTTAGAGAGCCTGATGGGCGTGTGGTCACACGAGTGCAAGTGGGACCACCGGGCGGGAATGGGACACACACCCACGTATGTGGACACTTGGCCTCACGTGTGGGGTCATGTGTGTGCATGGAGATTCCTAGGGGAGAGGTGACACAGGGTCATGCCTGTGTCCTCAGAGCATGGGTGTAACTGCCTGCGGGAGGACATGTGACCTCAAGGGCACAGGGTCATGGGATACATGTGGGGTCATGGGTGTGCTGTGACACCTACCAGAGAAGGTCCCTGAGAAGACCCCTGGGGCGTGGTTCACAAAGCTCTCGATGACGGCACCGGGTTTTCGGGAGCGGGGGGTTGGGCTGCCCCCCGGGGTGGACGTGGCGTTGGCACCAGGGCTGACACTGCTGCTGGCAGGTGGGGAACAGTCCATCTGCTGACAGAGAGAGGCACATGTTAGCTGGGGGCCAGGGTCAGGGCATCACCGCCAGTCCAGAGTCTAGACAACCCGCCAACCCAGGGTCATGGCGTCACCCACCAGCCCAGAGTGCCCAGGGTCTAGACAACCCACCAGCCAAGAGTCTAAACAACACACCAGCCCAGGGTCTAGACAACCCGCCAGCCCAGAGTCTAGACAACCCGCCAGCCCAGGGTCTAGACAACCCACCAGCCCAGGGTCAAAGGATAACCCATGACATGAGGAAGGCACCTGGGGCTCAGAGCTGTGAGGACCGCCCTTGGCAGACTCACCTCGGGGCAGGTGGGGGAGGCTGTGTGGGATCGGAAGGAGCCGGCTGTGACAGGGGAGGGGGACGAGGGGGATGGGCTGCTGGGCACTGGAGGGACGCGGGCAGCACTGGATACTGGCCGGCATGGAGAGGCCACGGGGGTGGTGATGCTGGGGTCCCCTCGGGCAGCAGCAGCCGCAGCGGCTGCAGCGGCCAGCACGTGGCGGTGTTGCAGCGGGGCGTGCTGGGCAGCTAGCTGCAGCTGGACGAACATCATGTGGTCACCCACTCGAAGTGCCAGTGTCAATGGTGAGCGGCCTGACAGGAAGTCACTGACCTGAAGAGAAAGCGGGTCCGTGAGCCTGGGGTTCCAGCCTGCTGCGCCCCCAGCCCGGCCCGGCCCAGTCCCCCCGGCGCTGTGTGACCTGGGGCCTCTCGCCGCCCCTCTCTGGGCTCTGGGGTCCCTGTCGGTGCCACGGACGCTTAAATAAAATGAATCTGTATTTCCGGAAGCCTCCTCCGCCAGCCCGGCCCGGCCCGGGCGCCGCTGGGGGCTGTGGGGGACAGAGGCGCGTCAGACGGGGGGCCTGGCCCTCCCTGGCCTACTTGGTTCTTTCAAGGGGAAACTGAGGCCAGAGGGGGCGGGGTCCAGCTGGCAGTCACTGACCTCAAATAACCTTTACCTCACCTTTTCCCGTCCTCTCCAGCCCCCAAATCCTCTCAGCCTGTGGATATGGGAGGGGGACCAATCGCAGGCCCCTTCACAAGCTAAGCCACCAGGCCAGCGAGTGGGCGGAATTCCTGGACAAATTCTTCCGTCCTAACCTTTGCTTTCTCAAGATAAATATTTATCTGTCCTGGGCGGGGCAGAGGCCGAGGGGGCGGCGGCATTGCTGCAGGAAGGGGGCCCTGACCCGTCCCTGGGGCCAGAGTCTCCCGGGACCTCAACATGCCCTGATGAACATCAACCCTCCCATCGTCAGCCCCCGTCGTCGGCCCCCTCCACGGTGGGCCGTGGGGTGTATCTGACCCTGCGCTCACTGAGCCCCCTGCTCTGGGGCCTGGCCAGCGCCTTGTTCTCCCCAGGGGCCGGGAATGGGGGGGGGGCGGAGGTTTCTGAGAAGTGACACAAGCCAGGATGACTCAGAACCGACCGCCTCCCAGCGCTCCCTCCCAGTGCTCCGCTGGCAGCCGCTGGCGTAACCTTCTCTGCTTGGGGCCCGTGGGGAGGGGGGCAAGGAGGCAGGAAGGGTGCAGCCTCCACCCCGAGGCCTAGTCTGCACAGCCCCCCGTCCCAGAGACACCTCTTGCAGGAAGGGCCTGGGGTAGCTTCCCGAGAGCAGCTGGGGTACCCCCCCACCCGCCCTGCAACTTCCTCCCTGGGGAGGGCGAATGGGCGGGCATGACTCGGTGCCAGGCGGGGAAGCAACCCTGGGGAGCCCAGTCACTCCGCCCAGTGCCCCCCCAGCTCCCTCCTGACGCAGGCGCCGGGGAGGATGTGAACCAAACACGCCCTGGGCCCCCCTGCCAACCGCAGCCCCCCAGTGGCCAAGAGCCCTGTTCACACTTGCTCCAGGAAATCACCTGCAGCCCCCACCTGGCTCCCGGGACACCGGCTCCCCCCACCCCACCGCCACCCCTGCGATGGCAGACCACCCAGCTCCTGCTGCCCCCTCCCTGCTTCCTCCTCTGCACTGCTTGCTGAGGGCAGGATGCTACATGTCGGATGGCAGAGGGGGCGAGGGCCTGGGGCAGGAGGAAGGGAAAAATCTGCCACCAAAGCTGTGGAGCAGGTTTCCTGTGGCCAGGCCGGGGAGGCCCAGGAACCTGCCCACCCCCTCACCAGGGCGGGCAGCTGCCTGCTTCCCCCACCCTGGCACCCGGTGGATTGCTGAGGCCTGTGTCACCCTCCTGGGAGGTGGCCAGGGCCCTCGTCTGAGGAAGGCCCTACCACCGCCAAGAAAATGAGGAAAGGAGGAGGGAAGAACAACAAAAAAAGGGCAACAAAACCGGGAACCGGGTGCGGGCCAGCCCCAGCCTTCAGCCCCAGCCTCCCTTCTGGCTGGTTACTAAACATTTTCCTAACATCCTGTCTAGGCTTTGCTGCCCTAAGGCCAGGTGCCCCCACCCCCTCCTCTTTTCGGGGCAGAGAACAAAGGCCAGAGAGGAGGAGGAGGGGAGGGGAGGTGATGAGGTCCCCACCCTCCACAATGGGGTCACAGAAGGCGGAAGAAGTGTCACCCAGGCGCCCCTGCCCCCCATCAGCAGAAACGAAAAAAAGGAGAAACCAGCTTTGGGGAAGCCGCAGTGGCCTGGGGGGGGGCGGGCTCCACAGTGGGGGCATACAGAACTAGGGACACAGGTCCCGGGTGTGAGCTGTGGGCCAAGGTCACCCTGCAAGCAGGCTTGTGAAAGCCCGGTCTCCTCCCCGCCATGGCAGCCACCGTGGGAGAGAAAGCCCTCAAGGTCAGGTGGTGAGTGCTGGGGGCAGAGAGGAAGCACAGTGACCAGGCCAGGCTGGCACCAAGGTGGGGTGGCAGCCCCTCTCCTCCCCCATAGGCCTTCTGGGTGCACAAATACCCCCAGGCTCTCTAGAGTGACTAGGAGGTGCCCCGTGCCCTGGGATTGCCCCCTCAGGTCAGGAAAGGGCTGGCGAGGTCTTACCTGAGTCTCGGTCAAACTCTCTAGGGCTTGCATCACAGACTGCTCCGGCCGTGAGGCCTGAGACTACAAAGAGAGGGTGGGGAGAAGGCACCTGAGTGCAGGTTCCCAGCCCTGGGCTCAGGCTTCAGGGTGGGGAGGGCTCTGCTGGCTAGGGTGGGCTGCCCTGCAGGGGAGGGGGCCCCAGTGTGTGCGGGTGGCCTGTGGGAGGGGGCTGCCTGCCCGTGTGGGGCCGGGGCACACTGCCCCCCAGCCATTTACCATCAGGCCGGCTTCCACAGTGGGGACCAAGGTCAGCTTGCTGCCATCACCCACGCCGAGCTCCTGCAGCTTCCCCGAACTGAGCCGGCTGGGGGGGGGGGGGAAGGAAGAGGATGAGACTCCGCGGAGACAACACAGGGACGCGGAAGCGGAGGCCGCGGGGGAGGGCTGTGCTTGGGTGGGGGGAGAACAGAGAAGTCGCTCCCACCCCCACCCCTTCCTGGCTTCCAGATCCAGGGCCCTGAGCCTGTGGAGAGGGCTGTGTCTGGCCCCGGGAGACCCCGTCCTGGCAGCTCAGAGCCTTTCTCCCCAGGAAGCCCCAGCTCTGGACTCTGCCACCCCCTTTGCACCTCGACAAGACACTCTGTCATCCTCTGGGCCCCGGCGTGCCCTTTGCCCCCCTACTCTGCCCCCACAGGGCAGCCCCTGACTGCAACCCCCAAACCCCAGCCCTGGGCTCCTCTCCGTGGGCGCCGGGGGCCAAGGAGAGGCCTTCAGGGGCTGCGCGGCCGGGCTCCCCCTCCTCCCTCCCTCCCTCCCTGGCGCGGGCCGCCGCCTCTCAGACAAAGGAGACCCTCCCCCTCCCGCCCCTCCTCCACAGGGGCCCCTCCGCTGGGGATGGACACTGCGTGTCCCCGGAGGCCCGCGGGGGGAGGGCTCCCCGGCCTAGAGGCGATTTAAATACCAGGGGGGAGGGAGAGGCTGCGGGGAGCGCTCGATGGCTAGAACAAAGGGGGGGAGAGAGACGCAAAGGGGGAGACAGCCAGACGTAGGGGGACCGCCGAGCAGACACGGAAGCCAGCGAGGACGCGGCAGAAAGGGGGCGATCGCGGCCCCCACTCCCGCAGCCGGGACACCCGCGCCACCCTGGGGTTTCTGCCTTCCCCCAGGGGGAACCGCTTAAGCCCGGCCCGGGACGCCCTCGCAGCAGCCTTTGTGCGGAGACCCCGGGCGGGGGAGGGGGCCGAGGCAGGCAGGGGCCGAGCAGAGGGCGCCCGAGAGCGCGCGGCGCGCCCCCGCCCCCCGTCTGGCCGCCCCCTTCCTTCCCTGCGCGGCGCGCTCTTTGTTCCCGCCCCGGGGCCCGGGCCCAAGGGGTTGGCCGGCTGGGGGGCGCGGGAGCCGCGCGGTACCTACGTGTCTTTGTGGAGCAGCGCCAAGCGTTCCTTCGGCACTTTGAGGCGTTGGGACAGCCGCCTACGCAGTCCTTCCACCGTCTCGTCGGGCGGCACCGACAGATCATAGCGGGTGCCGGTCGTGCTGTGGATGGCCAGGCTCAGGGGCGCCGCCTCGGCCGCCGGGCCCAGATCGCAGGCGCCGCCGGGGGCCCCGCGCCGGCAGCTCCGGGCGCCGCCGGGCTGCGGCTCCATCCCCCGCGCGCGCTGGGGCTTGGGGTCCGCGGGGCGCCGCCAATCCTCGCCGAGCCCCGGGGCAGGGGCGGGGGCTGCCCAGAGCCCGGGTCCGCGGCGCGCTGGGGGGCAGTGGGCAGCGCGCGTCCGCTTCGAGACCGTCCCGGCGGTGGGGGGCGAATCCGGAATCCAAATCCGAGCGGCGCTCCGGTTCGCGTCGGCTCCTCCGGGCACCTTCCGGGGGTGGGGACGGCACTCGCGGCTCCTTTAAAGGGCGACGGGCACGACCGAGACGCGGTGCGGGGGAGGATCTCGGGGAGGGGGCGCCCCTCGGCCGGTCGCGCTCGGTGCTGTCCACCGCTTGGGTCGCGCTTCCCCGCGCGTCCCCTCCCTTGGCAACAGCCGCCGCCGCCGCAGCCGCCGCTTGGAGGATCTGGGGGTGAAACTAACAAGAAAAAAAAGTTATAATGTATCAACGTTCCAAGGGGGCGGGGCCGCCGCCCCCTCCCATTCACTACTTACTCCGCCGGCCCCGCGCCGGCCAATCGGCGCGCGCTGAACACCCAGTCGGCCACGCTCCCTGGCCAATGGGAGGCGCCGCGGCGCGGCCCCACGTGGCAGCGAGGCCTGCCCCTTCGCCCCGCCCCCGGCGCCCGGGCGACCAAGGGGAGCGCGGCGGGGGCGGGGCTGGCGCCGCTCCGGGCCCACCCCCGCGCCCCGCCCGCGCCGCGAGCCATTCATAAGGCCCGGAGCCCGCAACAAAGGGCGGGCGGGCCCGAGGGGCGCGGGACCCAGCACAGGGACCGGAGCGGCCCGGCACGGGGCGGGGGCGGCGCGAGCCATTGTCCCGGCGCCGGAGGAGCAGGAAGTCGAGGGGCCGCCCCGCCACGTCCGTCCGGGAAGCAGCCGGGCGCGGAAGCGGGAGCGGGTTGCCCGCGCCTCGTGGCCGGTCCCGGGCTGGGCGGCTCGCGGGGACGCTCCTGCCCGTCGGTCCCTCCCGGTGGGCGTGGAGGTCCGGGCGGGGCGCCTGCACCTTGGTGACGTGGCCGAGCCCGCTGGTGCCGGGAGGACTTCTCCCGCGCCGGTGCCACCTCGCGTTCCAGCCCCCACCCCTTGTCCCCGGGCAGGGCCCGTTTTCCGAGACGCGCCCGCCCGAGCGGTGACGTGACGCGGCGTCCCCGGCTGCGCCCGCGCGCGCCGCTCGAGGTTGCGGTGAGTCAGCAGCGCCGGCGCGCCCTCTGCCGGCCCCTCCCGGGAGCGCCGCCCGAAGTCCCGGGGAGGGGGCGCCGCGCTGCCCAGGCTGGGGAGGAGGCGACGGGACTGCGGGCAGGGGGGAACTCCGATAGGGGACAGAAGACTCTAAGTCCAGAGCCTGGCACTGCCCGGCCTGGGAAACTGAGGCTGGACCGGCAACTAGTTCAAGGTCACTGGCGGGGAAGGGGGAGTGCCCCGTGGGGGCGGGGCGGGGGCTGAGGTCTGGCCAGGGCGGTGCTGGCTGCTCGGGGCCCCTCCCACCCCACACCCTGGTGGGCTTCCCAGAGTCGGAGGCATCCCGAACCCTGCTGCCCCAAGAACAAAGAAAAGTGGGGGCACCCTGAACAGTCTAGAGTGAGGACCCCCTCCTCGGCCCGCGCGGTCCCGTCGCCCACTCACCGGGCGTGGCCAGTCCTAGGTCCCCGCAGTCCTGAGAGTGTACCCGCGTCCGGGGCCGAGTGCGTGCTGGCCTGGCCGGTCTGGGGCCGAGCGGGCGGCCCCCGAGCCTTTATCCGCGCCGCCTTCCCTCGGGGTGGAGTTTGGGCGGGCAGGGGGCGGGGGACCGGGCGGGCAGTGACGCAGCTGGCCCCCGCCCCTGCCTGCCAGCCAGGGCCCTGGGGCTCAATAGGGCATGGGCCACCCGGCCCCTGGACTTCTCCCAGTAAATGGGGGGGCGCCCCTTGAATGCCACTGAGCGGAGAGTCTCCGTGTTCTCGGATGCACCCCAAGTCGGCCACCGGGTCTGGGTACCCGGCCCACTCCTTGCCCCGCCCCCTTTCCTGCTGCCCTAGGCCTGGTGCTTCTGCGTGGGGGACAGGAAGGGGGGCCTGAGTCAGCGGCTGCCGTCCAGGAAAACAGGCCGGAGTCACCTGCCGTGGAGTGGGGGTGCCCGGCCAGCTGCCCAGCAGCCTGACCTTCTGCATCCCTTAATGGTGACCTCAGAGGGCGTTTAGGGAGCGATTTGCCTGTGCCAGGCCTGCCTTGTTCCCTGCCAGTCACCAGCCAGCTACGCTGTGTGACATCAGGAAGTTATTGACCTCTCTGAGCCTCTGTTTCTCAGGGCTGGGGAGTGGAATGACAGAGCGTTGCAGGGCTCACTCTGGGGCCTTGCTCCATTAGTGCACCCTCATATGCTGGTACCCTGCCTCTGGGGTGGGCATAGTCACCCACTTTACAGACAAAGGAACTGAGGCCACACAGCCAATGACGCAAGAATGGGGGGCACACTGGGTGGGGTGGCTTCCCAGGAAGCCTGCCCCCTCTGCTCAGAGAAGGGGGACCCCAGGCTCTACCCTAGCACCTCCTGTCCACTTATCTTGTTCCTTCCTTTATCTGTCATGACCACCACCGTCCCCACCGTCACCTGGGTGCTCCTCCCAAGGCTGTGCTCCCTCCTGCTCCCACCCAAGGCTCCCTGCAACCTCTGGCCTCCACCTTGACACAGGTGCACCCAGGCACCCCAACCCTGCAGGGTCAGGGCTGGGCCAGAGAGAGAGGCTAGAAGCCTTGGAGAGGGGATACAGGGGCTGGGGTTTGAGGGATGAATGGAAGTTTGTCATAGAGGATGGTTCTTCAGGAAGTGGGAACAGCTTGCACATTGAGCTCTGGGAGCTCAACAGACAGAACTGGAGGGCAGAGAGGCAAGGTCCGGTGCTGGGGCCAGGCTGAGGGGCTGAGGGGCTCTAGGTGGCGTGACCTGCTGGGCCAGCTTTGTTCTGCTTCCTGAGAGAACAGAGGTGGCAGCTGGAGCTGTGGGCTCTGGAACCCAGAACCTCCAATGTTGGCGGGCAGTCTGGGTGGGGCGGGGGCTTCCCTGACCAGCCCCCTACCCTCTTGCTCCTCTAGGCAGGTGGCATGAAGCGGGGGATCACCGTTGGGGTGGGCAGGACTCTGCAGCCCAGAACCGTAACCTGCTGGTTGGGAGTGGAACGAGACACACAGGGCTGTGGGGACATGCTGGATGCTGTGGCAAGAGGGGGTCACTTGGTGGCATGGAACTGCAGCCCTTTGGGTACAAGATGCTCTGGATGGTCAGAATTAATAAACGTATTTCCCAGTCCCCATGGCTGAGGCGTCTGTTCCCAGGTGTGAGAGGGGACCAAGAGGAGGCACTGAGTGGACCTTCCTGGGATGGGGACAAACCCTCGTGCTCTGTCCTTCCCTGCTGAGCCCAGGGCCTGTCCTCACGGAACGGTCTTGACCTCTTGGTTCCTGAGCCCCTGCCCCAGGATGCGCCTTGCCAGCACTGCTGTTCCTGCAGGATGATGTCAGGGCTGGCATCCTGAGACCCAGCTCAAAGGCTCACACCTCCCCCAGGGCTGGGGACAGGGTCGCCGGTGTGGGGCATGCTGGCCCAGGCCAGGGACAGGCTCCTCCTGCTGGGCCCCTGCCAAGCCCCAGCTGTGTCCTTGGTCTTATTTATAGGGCCCCACAGCCTGGCCAGGACCTGGGCTCGGAGCCGGGGGACGGTAGGGGGGGCCCTGGGCAGGGAGGCTGAACTTGGGATCTCATGGCCAGCACCACCTTCCCTGGGCCAGGTTCCTGGGAAGCAGGGGACTGGCTACTTGCCCCTCAGGACCAAGGGGAGCGGGCCCCGGACAGGGGGCCATCCCACAACAGTCACCTGATCTGCTGACAGGCTGCCCCACCCAGCTGGGAGTACGCCTGGAGGCCCCCCCAAGAATCCACTCAGCTCTCACATCCATGCCTTGCATGTGGCCACAGGGAGTCACTCACATGGGACCATGACACACACATGAGCTGCCTGCCTATGCTGACAAGCCTTGGTGACACAGGCAGGCCCCAACTCTCCACATACTCACCTCCCTGGAATCCCCTCCCCAACCCACCCTGACAGCCCTGTCCCAGGGAAGGGAGGAGCGGCAAGGAGACCCCTGCCCCAGCGGCTGCCTACAACTCCCTGGGGCTGGTGCCAGAGCCGCCCCCTGGGCTTGCTGAAGAGAGGTGGGGCAGTGCCAGGGAGCCACCCCCTCCTAGGCCCGCCCCACCCCATCTAGGGCCAGCCCAGAGGCCTGGGTGCCACGGAGGTGCCAACACCACTGGGGATTAGGCACTTGGCCAGGCCGGGGCCACTCACAGGCCGGCATGCACAAAGTGGGGCCCGCCTCTTCCCAGGGTGGCTGGGGCGGGGCTGCAGAGAGCTTGGCGTTGCCGCCCCATCACAGCACCAGGCCTGGGGACCAGGAAGCCGGCACAGGCATCTCCCTAGTGCCCCCGACCTGGCCCCAGGAGTGGCGGCTGCTCCCCCTCCCTGCCCATGTCCCCAGCCCTGGCTGAGGACCTTTGCCCGTCCCCACCCTCTGGGGATGAAGGCCAACACTCTGCCCACTGCTTGCCCGGCTGCACTCCTGCTGAGCTGCCCGTATCTGACACACCAGTCTTGAGCCCTCCCAGGAGCCCTGGGGACCTCTTGGGCCAGGGCACTTAGTCGCTGGAGGTTCAGAGGCTCTGTCTCACCGTGAGGCACAGAAGGCGAGGCGAGAGGCCCAGAAAGGTCACACCGCCCCAAACAGGAGTGACAAACCACGGAACACAAGTCAGGCTTCCTGGTCTTTAATGGGGGCGTGGGCTGAGGGAAGGTCACCTGTGGAGGTGGCTCCGGAGCACAGAGGTCCCAGCAGCAGGCTCTGCAGGGCACAGGGGTGGTGTCAGGCCCATCAGGGTGGGGGTGACAGACCCAGCCCCCAGGCCTGCCAAAGCTGGTGAGGGGCTTGTTCCCCCTGTGGTCTTGGGCACAGGGGCAGAGCCCCAGGCAGGGTCAGAAGCCTGGGCTGCACTGCCCCCTGGTGGCCTCCTTGGCTCCCCCAAGACGATGCTGGGGTTTGCTGGCCCCTGCAGACAGCCTGGACCCCAGGGAGCTGGTTCCACCTGCTGAAGACATCCCCTCTCAGCTGCAAGCCTTGGTTTCCCCGCTGATGAGGGGCACGCACAGACCGCCTACTCCAGGGCCTTCACCAAGGCCTCATTGGCCTCGATGCGGATCTGGATCTCCGCCCTCGCAGCCTCGTCCGCAGCCCCCGACAGCTCCGCCTGCGCCTTCTCCAAGTTCGCCTTGGCTGCCTGCAGGTAGTGGTTAGGGGCTGAGGGCAGAGCAGGGACCCCAGCCCAGCACCTGCTTCTCCACTGGGCTGCCTCCCCAGTAGCCAGGGAACTCTTGGACAGCTCCCACCCATTCTGCGCCTCAGTTTCCCCTCCGACACTCACCCCCAGGTCCAGCATGTCCAGCGTCACTGCCTCTTCGGCCAGTAGCTGCACCGAGGAGTCGGCATTCACCGTGATGGAACCACTACTCACTGTGGAGGGAAGACATGACACCCCACATCCAGGCAGGTGGCCTCGGCACCCCCTGCTGAGCTCCACACACCCCCAAATCTGCATCCTGGGTGCACTAACAGTCACTGGCCAAGGGTGACCCCCACAGGACTGGCCCTAGTGCCTAGCACACGGGGAGATATCTGAAGAAAAAGGAGGCTGCCCCAGAACACACATGGGACCAGGGGGTCACTAGAGGCCTCTGCTGGGGAAAGAGCCCCCTCCCCCTCCAACCTATCAGCCCAGGAGCTGAGCTAGTGTCAGGGGCAAAACCATGCTGGGCTTGAACCCTGGTTCTACCACGGCAGACAAGTGATGCTGAGAACAGCTTTCTTAGAATCGCTTTCTTCCCCTACAAATGCCCTCCACCAAAATCGACTGCCCCTCTCCTGCACGTTTTCTTTATTTTTTGTTTTTTCTGAGATAGGGTCATGCTCTGTGATCCAGGCTGGAGTGCACTGACTCGATCACAGCTCACTGCAGCCTCAAACTCCTGAACTCAAGCGATCCTCCTGCCTCAGCCTCCCAAGTAGCTGGGACTACAGCCACCACCATGCCCAGCTAATTTCTTTCGATTTTTTGTGAAATCGCGGTCTCGCTATGCTGCTCAGGCTGGTCTCAAACTCCTGGCCTCAAGCGATCCTCCCACCTCAGCCTCCCAGAGTGTCAGGATTACAGGCGTGAGCCACTGTGTCCGGCCCCCAACATCGTTTTGCTTCTCTTCCTAGCATCCGTCTGTCACCCCCTGACCCATCACACCTTAGTTAATTCACAGCCAGTCCTAAGCTGGGAGAGGACAAGGTCCTGTCTGCTAGGCTTCCTTCTGTATCCCGGATACTGATGTCACTACCCAGCCCAGGTTATGTAGCAGACAAATTTGCTAAACTTTATTCTTCTCAGGGCTCCAACTGAGAGACTGACCTGCTGGGACGCACGGGCCCTGCCCAGCTGCAGTCCACTGGACTTACCGAAGTACTTGGAGGTGGTGCCATCCTCCGCGTGCACCACGACAAGTCCAGGACGCAGGACCTGAAGAGTGGGCACGTGGGCCGCCAGGATGCCAAAAGCTCCAGTCAGCGTGGGCACATCCACCTGCCGGACGTTGGCACCGTTGAAGAACACCTGTAAAGAAGAGCAGGGGAACCCCATTACTGCCGGCCAACGCCCCCCCCCACTGCCACCGGGACTCAGTTTCTCCTGCGGTGAAACAGGTCAGGGCAGGATCCCGCGCTTATGGGGGGCTGAGGAGGGGTCTGATGCTTCGGTTTTGACGCTGGGACGGCTGCGCCTCAATTTGCACACCTGGGAAATGGGAACGCTGCGATGCGCATTCACTGGGAGAGCGCACACAGCGGGCCAGCCCGAGGGGCACCCGGGGGCACGGCGGGGGCACATGAAGCCCTGGAGGACTCACATTGGGGTTGAGGGGGGAGGCTCGAGTGTTGGGGTGGGGGCTCGGCTCCGACCCCAGAGAGACAGGGCAGAGGAAGCAGGCCAGGGGGGACGACCGCGGCGGGTCCCGAGCCCCGCGGTGTCGCACCTGCGTGGGGGAGGCGAAGGTGAAGGACATCTGGCCCGGGCCGGCTGCGGGGGTCGGGGCGGCGGCGGCCTCAGCGTAAGCGCGAGCTTGGCGCACGAGGCGGCCCAGGCCCGGGCGGCGGAGCAGTGAGGCGGAAAGCATGGGGGAGGCGGAGGCGGCGGCAGCAGTGGCGGCGGCGGTGGAGGAGGACTCCGGCCAGACGCGGCGGCCTGGAGGGCGAGGAGGACGACGAACGCGCAGGGACGTCTGGGAGCAGGAGTCCCGGCGAGGGCGCACACGCGAACTACGACTCCCGGCGAGCCGCGCGCGACGCTGAAGATGACGCGCCGCCGGGGCGCGGGGCATGCTGGGGGGCATAGTTTCCTTCCGGCCCGGGCTCCGAGAGTGGCCCCTCCATGGGGTCGGGTGAGGGCCCGTGAGACGGTTGGGGGCGGGGCGGGGAGGACCAGTAGCGTGGCGGGAAGAGACAATTGAGCTCCAGTGTCGCTCACGACTTTGGGGGCGTTCATTGGACGCCAGGCGCTGGAGAGACAGCACGGACACATCGAGATTCCTGCTCTGGATTTGGGGAGGAGGGCTTTAGCCGACATGCGACATAAATGAGCAGGTCGTGCAGCGTGTTCGGTGGTGATAAATGCAATAAATAAGTAAACGAGCGTCGAGTAAGGGGGCAGCATGGAGCAGGTGCAGGCGCAGGTGCGCCCGGGAACCGCATCGGGGCGGGGGGCGGAGGGGCCAGCGCAGGCGGGTGTGGAGCGGCGCGGGAGGGCCCCCGGCCGCCGGCAGAGGGCGCCCGGCGCCCGGAGATGCGCTAGCGGTCCCCGGCCCCCTGCCGGCCACCGCCCCCGCGCGCCGCTGACGCATGAGCGCGTGCGCGGGCGGCCCAGGGCTCCGCTGACGTCAGGCGCGGCCCGCGCAGCCTCGTTCGTGGCCATGACGTTACCGCCCCGCCCCCGCGCTCACGCAGGTCCGCGGCCCAGCCGGGCCCCTCTGCGCCGCCCCCTCCCCTCACTCCTTCCCTCCTTGCCGCTCCCTGGAGTCCGGGGAGAAAGCGGAGCCCGGGCTGGCGGGGTTGGGGCGCACACTGGGAAGGGCCTGGAGAGGGGACGCAGAGGGCTGGACTCCAGGGGTGCAGGGAGCAGGGGAGGGTCGCAGTCACACCTGGGCCGGGGGCTGGGTCTGATGGCCCTATGATGCTGCAGCCACGGAGACCCAGAGCCTCCCGTTGTGGGCGAGTCCCACACCTTCCATGGCTTCCCACACCTGGAGGTTGCACCCCGCTCCCTGCCCATGTTCGGGAGTGCACTGCGCATCCTGCCTCGAGGATCTGGGCAGCTGAAGAGGGTCCAGCCAGCCCGAGGCAGGACGGAGGCCAGGGCCTGGCCTGGCTCCTCCCTGGGCCTGCGCTCCTAAGGGCGCTTGGGGTGTCAGTCCTAATGCCCTGGGTATTCTGACCCGGGGTGGGGTGCAGAGGAAAGCCTGCACACTTTCTAGGAGCGTCCTGTGGCACACCGCCAGCCTCTCCTGGACCCCACATCCAGCTGCCACTCCAAGAAGCTGGGAGGCCTAGCGGGCTCCTCAAACTCATCCGTTGCACTACTTCTCTCCAGTCCCCACTCTGGGTTGCCGCTGGAGGGCCCCAAACCTGAGGTTATGCTGGAAGTTCATCTGGCCTGGACCGTCCACTGTGGCCACCCTCTCCTTCCCGGATAGCCCCGGTCTCCTCCCTGCCTTGCCACAGTGTCTTATGCCCGCAGCCAGAGTCTTCTCTTAAAAAAATGAAACCTGTTCTTGCTTCCTCCAACACACGGATCTTCTGCAAACACACGGTTCTATCTCAAGGCCTTTGCCCATGCAGTGCCCGCTAGCCTGGACCCAGCTTCCCTGAGGCGGCCACCCGACGGTCACTTGCCCATTCGTTCTTTCCTGTGTGCTGGCCCTGGGCCGGGCACGGGGACCCACCGTAGAGAAGTTCCTGCCCTTGGAGCTCACAGTGTAGTTGGGACCAGACCACATACAAGAGCGAGTAAAATTCTCAAGGAAAGAAAGTCGGGTAGGGGATGGGAAGTGTGACACACTCCTATGCGTAGCCAAGAGGAGGCGCACAGAGACTCTGACGCTTGGAAAAAGTTGGGGGGGGTCTTTCGGCCAATGGACAGAGAGCCCTCCACGGTGGGCGCCTTGGAGTGCACAGGCCCTGAGGTTGGCTGTGGCTGCGGGGTTCCTCGAGCACTGTCAGCCTTTTCTGGATAAGAAAGAGGTGCCATTGCAGGGTGTTGAACACGGGCCCAGTGGGGCTAGGATGTCTCAGAGGGAGAAGTCGGGTTTGGCTCCTGCTGGTGTACTCTGGACGTCACCCCACGAGGAGCAGGCGTCTGTGGACTCGTTTGGGCACGGGTGACATTCAGCACAGCTTTGAGTGTCTGCTATGGTTTGCTCATTTGCTGTCCCGAAAGGGAAGAGGAGAGGAGACGGGGCTGGCAGAGCGTGCCGAGCCCTTGGCAGTGCCAAGGGGGACCCGCATCGGGGGTGCAGGTGCTGGGCGTGTGCCTGCCCAGGTCTCCTGGCCTGTGTATCTGGGGACCCCCAGATTGAGGGCAGCTGTGCCCCAGAGGGGCCCTGGCTGTGCACCTCCATATCCCACGAGAGAAGCAAGATAGGAAGGGGAACCGGTGTACCCCAGGACTCTCCCGTGGTGGTGCACCTCAGAGCCCCGGGCGAGGAGTAATCGTGCGTCCCAGGACCCTCCCCTCAGCCAGCTGAGTCCCTGGGGACCTGGGTTAGGTGAGTCGTGCGGAGGGGTGGGGGCGGGAACGCGGCCGCCAAAGAGGGGGCCAGCTCAGCGCACGGAGGGGGCGCCGGGGAGCGTAGGCTCCGCCCCCTGCCCCCGCCGGAAGGGAAGGGGAGGCGGAGGCCGGCGCGCAGCGAGCCACAGCCGGCAGCGAGCGCGGCGGGGGCGGCCGGCCAGGGACCGGGCAGCACCGGGAGCACCGGGCGGGCGCGCCGCCAACGCGGTCACGTGCGCGGCCCCTCCTCTCGCGCCGGCCTCCCCCGCGCGCCGCGCTAGCTCCATTCATAAATTCTCCGCCTGCTCCGCGGCCACCGAACGCTGGAGCCAGCCGGGATCGCCGCGCAGCCTCTCGCCCGCCCGCCGCCCATGGGCCGCGCGCCCCGGCGCTGAGGTAGGCAAGGTGGGCCCGGGGCTGCACCGGGGCGGGCGTGGGGTGGGCCGGGGATCGGGGCCAGCTCTGGGGCCCGCCCTAGCTCTGGACCATCGCCCATCCCTGCTCGGATGCGCAGCTGGAGGGAGGGCGCGGAGGAGCCAGGGAGGGCGTGGGGGCGGGCTGCGGAGCTCTGTAGCCCCCGGTCCGACGGGCCGAAGCGGACAGGGACCTCCGTCTACGCCTTTTCTCCGCCTCAGTTTCCCCTGTAACATCGGGCGAGGGGAATGGCGTCTCGGCCTCCTGGCTTAGCCAGGGTTTGAGTGGAGCCTGACGTCGGGTTCTCTCCCTGCCCTCGGGCCGGCTGGGGGTCGCGGGGCTGCCCCCTGGGGAACCTCCGCCCGCGGCTCCCGCACTGGCCTCCCCACTACCCCCATAGCCCACCTCTCTTCCCCTCGGCCTCCTGCCATCTTTCCCGGTCTGCTGCCACCGTCCTGCGCCTCTGCCCCACCCCCTCCAGCCTGAACTCATTTTCCGACCTACATATGCGCCCCCTTTCCCCAGTACTGGGGAGCCCCGGCCAGCCTCTGACCCGGAGACCTGAGGACACCTGGCCAGGGTTAGGACCCTCCCCTTCTCTGGGTCTCTGTTTCCCCGATCTTGAGTGGCAGTTAAAGCCCATAAGGGACTTAGGAGGCTGGAGGCTGTGCGCTCCTCTTCCTCTGGAAAAGGACCTCGCGCTGCCTGGGCCATGCCAACTCGGGGCTGCTGGGCCTCCCAGGCGGTTCCCCGGGACGCCGGGGTCCTTCCCGCTTCGCTGGCGGTGGGACAGGTGCAATTTCCAGGCAGCCCCTTCCCCGAGTGCTGAGCGCCCCTCCCCGGCCTCAGTTTCCCCCGCGCGTAAGGCCGGCCAGCCGGGCCTGGGCGAGGCTGCCGGGCGCCCGGGTTTGGGCACCGCGGAGAGGGCGCAGCGGCCATCTTGCCGCCCGGGCCGCCGCGGGCCGCCCCTGCAGGAGGCCTCCCTCCCCCGCGCCCCCTACCCGCCCCTGCTCCCTGGCAACCCGCCCCCCCCCAGCCTCGGCCTGCTGGCTCGGTCGCCATGGGAACCAGATTCTTCAGGGCTGGGAACAGATGCGCCGCCTTTGTCCTTTTCGCTCCCGCTGGCGCTAGGCAGAGGGGACCTGTACCTCCTGGAGTCGGGACCCCGTCACCGCGCTCAGCCCCCGCCCGCCTCTGTGGGCGAACAGCCCTGGGGGGGGTCTCCCTTCACCCCGTTTATGACTGGGGTCCTGACAGGGGGTAACTAGAATCTCTTGGGGCTGGGGCAGCCCATGTCCCCCTGATGGGGACCACGGGGCACCTGGGGTCTGGCCTGAGCCAGCTGCACGGCCTCAGTTTCCTCATTCTTCCAGTGGGTGCTTCCCCTTTCCTGGGCAGAGCTCCCGGCCTGGTGCTACCTGGCCTGGTGCTACCTGCCGGGCAGGCCCCACCTGCTGCAGAGGCAGCTGTGATAGGCACACCCGCGCATAGAGCACCACCTCCCCCATTTTTAGGTGGGGGGAACAGAGCTTGAGAGAAGGCTCCTGCCCCTGGCTCGCCCGGACCTGATCTGAGCAGGGTGGGGGCTGCTCCTGGGCTCTCCCCAGCTTTTAGTGAGTCACTGCTGTGTGGGCTCCTGCTCCCGGCAGGGGAGGGGGGCTCACTGCAGTGGCTCCTGCGGGGAGGGGCCGGCAGTGCTGGAGCTGAGCAGACCCTGTCCCTCCAGGCTCCTCCACGCCATCTCAGAATGCAGCCCACAGCCACCATGGCCACAGCTGATGCCACCACTGCCACGGTGGCCCTGACAACGTCGTGGGACAACACCACTGGCCGTCCCACGGTGGGTGAGGGAGGCAGGATGAGGGTGGGGTGGATGGGATGTCAGAGTCCAGGCCAGCAGAGACCTGACCCACCCAGTGTGGTCCGCAGGCCGAGCCCGACCCCATCCTGGACAACTACGTGCTGCTGGTGGTGGTGATGTCGCTGTTCGTGGGTGGCACACTGGTGGTACTGTCCGGGGTCCTGCTCCTCTGCAAACGCTGCTGGGAGGTGCACCAGCGCTTCAACAGGTGCGAGCCCCACCCCGGTTCTGGGCAGGTGCACAGGGGGTGCACATGGGCACCAGCTGGGTGATGCGGGGGCCCCGCGGCTCTAAGCCACGGGGTGCACAGCGCGTCCAAGCAGAGGCCTCTGATGACAGGGTCCCCACAAGCAGGTGCATGGGATATGGCTCCAGGACACCTGGACCTTGGAGGCTGCCTGGGCCCTGTCCCATAGGCCTTTCCTGCTGTCCCTCCCAGAGCCATGGAGGAAGCTGAGAAGACCACTACCACCTACCTGGACAATGGCACCCACCCGGCCCAAGGTGAGGCACCTGGCCCTGCCACCCTGCTGGTCCATCCACCTGCCTATCCGCCCCTCGGCCACCCGCCTGCCCCCTCAGGCCACCTGACCGTCTGTGTCTGTCTGTCTCCCCCACCAGACTGGGCGCAGCTCGATTCCGACTCATCTCTGTTTCCTTAACGCCCAGGCGTAGGTGCGCACAGGCGCGTGCTGAGCGAGTGAGTGTGTGAGCGGATGAGCGAGTGCCCGCCCGCCCCGCCGCCCCGGCCCACCCCTCGGTCAGTTGGGCCCCTCCCCTTCCCCTCCCGCCCTCCAGCAGCTTGCCTGGGCCAGGCGCAGCCCACCCGGGGCCCACCCTCTCCTGCCTCTCCACGCAGACCCTGACTTCAGGGGGGAGGACCCCGAGGGCCAGGATGCAGAGACGGAGCGCTTCCTGTCCACCAGCTCCACCGGCCGCCGGGTCTCCTTCAACGAGGCGGCCCTGTTTGAACAGAGCCACAAGGCGCAGGACAAGGGCCGCCGGTGAGGGGTGTGGCAGGGGCCTGGGGTCCATGGGAGGGCATCGCTTGTCTGGGCGACATTTCCTGTGGTGGAGCCCAGGGCAGAAAGCAGGCGGGGGCTGGGGACATCCAGCACATAGGAGGTGGGGCCGAGGCCAGGGGCCAGGGGCGAGCTGACTGGCCGGGCTCCCCGCAGGTACACCCTGACAGAGGGGGACTTCCACCACCTGAAGAACGCCCGCCTCACCCACCTGCACCTGCCGCCCCTCAAGATCGTCACCATCCACGAATGTGACTCGGGCGAGGCCAGCTCGACTGCCACCCCCCACCCACCCGACACCCCCAAGGCCAGCCTCGCCATCTTCCAGGTGAGCTGGGGGGACAGCAGCCAGCTGGGGCCTCAGAGGGGGGGGTGGCCCCAGGGCTCTCTGGACCCCCGCTGTGGGCTGGGCCCCTTGTCTTAGGATGGGCAGGGAGCCTGGCTGGGGTGGCCGGGGACGGGAGGCCGAGCCCAGCACTCGTCTCACCCACCCATGCTCTTTGACCTGTCACTGCTTCCTCCCCCACCGGCTCTGTCCCACAGCCCCCGGGGAAGGCCCTCACTGGCCGCTCCGTGGGCCCCAGCTCCGCCCTGCCAGGTGACCCCTACAACTCAGCAGCGGGTGCCGCCGACTTCGCGGAGATCAGTCCGTCTGCATCTAGTGACTCTGGGGAAGGCACCTCGGTGAGGGGCCCACGCATGTCCCCCAGGGCATCGGGGCAATGGCGGGCTCCTTCCCCTCCCTGCCTGCACTTGGCCTGGCACCTGCCCAGGCCATCCTTGCCCTGCCTGGTCTCCCACACATGGGAGGAAGAGGGAGCAGGCGTGTGCTCACACATGCGTGAGGCACCCCAGAGCCCCTACCTCCAGCCCAAGCCACAGACGAGAGCACCTAGACACTCGCCCTGGAAAACCCCCTCTCCCCGCAAACCCTGTGTCCAGGGTCCTTCCCGGGACAGCAGAGCCAGCCTGCACCGGCTGAACACCCTGGGGAGCCTCTAAGAGGCAGGAGGGTCTGGGGGGAGCCCACCCACGCAGAGTGCCTGCCCCTGCTGCCTCTGCCCTCTTTGAGCAGGTCCACATCTGTCCACGTGGTGGGTGGAGGCCTTGGTGTCTGATGGGTCTGGGTGCCTGAGAGCTGTTCTTGTTCCCTCCCAGTTGGATGCAGGTACCAGGAGCACCAAGGCTGGTGGCCCCGGGGCTGCCATGGGTCCTGGGGAGGCAGGCTCGGGGGCGGGCACTGTGCTACAGTTCTTCACCCGTCTGCGCCGCCATGCCAGCCTGGATGGGGCCAGCCCCTACTTCAAGGTCAAGAAATGGAAGCTGGAGCCCACCCAGCGGGCGGCCAGTCTGGACACCAGAGGTGAGCTGTGGCCCCGAGCAGGCAGCGGGCTCAGCACGGGGTACCAGGTGCTGCCTTGGGGCAGGGCTAGTGCTGTGGGGACCCAGTGCCTGCCCTGAGCTGGCCAGCGGCTCTGTTGGTGGGTGTCTTGCCCAAGGTACCACAGCAGGTCAGGAGGACGACCCAGGCCATGCCCTGTGCCCCAGCTTGCCCGGGAAGGGCTGTCAGGGACAGCCTGAGGCAGATCCACCCAGCTCTGAGGCCCCTGTGCTGGGGGGTGTCCCACGGGTCCCGGCCGCTATCTGTATTCAGGGCACAACAGGGCGGTAAAGGAGGAAACTGAGGCTGTCAGGTCACTGTGGAGTTGGGAGGGCTGGCCAGCCGGCCTGTATCCCCTCCCGGGTCATGGCCCCTGGCCCCTGTCCACAGGCACGACTCTCACCCTGACACATCGGGATGTGAGAGGTGGGGTCTCCCTGGGCTGGCTGGTGGGAGGCTCACTCTACCTGTGGGGTAACCTTGGGCAGTCTTTCTGCCTGTGTGGGCTTTGGCTTCCCCTGACATGAAGCGGTAGGGCCAAGGTAGGCCAGGGGTCAGCGGAGGTTTTCCATAAGGCCCCAGGTGGTAATGTTTTTGCTCTCATGGTCAGACAGGCACTGTCTCAACTGTTCAGTGCCGCTGCTGCAGGGCGGAAGCAGCCGTAGACCGTATGGTGATGAATGAACTTGACCAAATGCCAATAAAACTTTATTTACAAAAACAAGTGGCCTGTCTGTGGGCTATAGTGTGAAGACCCCTGGAGTAGTTGACAGTGGCCCTTCAATTTTGCAGGCCCCTGGTTGCGTGTGGCCCTGGGAGTCCCAGGCCCAAGGTGGGAATGTGTGTGTGGTGGGGAGGCGGCCCCAACCCAGAAAGTGCAGGAACAGCCATCCGGCCGGAGGGAGCTCTGCAGGGCAGCCACAGCTCCGAGGGCCTGGGGCTAGGTCAGGCTGCTGGGGCACCCGCTTCCCTGTGGCACAGGTGGCAGATCCTGTTTGGCTGCTCTGCTCTAGCTGAGAGGACATAAATCGTGGGATGAAGGGGGCCAGGATTCCTGATGGTGACTGTAGTCAGATGTGGTTACAGCGGTGCCCAGAACCTGTTTGCTGGGTAACTGCCCTCACCACCCAGGCCTGCCTGCTGAAGCCTCTCCAGGGGAAGGTCCTGGCCCCTGGCCAGGGGGCCTTGGGCAGGGGCGGGGCAACCCCTTGCACTCCCTGGGCCAGGGTGGAGCTGGCAGAAGAGGGCATCTGTCTCCCTCACCTCACTGGTCCCCACCAGCCTGTCCCAACTCTCTCACGCCTGCCAGCTTCCGTACTTTGAGCTGGGCTGTGCCTGCCACCGGCTGTCCAGGGAAGGTCCTCCCAGTGGGCTGTATGTTTGGCCAGGGATGCCCTGGGGCACTGCCAAGTGAGGCTATCTCTCCAGCCTGCCCTGGCTTTCCCGGGCTCTCTGGTCCCAGCCCTTCTGCTTCTTCTTGGTGCCCACTCCCCTGTGTGTGTGTGTGTGTGTGTGGTGGGGCAGACACAGGCTGTGTGTGTGTGTGTGTGTGGTGGGGCAGACACAGG
>NW_012147864.1:3583736-3611010 GCF_000956105.1 Propithecus coquereli | reverse complement strand
TGTGTGTGTGTGTGTGTGTGTGTGTGTGTGTGGTGGGCAGAGACAGCCTGACGAGCCTTCCCCTGCGCAGGTTCCCCCAAGCGGCATCACTTCCAGCGGCAGCGGGCAGCCAGCGAGAGCATGGAGCAAGAGGGGGACACCCCCCATGCCGACTTCATCCAGTACATCGCCCGTGCAGGCGACGCAGTGGCCTTCCCGACCCCCCGCCCCTTTCTGGCCAGCCCCACCAGCCCGCCCCCCGCTCTCGGCAGGTATTTTTCAGTAGATAGAGGTGCTAGGGGTGGACCTGTGGGCCCCTGCCCCACTCTACCCGCCCTAGGCAACCCAGGGAGCACTCTCCCGACCCTGAGGACACGAGTTCGCCTCCCTCCAGCAGCAAGGCCCCTCCCAGAGGCTGATTCTCTGGGGCCACCTCTCCAGCATGGACTGGGTAAGGGTAGGGGGGTGGGTGAGGGCCCCAAAGATGGCTCCAGGTTCCCTAAGACAGGACACCTGCTCAGGCAGTGCCGCCGGGGGTATATGCCCAGCCTGGTACTGCCGCTTCCTGGTGGAGTCCCAGGCTTGAAGGGCTCTGCCGTGGTGCCAGGCCCTCTCCCACCTACTCCTGAGGGCTGGGCAGTCCTTTCTCAAAAACTGTTGTGACTGTCTGTGCCCACTCCCCCAACTCCCAGGGCCCACGTTAGTGGGATGAGGGACGGAACCCAGGGAGCAGAGCAGGGTTCCTTGGGCAGCTGCTAGTCTGGGTGGATAGTCCTTCCTTTTGTGTGTCACCCTCCTGTTCCTTATGCATGGTGGGCGGGTGAAGAGCCCTACCTGCCCTGGAGTAGAGGCTGAGCTGGACCCAACCTGGTCCACTGAAAGGCTGGGGAGAAGGAGACCCACAAGAGAGGAGTGTTACCTCCTCCAGGGGGCCCCTTCCCAGAAAGGCCGGGCACCTGCAGTTTCCCCAGGTGCTTGGATCAGACTTCAAGGGACACCCTAGTTGAAAAGCAGGCGCCAGGGCTCAGCGCTAATCCAAAAAGCATGCCCTGCAAAATGGATAGACCCCATTTTAAAGCCCTCGTCTCCTGGGTCCTGGCCAAGTCCTAAGGGTCCCAGCAGAGGGGTGGCCGACCGGAAAGGGGGCGCGGGGCTCTGCGGGGCTCTGACAGCCACGGCCTGGCTTGCAGGCTAGAGGCAGCTGAGTCAGCGGGAGAAGCGAGCCCCGAATCCCCCCCGGAGCGCGGCGGCGGCGCAGGGCCTGAGCACCACCAGCAGCAGCCGGAGCCAGAGCTGGAAGCCGAGCGGGACTCGGGCCCTGAGCAGGCCCAGACCAGCTACCGCGACCTGTGGAGCCTTCGTGCCTCGCTCGAGCTGCACGCGGCCGCCTCGGACCACAGCAGCAGCGGCAACGACCGCGACTCGGTGCGCAGCGGCGACAGCTCGGGCTCAGGTTCCGGGGGCGCGGCGCCCGCCTTCCCGCCGCCGTCGCCGCCCGCGCCGCGGCCCAAGGATGGCGAGGCGCGCCGGCTGCTGCAGATGGACAGCGGCTACGCCAGCATCGAGGGCCGCGGCGCGGGCGACGACGTCGAGCCGCCCGCCATGCCCACCCGGCCCCGCAGCCCGCGCGCCTGGCCCCGCCGTCCGCGCCGCGACTATAGCATTGACGAGAAGACTGACGCGCTCTTCCACGAGTTCCTGCGCCACGACCCGCACTTCGACGACGCGCCGCCCTCCGCCGCGCGCCACCGCGCACGTGCTCACCCGCACCCACGCAAGCAGTGGCAGCGCGGCCGGCAGCACAGCGACCCAGGCGCGCGCGCGGCCCCGGCCCTGGCCGGCGCCCCGACCCCCGCCGTAGCCCGCCCCGCGCGTGCGCCTTTGCGCCGTGGCGACAGTGTGGACGGCCCGCCCGATGGCCGTGCGCTGGGCAGCGCCGGCGACGACCCCGCCATCCCCGTCATCGAGGAGGAGCCCGGCGGGGGCTGCCCCGGCTCGGGCCTATGCGTCGAGCCCCCGGGGGCGCTGCTGGACAAGCTGGCGGCCGGCCTCGAGGAGAGGCTGTTCCCGCTCCGCCTCGCCGAACCCGTCGTCGCCGCGGCCCCCGCGCTGGTCGCCGCCGCCCCCACGTCTCCCGACCACAGCCCGGCCTAAGCCCTGCGCCCCACGCCCACATCTTGGCAGCTTCTCTGGTGCCGCGCGGGGACTCAGCGGCGGGAGACACGCGGGGACGCGACGCCCGGCACGCATGCGCCGGGACCCCGGGCCCTTGGCGCACGCGCTCAGCTGCGGACGCGCCCTCACCGCCCTAGAGCGCCCGCGCGCAGCTCGCGCCGGCCCCCGAACGCACGCGCACGGTTAGGGCCCCCTCGCGCCCTGGAGGGGCGCAGGCCCCTGCGGGCGCTTCGCCAGGTACCCGAGGCGCGGGGGCCCCGGCTGGGAAGGAAGGACAGTGACAGGTCCTCACTCTGGGTGGAGGCACTGGTCTCTCGGTCGCGTGCGTGGGGCCTGCAGCCCGCCCCCGCAAGGACGTGAGGCGCATGCGCAAGCCCCGGGCCTGGCACCGTAGGCTGCTGCGGGTCGGAGAGGAGCCTGCCGCCCTGAAGCCGTTTACCTCACCGCGGCGTGTGCTCGCGGCAGCCCGCGCCCCTCCGAGCAATAACAGCGCCCGTCGCCGCCGCCTCAGCCCTGGACGCCGCTCCTCCCACCGCCTGGCCCCCTGGCCCTGTGTCTGTCGTGCCCCGCCGCTTCGCATGCGCTCGGTGCCTCCCTGTCGCCGCAGGAGCCGCCGGCACTCCTCAGTGTTTGAGACGCAAACAAAATCCGAAGGCCAAGGCGTCAAGTTTCCCAAGCTTTATTTATTGCCAAAAAAGGGGTGAGCCCTCGCCTGCGTCGCCCGTCCCGCCCTCGACGCTTCGTTCCCAGTCTGTACCATCCGGTGATGGAGTTTCTCGTTGTTTTTGTTTTCTGGTTGATTATAAATATTTACTGCATACTCTCGCTCCGGGTTTTCTCTGGGGACCCAAGAGCCCCTGGCCTTGGGGAAGAAAGGGCCCGGGGTTCGGCTGCAAGGCCCCAGGAAGGAGGCCGGAGACCTAGCTGTGCCTGCCGGCCCTGGCCCAGGTCCACCGTCCGCTAGCAGGACCCGCACACTCTCTGCCGGAGGCACCGGGCCAGCCCGTGCGTGGGGAACAAGGGTCCCCCACCTGACTGCCCCTTGTGCCACCCGACAAGTCCCAAACACCCCTCACGACCACAGCTCAAATCCACCTGTTTTATTTTTTCTTAAAAAAAAAAAAAAATGGAACCAACCAAACAACAAAAACAAGGCAGCCACTTGGCTCCGTCTGGGCGGTTCTGCATGCATGGCGGTGACAGGAGGCCCCACACCGGCTTCTCTGTGGCTGTGGTCACTAGGTGTAGCGCCCTAGCGGTAGCAGTGAGACAGACCAGGGAGGGGCGGCGGAGGGCCAGTAGTCTAAACATAAAGTGCTTTGCGAAGGCCGGGCCTCTCCCTCCCCGCCCAAGAGGCTCTGCACAAGATTGCAAAGTCCACTGTCCACGGCCGTCGAGCAGTGCTGTGTGCAGACGGCGGAGGGGAGGGCTGGCCCGGTCCCTGCTGCTCCCCGATCTGGCCCTCCAGGAGGCTCCTGGTCCTGAGGAGCCGTGGGCACAGAGGCGTGGCGGCCTTCTCAGGCGGGCAGCGGCCGGAGTTGGCAGGCAGGAAGACTGAGGTGCCGGCCCGGGCACCGGTGGGGGCTCCTGGAGACAGGCTGCAGGCAGGAAGGAGGGTGGGGGTGGGTCACTCCAGGCATTCAGACCTCCCCATCTGAGAGGTGGGCCTTACCTACGGGCCTGCTGGCAGGGTGGGGAAACTGAGGTCCATATGGGGGGGGTGTGCCAGACTCTTTTTTTTTTTTGAGACAGAGTCTCACTCTGTTGCCCTGGCTAGAGTGCCGTGGCGTCAGCCTAACTCACAGCAACCTCAAACTCCTGGGCTCAAGCGATCCTCCTGCCTCAGCCTCCCGAGTAGCTGAGACTACAGGCATGCGCCACCATGCCCGGCTAATTTTTTCTATATATTTTTAGTTGGCCGATTAATTTCTTTCTAATTTTAGTAGAGGCGGGGTCTCGCTCTTGCTCAGGCTGGTCTCGAACTCCTAAGCTCAAACAATCCGCCCACCTCGGCCTCCCAGAGAGCTAGGATTACAGGCGTGAGCCACCGCGCCCGGTGGGTGCCAGACTCTTGTGCCCTCACTGGGTGGGAGGCACCAGGGAAGGCCACCTTTGAGCTACTCCCGAGGAAATTACGCGCAGCCTTCTTGCAGCAGGGCCTGGGCCTCCCCCGAAGCAGTTTCCCACCAGGCCTGGCTGGTTCTGATGCAGGCAGATAAGCACTAGGGGGGCAGCTGTGTGACTCAGGCAGTGACCCCAGCAGCCTGGGAGAGGGGATGTGGCTGGGCGGGGCCCTCACCCCGCTGCCCATATACTCAGGAGGAGACAGGGTCTCCAACAGCCCTGGGGCCTGCCTGCCCCCCATGCCAGGCTGGGGCAGAGGAGGGAGGTCCCCAGGGAAGGCCCAGGCAGCATCCAGGGTGACTCAGCCTCAGCCAGACCCCAGCAGATGGCCTGCTCCCCAGGGCCTCCCCACCACCCACCCACGCAGCTGCCTCAAAGTCTCTGGGCGGAGTCCAGCACAACCCTTTCCTGGGAGCAGCCCGGGGTGTGGGGCGCGGGTGGCTGGGCAAAGCACAGGTGCTGCTGCGGCTGGGATGGGTCCCCTGGGAGGCAGGCAGCCCACAACACCTCCAGGCCAGCTGGGTAGCTGGTGTCCTGTGCAAAGTGACCTCCTCTCATCCCAGACACTGCCATAACATGGGCTGCATGAGGATGGACTTAACCCCAGCAGGGCCCCACCCCACGGCTACACGGGCCTCAGTGACTGACATGTCAGCCCAGACCAGGCACTGTGAACAGTGGAACTGGCTGTGGCCACAGTGTGACTTTGCCTCCGCCAGCGGTCGTTGGCTGACGGCAACCAGTGGTGTCCGCACAACCCCCACCGGCCAGGCCCCACTATGTCCCACCTGCAGGTGGCCACCCTCACTGCTGCTTGCAGGCCGACAGCCGACGGATCTTGCTGCTGGCAGAGCAGGCCTTCCGGGCAGGGTTGGAGGCCCCGGCCCGGCACTCGGCCTTGGGTTTGGTGCTCAGCTGTGCCGACTCCGTGCCATTCATGCACACGGCCTTGGGCAGGCCCCGGCTCTGTCCGTTCTGACCAGCCTCCTCTTCCGGGACCTGTCCTAGAAGAAAAATGGCAAGTGTGGCCTGAGTGGGGGGCACCTCCGAAGGACCCCTGGGCCAGGGCTGCCTGACCCCAGCATGGGGACTCACCCTACACCTGCCCAGGCCGTGCCTGCCCCCTGACAGGCCCAGGTCCTCTCCCACTTGAAATGCCACCTCTTGGTAGCTCTGGGAGGACCTAGGGGCTGCATCTCCCACCGGCGGCCTGCAGGAGTGATCCCCTCCGCCCAGACTGCTGCACCTGCAGTGGCCCCCAGTGGGGTTCCCGTCCAGGGAGAGGGAGGCTGGCCGGAGTGGGCCCCAGCCCACGCTCACCCACCTGTCCTGCACACCTGTGCATCCTGGGAAACAGGAGCCTCAGCACTCACCTGTGAGGACACAGGAGGGCCAGGCTCCGGCCCGGTGTGCGAAACGCCAGCACAGGCCAACTGGGGACGAGGAGCTCAGCCTGCCAGCGGCCCCTAGGCCCCAGACCCTGCAGGCTGCAAACCCGCACCCTGTCCAGAGAACGCTGTCCTCACAAGGGTTCTGAAGCTCGCAGGAGACGGACAGCCCACTTGCCCTGCCCCCCACCGGGAGCCCATACTGCTCAGTCAGGGGAACAGTCACCGACTCCATGTCGGCCTGCTGTGCCCCTCGCAGACCTCCTAGCAGCTCTCAAGAGCCCAACTCAGAGCCCTGCCCCCCACAAAGGGGCCAGTGCCTGACTCAGTGGCTTCCAGCACTTTCTGTAACCCACCCAGGTGCATGGGAAGCCACTGGCTTTAGAAAGACACTTTGGTAAGATGCCCCATCTCCACTCTCAGGCCTGGGCTCACGGCCACTGAGTCTCCACTGAAGCAAGTGTGGGGGCCCCCTGCCCCAATCTGATGGGGCCGCCCGGACAGATGAGGGTCCCAGCAGGTCTCCATCCCAGTGGGCAGAACCCTTGGGACCTGCCTGCACAAGGGTACCACTCCCTCATCCTGCCCCAGACCTCTGCCCCGCTGGTGGCCTGGGACCCCACCCCGCAGGGAGCCGCTGGTGTGCAGGCCACTGGCCCCTGGGCAGCTATCCTGCTTCTGGCAGGGACCTTCCCAGCCCAGGGACAGGGCTTGGGCTCAGAGAGGCACTTCCCAGGCCTGTCCAGGGCAGCTGAAAGCATGACAGGGACTATCCACCCCAGTGCGTCCTAGGCCCCGCACTGGGCCACCCTTCTTGCCCTCCCTTGCCCATGTTTCTTTCCTGTCAGCCATGTGGGCTCAGCAGGGTCATGGGAAAGGCAGCCCAGCCTCCATCTCCTCCCTGGGCAGCTCAGGGCTCACACAGGCCCAGGACCCTCAGGAGGTGCGGCTCCTGGCCCAGGGGCCCCGGCATGCAAGGGCTGCTGTGGGGTCAGTGTGTGGTCCATGTCCTAGCAAATGCTCTGGGGCCCGGGGGGCTGGCCAGGTCTCCCATACCCACCCTGTCACAGGGCGCCACTGCTCAGAGAGGCAGAAAGCCTCAGACCAGATAGACAACAGGCACCGAGAGGGGTCTCAAGGTGAACACGCCTGGGGACGGCACCACCCTGCATGCCACACCTCCCAGAACACCCTGCGACCCCACAGGGAAGGGGCTGGGCTGAGGCCCCAGACATGGGTGCCCCAGCGGCACATCCGACAAGAGCCCCATGCTCTGCCTCGGGGCACAGCTGCCGAGAAGGGAGCCTCAGTAGGGACGGCAGTGCCAGGTGCTGCTGGGCCGCTGGGGGGGTGCCCTGCGGGGTGGGGCTGGCTGTACTGGGGAGGGGGAAGCTGGGCTCCCCAAGGGCCCCTGCTGTGCTGGGACCCTCCCCAGTCTGGCAGTTGTGCCCGTGTGCTGGGGGCCTGACCTCTTGCCCACCCACCTGCCCTGTGCCTGCCTCTGCAATAGTAAGGCAGAAGCCTTCCCAACCGGCGGCCCAGGCTGCAAGTACCACCTGCACACACAGTGGGCAAAGCTTTATCACAGCACCTGCACAAACCGACCTGGAGTGGACAGAACAAAACTGGGAGCTGAGGGAAGGGCTGGGCTGCCTGAGGAGGGCGGAGCAGGGGAGTGGGCGCCTGTGGCTGCCACTAGACTAAGGCCTGGCGCTCCTCCTCGGGCACCGAAGTGGTGCCGGCCACCCGGGCTTCCTCTCCAGGAAGGTCTGAGCACTGGCTCCGCTGGGCGCCTGGCTGCTCGCTAAGCCCTGCCTCAGCCGCCTCCTCGTCACCTGGGGAAGCAAGGGCGGTGGCGGTTAGCGCTGGCCGGCGGCCTCTGGGCAGCGGGGAGGGCGGGCCACTGGACCCTCCTTCAGGTCAATGTCTGAGGGGTCCCCCCTGCACCCCAGTTCTCACAGCCCGAGAGGAAAACAGCAGGAAGCCCCTGCCCCACGCCCTTCAAACTCCCCCATCTGCTCCTGCTGGAACCTGGGCCAGGAAGGGTGGCAGGAGGTACTGGGTGGGCTGTCTGGGGCTACATGTCCACGGACCCCCAAGTGTGAGTGGGCTGCACTCAGTGGAGGCCTTCAGGGAGTAGGATCTGCCGCCGGGAACAGCCCTGCCTGTGGCGGACAGGCAGGCGCTCTGCTCTGGGAGGACGTCCGGGCTGAGCCAGCGCGGCCAGGCGGGCAGAGGCTCCTCATGGCTCAGCGCACAGGGGAGCAGCCCCTGCCGACTCACCAGGCACCGTGAAGTCCTGAGTGTAGATGATGTCATCCTCGATATCAAAGAGGTCCTCGTCCTCGTCCTCGTCCCCGCCGTGCAGGTCCTCCAGGTATGGCACCACTGTCATACTGCGCCACCGGTCCTTGGTGTCTGGGCTGGGCGGGATGGGCACCGGTGCTTCGGCTGGCGGGTGTTTCTTCCGGAACCAGCTGCCAAGAGCCCAGCAGTGGCGAAGCCCATCGGCAAGGGCGTGGGGGGCTGGTGGGCAGGGCCCAGCAACTTGGCCACCACTGGGCCTGCCGTGTGCGCGGGACCTGAGGCCTGTGTAGTCCCCTGACGCTTCTCGCACCCCGTCCCATCTGCCACAGCTCTCCCAGAAGCAGGCAGGCCACCAGGGCATGGGACCAGAGCCCATGCCACGAGTGGCCTTGGGTACCCTACCTGGGCTCAGCTTGTGCCCTACCCTGTTGACCCAGCACAGATGGGGCCACACCAGCACGCTCGAGGCCCACGCAGCCCTTCCCTGCCCCTGCCCAGCCTAACGAGCTTTCTGTGCCCAACCCCTCAGCTCACCCACACCGGCTACCGGCTGCCACAGCAAAAGGCCATTCAGGGAGCCCCTTCCTGGGGAGCAGCCCACAGGTCACCCAGGTCTGCACCGCCCCCACCCCTCAGCTGTCAGGAGAGGCCTGAGACCCAGTGGACCCAGCTGCTGTCCCCACAAGCCTTGAAACATGCCACCATGATCCCTGGCCCACCCAGCCCAACCCACCATCCAGCCAGGGGGCAGCAGGTGGGGGGAGGAGGGGCTTTGGTGGCCACATTCCAGCCCAGGAAGCTGGCAGAAGACAGCCACCTTGCCCACCCACACCTCCTGGGGCTCCTGCTCCTGTGCTTGGACACCTGCCTGGGACTGAGCCAGCCACAGGCCACGAGTGATGCACTCCCTGGTGGTCCCACGTGGGACCCACTGTC
This sequence comes from Propithecus coquereli, assembly GCF_000956105.1. Classification (NCBI taxonomy): domain Eukaryota; kingdom Metazoa; phylum Chordata; class Mammalia; order Primates; family Indriidae; genus Propithecus; species Propithecus coquereli. Next base: position 3,602,101 of record NW_012147864.1, on the reverse strand, counting down.
CCAAGCCCAGGCCCTATCTGTTCCCAAGATACTCCTGGGAAAATTTCGTCAAATCCATGCCCTACTTGGCTGCCCCCAGCTTCCCATGGGCCCCCTGGTCCAAGTCAGCACCAGACGCCCTTGCTCACGGGCAGATAGCCGGGGCGGGGACACAGCACCCTGGGCGTCCTGGGCACGCGCTGCAGCAGGGAAGGCCCAGGAGGAAGGGAAGGGGTGAGGCTTCGCCTGCCTCTCCCGTGTGTCCCCAGGCTGGGGGAGGGATGGCACACACACCTCCACACCCAGACACCAGGCTCAACGGGCATTGACCCTGCTGGCCCCATAGACCTGCGGGCAATGCACACGGTCAGGGGACAGAGAGGGACGGGGGTCCGCACGTCCAGCCCTGCTGCACCCCCTCCGGCATCCCCATCAGACCCTGCTCTGGCATCCACTCAGCCCAGACGTCCATCTGGCTGGCCCCAGCCTCCCACGTGTCCGTGGGGTTGGCTGCTCACCTGTGCTGGCGGATCTGCCGTATGGAGAACCTCTTCGCGGGCTCGTACTCCAGCATCCCTGGACAGAGGCCGGAGAATCAGTCAGCGCCGGCACCAGGAGAGCCCCACCACCATCGCCCACCCACCTGCCCACCCCTGCCCTGCTAGAAACGACAAACGGGTGCCTGGATGGCAGCGTGTCAACCCGCCAAGCTCGCGTGTGCCCCACACACTGGGTGGGCACAGCCCGAGAGGCTGCACCCGTGCCTTGGCCGCCTCCAGGCTGGGGTGGGCCCCGCAGGCGCAGGTGAGGTGTAAACACTGCTGAGTGTGCGGAGGGCGGGTGGCCAGCGCCACCTGCTGCCCGCCTGGGAAATGCAGCAGGCAGAGGCCTGGCAGATCCCGCCCGGCTCCCTGGAGGATGCAGGGTTCAAATGGGGTGAACAAAGGGCCCAAACGCAGGCCAGGAACCAGCAAACCAGGCCCTGGTGGGCAGGAGGAACAATGCTGTTCACATGCACTGGGGGCCGGGCCTACCTTTCAGCAGGTCAGACAGCGGAGGGCCACAGTCCCCTGGGATGGCGTAGCTCCCCTTCCCGATGTTCTCAAACAGCTTGTAGATGTTGTCGCCTTCAAACGGGTACAGGCCCGTGGTAATGTTGTAGCTTCGTTTCCAGGGGAAGGAGGAGAGAGTATCGGGGTTGCGGCACCTTCGGAGCCCCAGCTCAGGCCTCAGGGACACAGCCCCTGGCTCAGCCACCAGTGCAGGGCTCTGTGGGCTCCGACAGGCTGCCTCACGTGGGTGGAGGTCGGGACTTGCCCCATGCAGAGAGTTGGGGGTGGGGAGCGTGGCCGGGGCCCACTGGGATAGGCCCTCCCTCAGGCTCTGGGACGAGGTGGAGGGGACAGCTGCACTGCTCTGTGAACGTGCCAACACGTCAGAGACTGCACCCTTTGAGAGGGTGAACCGTGCAGTGTGTGACTCATGTCTCCACGAGACTGATCATAGGCCCACATGTGGATGCCCCAGGGACAACTGGGCGAAGGGAGGTTCTGGACTCCTGGGCACCCCGCACCCCCGGGTCCCTTGAGGCTGTGCACGCTCAGGCGCTGGGGGGGCGGGGGGGACCAGGATCCAGAACACTTACAGCGTGACGCCCGCTGACCAGATGTCCACCTTGAAGCCAGAGAAGGTGTCCAGGCCATTGGCAATCTCAGGCGGCTGGAATGCCGGGGAGCCCTGGCTGGTCCGGCAGGTGTCGTCCACGGCAAACGGGTGCAGAGCCTGGGCAGGGCCACACGGTCGTCAGGGAGCGCCAGGAGGGCGCCTACCCCAGCGCCCCATGGCAATGGGAGCACCTACCTCAGCAACACCCAGGTCGGAGATCTTGAGTGTGCCACCTGTGGTGAGCAGCAGGTTACCCGGCTTGATGTCCTTGTGCACGATACCCTGGCTGTGCAGATACTCCAGGCCATCGATGAGCTGGCAGAAGTACCTGCAGGAGGCACGTGCACGTGACCACAGCTGGGATGCCCCTCCCGCTGCTGGCCTGCCCCGGGGTCTCCCCAAACCTCACAGGAGCCCCTTCTGCAGACACAGGGACCTCGAAGAGACAAGAGGAAAGGCCGGGCCCACCTGGGCCCCACAGGGCTGGAGTCACTCCCACCCAGGCCAGGAACCACAGGCTTCCCCGCTGACCTCACTCCACCACTCGTCCTCCACAGGCCCACTGCACCCCAACATCTTGCTAGACCAGGGAGCTCCCTCCCTGCCCCCAGGGAGCCCATGGGGCCAGCAAGCAGCTGTCAGGGGTTTCCTGCGGGAGGGAGCCCTTGGCCACGGGCAGCGGGGCCCACGGCAGGTGGCGCTGCAGCAGCTTGGCTGTGGATACCACAAACTGGGGCCCCCAAAACTCTACTTAAAAACATGAAGCTTTCATTTCAGTGATTATCAGAAAACCCAGCCGAACACGGGAGTGGATGCCCCAGCCTGGGGCACACCCCACAGCACTCACCCATGAGCCTGGCACACCGGGAACCGCTTCTCGGGGACACTGTCCAGCATCTCCTGCATGCCGCACACGCAGTACTCCATCACCATATACGTGCGTCGCTAAGGAAACCACGTGCGGCAGGCAGGACCCCACCTGCCCGCCCCCGCCACGGCTGGGTTGATGAAACGAGCCCCACACGCCAGGGCAGGGGGCACGGGATGGCGCCGGCCTCGCGCTGAGGCGGTCCAGGCCCCTTCGTGCCACACTCGAGGCCTTCTGCACTGCCCCCAGGCACAGCGCACACCCAGCAACCCCAGTGCAAATGCCACAGCCCATGGGGGAGGCCCTGGGAGGGTCGTCACAGGGCCAGTCTGTGCACACAGAGGACCAGAGCCCACCCTGCCCGGGAGACTCCCTGGAACAAAAGTCTGGGCCCCAGAGGGCACCACATTCCTGCAGGGTGATTCACTACCCCCACCCTCCCACGGGCAGAGGACAATGCCTCCAGATGCCCCCAAACAGGCTCAGGGGTCGATGTGGGACAGCCATGACCCACATGGTGAGCCCTTCGTGCCAGAGACCCAGGAACCTACCTCTGGGCTCTTACTCTGGGCCCGTGTGGAGGTGCTGGCTGTGGCACAGGGCACACGACCAACGTGACCTAGGAAACAGCACCGGTCTCATCTGGGAGGGGCCCAGAGCCCCGCGGCCCCAGAAGGCAGGTCTGGGATGGGCTGCAGAACAGCTGCAATCAGCTATTTCTGAGGAGCTGAGGGACGACGGCCACTGCTCCTGCATGTCCAGGTGTCGGGTCAGAAGGACTCGGAGTCCAAGCCCTTCCCACGAGGCCCTGCAGACAGGGCCACTCACGGGACAGACAGATGCCCCACCTGCCACAGGCCGTCACTTGGGAAAGGATATATTTTTTGCTTCTCCTCGTTGTATAGCACATCCACCAGCTGGATAACGTTTTTGTGCCGTAACCTCCTCAAGAGCTGAATCTCCCTGGAACAGGGAGTACAGGGTGTCAGCAGACCCCAGCGTCAGTGACGACAGCCCCCAGGGCCCTGCAACAGGCACAGCAGGAGCTGCGCCCCTGGGGACACAGGTTCATGCCACTGGGAGCGAAGCAACCGTTTCAGTTACCGGCGGGGGCCAGGAGGCCCAGGGAGGCTCTGCAGACAGCCCAGCGCCCTCTGGGCGGGCAGCTCTGCCAGGTAGGCAACACCTCCAGGCCCCGGGGAGGCCTTGGAGAGGGACAACACAATCTGGACACTCTCTACACTTTTTAACCAAGAATAGTTTCTTCATGAGGAGGCCACTGCCATGGCAGCACAGATGAAGCACCCACTGTGTGCGGGAGCCAGGGCTACGTGGGGGCCCCGGATGGGTCACCGCACAACTCGGCCAGGCCAGCCCCGCTCTGCACTCTCCCAGGACTCCCTCCTGCTCGACTCCTCCATGGGCCCTGCTCCCAGGGCACCCAGGACAGCCGAGGGTGAGCGGAGACACAGCCCACAGGAGAGGGTGCGGGAGGAAAAGCAGCACCAGAGATGGACGCTGCAGCGCCCCGGCCCGCCACGCACTGGCCACGCCTGCCACCTGTGACTAGGGCCAGTATGCAGGGCCCAGCAGGCTACACAGCACTTCCCACTTTGTGGCTGGCTGCCCTGACACAGATGCTTCATTTCTCCAAACAAAGTGACCAGCAGTAAAGTCCTTAAACTCAGTAGGCGGACAAGGAAACCAGCCAGCCATTCCTCCAAAGGTTAAAGACAACTTACTATGTGATCCAGCAATTCTACTCCCAAGTATGCACCCAAAGGACGAAATTATACGTCCACACAAAAACCTGTATGTGGATGTTCACAGCACCACCATCCACAACAGCCGGGAGGTGGAAACGGCCCAAGTGTCCGTGGACAGATGAAAAAAAACAACGTGGTGGATCCGCACACTGGACTATCACTCAGCCACGAAAAGGGACAAGGCTCTGACACAGGCCACAGCATGGATGGACCTTGAGGATATCGTGCTCAGTGAGAGACGCCAGACACAGAAGGACACATAGTGTGTGACTCCATTTATATGAAATGTCCAGAACAGGCAGAGCCACAGAGACAGGACGTGGATTTGTACTCACCAGGGGCTAGGGAGTGACTGCTGATGGGGATAGGGCTTCCTTTTAGGTATCCCTTCCTTTTAGGGACATTCTCCCTAGGGAGAATGTCCTAGAATTAGAGAGAGGTGGTGGTTGCATAACAGTGTGAATGTGCTAAACATGACTGAACTGTGGGCTATAAACAGGTGAGCTGTACAGTATGTGAATTGCAACTCAATGAAGATTTTTTTTTTTACAGTTGGGTCTCATTCTGTGGCCCAGACTGGAGAGTAGTGGCATGATCATAGCCCACTGCCGCCTCCAACTCATGGGGGCTCAAGCGATCCTCCTGCCTCAGCCTCCCGAGTAGCTGGGACTACAGGCAGGTGCCATCACACCCAGCTAATTTTTTGTAGAGACAGGGGTCTTGCTAAGTTGCCCAGGCGGTCTTGAACTCCTGGCCTCACGCAAATGCTCCAAATGTGCCTCCCAAAGTGCTGGGATGACAGGCGTGAGCCACTGCACCCAGCTAATTTTTTTTTTTTTTAATCTTCAACAGGAAGTCCAAGCGTGAAACAAAAAGCTGGGTGTGGGAGGGGTGTCCTTTCACTCAGCATGTCCCAGCCCCACCCTGTGGGCCGGGCCCCATGAGAAGGCCACCTCTTCCAGGAAGCCTGCTCTGACCACTGCCCCAGTGCACACAACTGTAGCCCCAACGCTGCTCAGCACTTGGTGCAACCTCAGAGGGAGGGGACAGGGCCCTGCTAGGGCCCAGCTGGGGCTGGGTGTGGATGAGCCAGGGGAGAGGAGGAGGAGGGAGAGGGAGGGGGTAATAGGAAGGGGGCACCGAGGGACACGGCCCCACAAAAGGCCACATCACAGCATGGCAGGTACCCAGGCTACAGGGGGACTCAAGGGACAGGCCGGACATGGCAACAGCTCCCTGGGGCCCACAGGGGCAGGCTCCCTCCTGCCTGCGAGGGCTGCTCCAGAGAGGGCATGGTGGGCCCGGGAGGCCCTGTCGGCTCAGCCCCAGTTCACCCTCCACCGCCCAGGGCTTCCTGTGGCCCTGAGAGCCACGGAGGAGGGTCTCAAGCCAATCCACGGCAGCACACGCTAGAGCCGTGGGAGGCAGGATGTGCCTTCGCTTCATAGAGGAGACGGCGGGGCAGGGCCAGGCTGCTGTGTCTTCTCATAGGGACGACCTCGAGCCACTGCCAGGCCCAAGGTGGACACTGAGGCCCCCACCCAGGAAGGTACTCCTTCCCCAGATGCCAGGGCTGAGAGAGGGGCCTAGACACAGCTGCCTGGTCTCACAGGCTCCTGTGCCCACCACCTCAGGGACGCCCAGGCCAGGGGAGGGGCAAAGGCCGGGCACTTGGACACGCAAGGCCATTAGTGCTGGACATCTGCATCGTGAAGGTGCATCAGCCCCTGCAGCTGGACGCTGAGGGCGAGCCTGCCCCTCACAGCCCCAACCCACCCCCTGACATGCCCCCTTCTCAGTGAGGTCCAGGGCAGTCACAGGACCCTAAGGGCCCACCCTGCCTGCCTCCCCAGCACCCCTGCCCAAGGCAGGGCCCAGCCCAACCCCACCCCAGGCTCCACGCACAACCCCAGCCACACGGAGGGGACAGTGAGGCCAACCCAGGGGCTCAACCCACGTGCAGCCTCCTCTGACACGGGGAGGGGAAAAGCCACCCCAGAGGCTCGTCCTCGGCAGGCTGCACCTGCACTAAAGGCGGGACCTCGGTCCCAGAACATCGCGGGGCTGGCCACGGCCCCGGGCTCAGCAAGCACCATCTGCCAGCACTGTGTCTGCTGCCCGAGCCCTTATTCTGCACTTGGGGAAACCAAGGCACAGAAGGAACTCCCTGCCCCCTGCCTTCACCATTCAGGCTGACTAGAGCCCCAAGCACAGGGCCTCCCCGGGGGTCCATGATGCAGGTTCCCAGGCCCTGTGCCGAAACAGCCTGGCCGGGAGGGGCCTTGGGAAATGCCGTCTCATGTGCCCCGCACCCCCCGCCCTGGATACACCCAGGGAAGCAGCAATGGGCATGGGGCCCCAGCACCCACGGGCTCCGCCCTGCTGAGGTCCAAGGGCCACACACACCTAGATCCACATGCTGAGATGGGGGTGGGGGGACCCCAAGTTACCATCAAGTACAACATGTACTATTTGGGTGACAGGGACACTAACAGCCCTGACTTCACCACTATCATTTCACCTATATAACCAAAACTACTTTTACCTCTAAACCTACTGAAATAAAAAATAAACGTAAAAAACCCAGATGCTGAGTGGGGAGAGAGGACAGAGTCCCAGGAGCTGGAGGCCACCTGGTCTACGTCACCTGCCCCTGGGAGTTTGTTCTGGTGTCTGGTGTGAACAGGACAGAAGTTAGTTTCTTTTTCAAATAATTAACTCAGGGTCTCCCCCAGGCACTAGGGACACTGGGGCCATCCTGGGCACTGCAGGTGCTGAGCGTCCCTGCCTCCACCACCCCCATGCCGGGAGCACCCCCCAGTCGTGACAACCACAGATGTCCCCAGACACTGCCCAAGTGACCCCTGCTTCCCTCCTGGAGCCCCACTACCCTGACCTCCAGTGCAGCCCCTGCCCCCGTCCCAGCCACTAGGTCACTCATGGGACGGTGTCTCCAGACATCCCTCTGGGCCAGGCGCTGGCTCCATGGCCTCTGCCCTGTCCAATGGCCACGTCCAGTGCAGTGACTCTGGCACTCCAAGGACGCTCCAGTCACTGGTGGCCCCACCCACCTTTAGGACCACCACTCTGTCCATGGAGTCACCTGATGACCCCCCCCCAGCTCCACCTACAAACACCCAGCGCTTCCCAGCAGCCCAGCACTCTCTCACAGGCGCCAAGCACCACCTGCCCCCCCAGCCCGAGCCTCCTGGCTTCCGGCCGACAGGCACCCACACGCCACTGCCACCTGCCCCACTCTGCTTCCCAAGGTGCCCAAGGACAAGCAGGAGACAGCCCAGCAAAGCAGTGTGAGGGCTTCTCTGTCCCCTCTGAGCTTCAGCAGGGCAGCCAGCCCTCACGCTGTCCTGGGGACCCAGGGGGTGAGTCCAACCACCCCTCCCCCAGCACCAGGTCAGGTCTCTCTGGTGCAGGCGCAGAGCCGGCTCCTCTCAGAGCCCGTTCTCCAGCACCTGCTGTTCACCCAACCAAATAAACACTCACTAAGCTCCTACCTGGGCCAGCAACCGGGGCTCAGAGACAGGCACAGGGCACCTGCCCTAGAGGACTGCACTGGGCGGCTTCAGTGTGTGCAAAGGAGCGTTCGGGACGCCTCACGGGAGAAGGGTGTGCGTGCATGTGGGATGCGAGCTTACCTATAATCAGCAGGTCCCTGGGACGCCACACGGACGCATACCCCAGCTCCAAACGAGACCAGAAACGACCAGCACAGACCAGCACCACCGCAGTCAGATTCCCAACGTGAACTGACTGCGGCTTCACAAGGTCAGAGCCCGAGCTCTGGAAACTTCCTCAGACCTCTCTCCACCCGGAGACAACTTCAGTACTTTTGACGGCACTAAAATGTCTGTTGACACAACAGGGCCCTGGATACATCCAGCCCCCGCCCCAGGACGGGGGGGACTATCTGGCCTCGGGTGGCCTGGACTCCGACAGCGCCAGCAAAACCGTGGCAGCTTCAAAGCTGACAGCAGGCACAGGGACCCCTCTACAAGCCGGGGTCCCTGGCAAGCTCACCCCAAAGTTCTAACAGGTTACAGCTCTGCATCCCCAGGCCCTGAGATAACACAGGACCAGACCTTCTGCCTCTCGCCACTGCTATTGGGCAAAACCACCCCCAAACGTTCTTTCTCTCCAAGAGAAGTTAACACCAGTGAACTCCAAGCAAAGGCAGACAACATGCCCTTTCCTCTGCAAATCAATAGCTTAATGCTCTCACTCTGACGTCAACAAACTCTCTTCTAAAAAAAATAAATAGAAAGGTCTGCACTCTGCAAATAGGCTAGTCTCCTTTAGCTCTGTGTTGATTACGCACTGGTTTCATTAAAGGGGACCAAAGCGCCCTGTGCAAACGTCCAGATCACAGCGTTTATACCAAGAGAGGACCGGATACGATGTCAAATTCTACAAGTGAGAAATCTTCCGGAGCCAGAGGGCAGGATTATGTGCAAAAGTGACGAGAGGAAGTAGCTGGAAGTGCAGGTTATAAAATCACACCTCTGACGTGATCTGGACTATGCAAAACAGAACTCACAGGAGGAGAACACCAGAACGTGGGGGTGTGTGCTGTGGGGGTCTGCACCAGCTTCTCTGTATTTTCAACGTTTCACACAGGGACTATATCTCTGGCCAGAAAAATGTTAGAAAAACAACATTTAAAGAAGGAAAACCTAAGCCCTCAGCAAGGACACAGGAAGCGCTTCTGAACAGAGAGGAAGCGGCGCCTTCCGGGTTCCCTGCCAGCCACTCAGGGAGGGACCACGGAGGGACACTGGGCTGCTCCTCACAGGGACCTGCCATGGGGCTACCAGGCAGGGTGGGCCGTGGAGGTGACTTGTTGATTAACCAGAGAGAAAACAGGAAGCAGAGTCATAAAAGCCACTCAAGCTTGCAGAAGGGCGGGGAGCAGCCACCACAGCCACCTAGAAACAAAACACTCAGGGAGGCGTGGAGTCCTGGGACCCCTGCCCTCCTGTGACCCTCCACACAGGAAGGAGCCACCGGGACAGCAGGTTCCTGGGCATGGTCCTGGCTCCAAGCAGGGACAGAGCAGGACCCTGCGGCCCAGTCTCTGCTGGTGCTTCTGCAGTAAGGCACAGGCTGTCCAGGCACCCGGGGGATGGAAGCCAGAGGAAGGCGGCTCAAAGTGCAGGTCAATAAAACATCTGTACGCACGTGTCACAGCAGCATGGTTTGTCTCCACCAAAGACAGAAACAGCCTAGGTGCCCATCAACACATGAGTGGATAAGCACACGCGGTGCATCCACGCACTGGAACATCACTCAGCCGCAAAAAGGGACGAGGCTCTGACACAGGCCGCCGCGTGGATGGACCTTGAGGACGTGTTCAGTGAGAGAGGCCAGACACAGGACACACAGTGTGAGACTCCATTTATATGAAACGTCCCCAACAGGCAGATCCACAGAGATGGGACGTGGATTTGTGGGTGCCAGGGGCTAGGCAGGAGTCAGGGTTCCCATGTGGGTGCTGAGAATGTTCTGGAACTAGACAGAGGTGATGGTTGCACAATTCTGTCCATGTACCGAATGACACTGAATTGTACATTTTAAAAAGATGAACTTTATGACATGTGAATTACATGCCAATGAAGTTGTTACAAAAAAAAATCAAGTCCGGTTCAGTTGACACAGTGGATGTGGATCCCGGCGGCTTCGCTGTGATTCCCTGACACCAGCTGCAGCCGGCACCCCAGACTCCTGGGTGAGGAATCGGCGTTCCACACCTGCCCTGGCCTGGCAAAGGTACCGAAAGCCCACTGTGCACCCAGCATGGCTGACTGCCCAGCCCAGACCTCCAGGCAACTGACCCGTCACCCCCCAGCCCCGGCTCCCACATCATCTCAGTCACGCCTCCGTCTGCCAAGGGACAAGCACACACGAGATGCACAAGGGTGATGGCCGGTGTGGGCGAGTGCAGGGGGACAAACCCTGGCCTCCTCTGGCGCCCGCCAGGCTGGGCCTCCCGGTGGAACCCCTCCCGACATGGCTGGAAGCTCACAAAGGCCGCCTGGGATGTCCTGTTTGCCAGGAGAACGAAAGCTGACAAAGTCCAGGGCTCTGGTTCTCAACACACTAAAATCTGAACCGTTTACCACCCAGATCCCAACGTCCCCCAGTCAAGGCACAGGCGGCGTCCGGCCTCACCCCGCACTTTACTGAGCTGCTGTCCACCTCCCAGCGAAATGTCAGATGGTCGCCCAGGGCCCCTGGTGGCAGCAGCACGGCCAGGGACGCTCTGGCTGCACAGAGGCACAGGCGTGAGCTATTACCGCCAGCCGCCAGACACTGAGGTTCTGGGAGCCGCCCCGAGGGCTGAGCATGTTACCCCACGTTACTTCCCCAAATGGCCAGGTGCGCCCATTATAAATGACACTTGACGCAGGTAAAGACGCATCCCTCGCCCCACAGAGAAAGGCTACAGAGCCGCCCTGAGCTCCGGCAGCCGTGGCTGGGCACTCTGGGCCGCTGAGGCTAGTGACCACCCTGAGCACCACAGGCCATCTCCACACCCGCTTATCAGACACACACACTCCCTGTGACCCAGAAACCCCACTTCTGGTGACACAGCTGTGCCCACCTGTCACGCAGCGTGTGCACAAACTCCCTGAAACAGCAAGTGTTCGGGCAACCCGTCGACAGCTGTCAGACAAACTGTAGCCAAGTCTCTGCAGAGCAAAGGCCTTGGGGTGCACTTCACGGATGGGGACAGTCCTCCTTTTGGCAAGAAGGCGGATCTGGCTCAGGCTGCAGGGGAGGGGTCAGAGAACTGCAGCCCAAAGCTGGGCCACGAGCACACAGGGATTTTTACATTTCTAAACAGTGGGGTGGTAGGGACATAAAACAGCAATATTTTGTGAGAGGTGACAATGATATGAAATTAAAGTTCCAGCATGCTCGAATGAGGTGCCATGGGACTGCAGCCACGCTGTCCAGTGGCGATGGCTACTGCTGCACCGTGACAGCAGGGTGGAAAAGCTGTGTACACAGCAGGCCGGGTGCATTTACTACCTGCCCACAGTAAGTGCTCATTGGTGAGAAAGGGGGGACATGCGTGTCCTGATGCTTTCTGGTACTTTCCTACTTCATAGTAAAAACAGTTAGTTTTCACCAGCGAGAGGTGACAAGGCAGACTGCCCGGCAGCCTTCCCGGGGAGGAAAAGGAGGGGCCGAGAGGCTGCCCGCTAGCTCACTCTGCCCCTGACAACCCCCTGGCAAAGGCCCGAAACATCACGCTCTCAGAAGACAGCTTCCCACACGTACTGGAGGGCCGGACTCCACTACGAGAGGGACAATTCAAGTTGAGTTTATTAAGCTTCTCATAGACAAAGGAGCCTTTTTCCCTGCAGCCGGCTGGCAGTGAGGCTGGCTAGTGGGCTGGATCTTGGGGCTTGGGAGTGGACACCCTGTTTTCCTTTTGAGAGCTTGCAGGCCCCACCTGCACCTCCTCAGGCCTCCAGTCAGGACTTGGGACAGCGGACGCCCAGCCCCCTGGGCAGGCGGGTCCACCCGGCAGCACCTGCTGGGGGCTGGTGAAGGAGGCGTGGTGGCTTCCAATTCACAGCTGCAAACCTCTGGGCCCCAAAGATGGGGACAGGACAACACAGGTTCCACCCTTCACTCCAAGGAGGGGCCTCCCAAGAGGCAAAGCCCTTGCACATGCAGAACTGAGCCACTGAAATCCAACGCCGTCCTCGAGCAAGAACCTAACCTATGGCTGATTTCAAGGTCTCGGGTGGTGGCGGCGCAGTCTAATGCAGGTTCCACCTACCACTCCACCCCCCTGGCCTCAGTTTCCCCTCTTGTTCTTCTGTTGGGCAGGGATGAGACTGGAGTCCTTAGAGCCCTTGGGCCTATCTCCGCCAACGTCCTCAGGGACCTCCCAGCAGCTTCCGGTGCTCACAGGAGGGCTAGGGACCTCCACTGACCATCCAGGAAACCCAGGGACTCAGACACTTGCTGTCCAGTTTTGTCCCAACGACAATGTCTGCGGTGAAGCGTCCTCGTGCTGACCTTGCATGCGCATTTGCCAAAACCCACACTGCATGTTCTGAGTGGTGCCTTCCTCATGGACACATCGTGCCCCCCCACGCAGCAGGCCCCCTGTGGACACATCCTCTCCGATGCCACAGGCCCCAGTGTCCGGGCACCACTGCTAGTGTGCACACTGAAACCCCTCGACTCTGCTGCTGCAAGGCGACCTGCTGGACGGATTTATCCCTGAAGACCCCCAGAGGACAGGGGGTCCCATGGCTTCCTCCTAGGCACTGGGAGCGCACGGCCACCGGGACTGGGGTGCTGACGGACAAGTCCCTCAGGGAGTGGCAGCGCACACACCGGGTGCACCGCCTAAGGGGCCAGAGGCGCACAGGGTGCCAGGGCAGCCCCATTGTCACCTAATCCGGCCATGCACCCCGAGGGCCCCCAGCTGGCTCCCCAGGCACCTCAGACGTGTCCTATCGGCACCAGAACACAACAGGCCAGAAGCTGACTCCACCCCAGCAGCTGGGGCCAGCAGGACCAGAGACCAGCTAACTGTTCCAAGCTAGGGGTGGGGGCCAAGGACCTGGGAGTTGAGGACGGCCATGCCACCAGCCAAGCACGAAGGGACGTGAGCAGCTCTTCCCAGACGGCACCCAGGAGGCAGAGCCCCCCCTCAGTGCCCACACAGCCAACAGAGGTCAAAAATCGGCAGCCCGTGGGCCACATCCTCCTTCACGTGCTTCTAGACTAATGAGAAAAGTGACTCAGAAGTCAGCATGCAAGCCTGGATTGCTGACTCCTAGGAGTGAGACTGTGGCTGCCTCTTGGGAGGGCACCTGCTGCCCCTGCACCCTTCACTCCCACCGTGCACCTGCTGCCCCCAGGACCAGCCCTGCCCAACCCACCCAACCCCCAGCTCACAGAGAACTGACCCACTGCCCTAAGACCCCTGGCCACGCCTCCCACGAGTGTCCACACTGGGCATTAAGACTTTAAAAACCCTCACAGGAACACATCCGCCTTCCCAGTTGGTCCCATTTTAAACCCGACTGTTGCGGCTCTAGACTGTTCTGGCTCCCAACGTGGTAACTTTGGAGCCTGTGTCACTCTGGTTTTGGCCCAGGTGGACGTCATGGCCCAAATGCCAGTCAGACTGAGTGAGAGTCCGCCAGGCCCCTGGGAAGGAGGAAAGCGAGAGCTGACTCGGGCAGCAGCCCCGTCCCAGGACCTCCTCCCAAGGTCACATCCATCCCTGCAGGGTGTCCCCGCCAGTTCCAGGTCTAGCCGAGTCGATAAGGTCCTTTCTTGGAAAAGGAAGGTGAAGTTTCAAAAGTTAAGAGGACTAAGAGAGCGGCAGGGGCCTGGGCAGGGCGGGTGCAGAGTGTCTGGCACCGATAAGGAAGGGGTACCCCCAGTGCCCTTGGGAGGAGCTTCTCAGCCTCAGATCCAGATGTGTCTGGGATGCCCAGGGGGGCGCCCAAAGAAGTGTGCTGAAAAAGTAAGGTCGTCCGCACCATGTGGGGATGGCAGCACAGAAAGCAGATTCCCCCCCTTAGGGAAGGGCGCCAGCGCCTGAGGCACGGACGGTTCCAGTGCCACAACCCAAGCCTGCCAGAAAGGGCTGCGTTTGCCTCCTGCTGACTGATAAGCCGGCGCAAACCATTATTTTTGGCAACCACAGGGTTCCCCTCCAACAGGATCAACAAATCACATTCCGCCTGGCCCTGGTAAGGGCCACACACTGCGCCGAAAACCTGCTGGCGGCGGAACACAAACTCTCAGGGCCCAAACACACAGGAGTTGGTTCCTCTGGGCAGCTATGTTCCCTGGACAGCTGGGAGGGCCAAGCGGAAGGACGCGGGTGGTGCAGGGGGGTGCTGCTACCCAGGCATGTCAGCCGGCGTCCAAGAGCCCAAACACACCCGCGCCCCGCGGCGGCGGCAACTGACCCCGGCTGGGTGAAAGTCCTCGTGCAGGTTTCCAACCACACTTCCCTTGGCATGGAGGACACGGGCGCTGGCGTGTCAGCTCACGTTTTAATAAGGGGAAGGAAGGGAGGAGAGAAGGAAGGACAGACAAAAGGAAGGAAAGGAAGGGAGGAAGGAAGAGCAAACAACCGGCCTGGTGCGGGGGCAAACCCCAGCAAGCCCCACTTACTTCTTCACGTTGGCCTCCCCGTTGGGGATCCTTCGCAACTTCTTCTTCTTGAGAATCTTCACCGCCCTCCGGCACAGCGTCTCCGAGTCCAGCACCTCCTTCACCTTGCCGTAGGAGCCCTCCCCTAGCAGGTCCCCCATCAGGTACTTGCCAATAAGCTTGGCCCGCTTGCGGCGGGGCTGGTAGATGACCTCCGTGGAGTCGATGCGGTGGATGAACGTGTCCATGCCCACCGACATCAGCTCGCCCTCCGTGAACACGCCCAGCTGCTGCGGGTCCACCACATCCATCCTGGACCCAGCGCCCTGGCGTCCCGCCGGCGAGCCCGTACCCAACCGGGGGCGAGCGGTTCTTCCTTGTGTCCCGACTTCCCTTCTCCAAAATTTTAAAAAGAAAAAAGAAAAAAAAGCCAACGAAAACCCCAAAAGGGAAAAAAACCCTTCTTCCAAAGGAAACGATTGTACTAAACGTCAGTTCGGGCTGCGAGCCCGGTGCAGGGCCTGCTGCGCCCGCAGGCGCCGGGCGTCCGGCTCAGTTCGGGTGCCGCCCGGCCTCGGGGCCTGGGAGCGGCCCGGCGGGGTCAGCTAGTCCACGGGGCCCTCGGGAGGCCGGCCGGGGCTCTTCGGTGCTAGGTCATCCTCCGGGGACCTCAGGCCCGCGGACAAGCACAGACACGGCCGGGCGAAGTCTCCTCCGGGCCGTCCATCCCCACCGGTCCGTGGCGCACGCCGAGGGGTCCGCGCGGCTCGCTGTCCCCCGGGACCCCCACACCTGGGGAAACAAACTTCGCTGGGAGCTCCTCCGGCGACGCCCCTGCGCTCCTGCCGCCCGTCCCGGGCGCGAGCGCTCAGCCGCCGCCGCCTATCCGGACGTCTCGGGGGACATCGCCCTCCCGCCAGCCGGGCGAGCACTCGAGAGGCTCGGGGCTTCCCGGGCGCGCCGCCGCCAACAGCTGCGCTCAGGGCCGGCCGCTCCGGGCGCCCACGAGAGCTCGAGCCGCGCGGCCTCCCCCGGCCGCGAGGCGCGGGGCGCCCCCAAAACCGGCCGGCGAGCCCCCGCCCCGCGAACGTCCGCCCGGGCTCGGCCCCGGCCCCGAGCGCACTCCGCGTCCGAGCCGCGGGCCGGCGGCGCGGCGGGGGCTCCGCGGGGTTCCGGGCGGCCGAGGCGGCGCAGGCCGCAGGCGCCGGGCCGGGGGTTCCCGAAGCTGCCGGGGCCCGGGCGGCGCGTCCCCCTCGCCGCGGCCGCCGCGCGTGTGGTGGAGGCGGAGCGGCGAGGGGGGCCCAGTCCATCCAATGCCGCGGCAGCAGCCGCCGGCGCCCGCCTTCCTGCCGCCGCCCAGCGCCTCACTCGCGGGCGCTCCGGGCTGCCTCCCCCTTCCGCGCCCGACACGCCGCCGCCATCTTGTTTACCTCCCTCCCCCTCCCTGCGCCGCTGCCGCCGCCGCACGCCCCGCTGCGGGGCACGCCCCCCAGTGTCGCCGACGTGCCCGCCCGTTCGCTGAGCCGGAAGGCCCCGCCCCCGAGGCCCGCCCCGAAGCCACCGATGATTGGACCATTTGGACCCGGGCGGGCGCCTTAGCGGGGATTGGTCAGCGTTCGGCCCCACCCGAGGGGCGGATACGGCTCGCTCATTGGTCTGCGGGGAAGCCCGTCACGGGGAGGGGGCGGGACGCGGGCGTGGGGAGGCGAGGCCATGGCAGTGACCTCGGAGGGGTTTGGGCTGGGGTCGGAGGTCACGGGCGCCAACGGCCTCTACGCAACGGCGGCGGGGTGGGCGCAGCCCTCGTGGGCCGGCACCGAGGCTCACGGGCCGGCGGGAGAAGCGGGCGCCTGCCAGGCCCCCTCACCCGAGTCCCCCTTTGGGGCGAGGTCAAGGGTCAAAAAGTAACCCAAAGTGGCCAATTCCAGGCAAAATCCTTATTTAAGCCTCTATCGGGCCGGCGTGGGAGAGAGAAGCGCTGGACTGTCTCTGCCCTAAAGGAGCTCACGGGCGAAACTCGGAACAGAGCTGGCACGGTCCCAGCAGAGTGCTTTTGGTGAAAAACAAGAGTTGCCAAAATATGGCTTGATAAAGGCCGAAATGCCTCTGTTCCCGTCCTGTCTTTTCCACCTTTCTCCTAGTTAGTACTGCGGGTCATTTTCGTAGAACAAACTGCTCGTCTCGCTGGAGCTCTGTCAGCTGCACCCGGCACAGGGAAAGCTACTTCCGAGTGTTTCAGGGGAGGAGACCCTTTAGGTGGGCAGCCCTTCGAAGTGCCCTGACCTCGGCTCCCCCGAATTCATCAGCATGGCACGTGAAGCTTCGGATATTTAAAACACTCGTCATCACAAGCATTGCTACCATTTGTGGTGTGCTAGCAGCACATCTGGCACTCTCAAACCCCATTTTATAGATGAGGAAACAGTCTCCAAGGAGGCCAACGAGCAGCTCCAGGGAACACACAAGGAACTGGCAGATAGAGGAGTCGAGCCTGGGTCAATCAATAGTCTGGGCTCCTCCCAGCAGAGCCACCTACCTTCGAGGAAGGTACTCGAGGTCTTTTCCAGCTCACAGGTCCTGTGGTTTCTTTTGTCACTCTTCCTACCCCACCCCACCCCACCCCCAAAAAACAAAACTCAGCTTTGACTTCTCTATGGTATAACTACCTGATCCTGGGTTTTTAAGGCCCAGGTCAGAATTTGTTCTTTAATTACCTCTTTGTCTTTTATCTTGGGACTGGCCAAACTCTGGCCTCTTTGCCATGTCATGTCTTAGTACCCAGCCTCTAAGATGGATTCACAATCCTCATCTCCTGGTCTTCCTGTCCACGTGGAGTCTTCTCCTGTGTTGAATCAGAAGTGATCTGTGAGACCAAAAGGCTACAGCGAAAAGTGGTGGTGTGCGACCTCCAGGCTGGGTCACACAAGGCACCAAAGCTTCTGCCATGCTCTGGGGGCTGGTGCCATGTTGTGAGGTTGCTCAAGCAGCCCCAAGGAGAGGCCCATGAGCCAAGAGCTGAGGCTTCCTGCCAACTGCCACGTGAGGGAGGCACCTTGGACGTGGATCTTCCAGCCTCTGTTGGGTTTTCAGACGATGCAGGCCTGGCTGACAGTGTAACTGCAACCTCACAAGAGACCCCAACTAAAACAGCCCACCCAAAGGGCATCCCAACCAAGACTGACAAAAATCATAAGTGATGATGAATTATTGTCATTGCTTGAAGCCATTAAGGTTTGGGGTGATTTGTTACACAGCATTAGATGACAAATACACTATGTTTCGTAAAGGACACTTGCTCTTCCTAAAAGCACCCTGCAGCTGCTGTGCTGAGATATAAGGGGCTGCCCAGGTGAGAGCCACTAATCTGGTCTCAACCAAAGTTTCCAGACTGGAAGTGACCAGGAGGAAGCAGACCCAGCCCCGGAGGAACCGACTGCCACCTGGGAGGGGGGCTGAGAATCATCGATGGTGATGAGGACCTTTGGAGAAGGACAGTCAGGAGAAGAAACTCATCTGGGTGAGTAAAGGAAAGGCTCTGGGTAGATTTAGCCAAGTCTTCGTGGAGGGGGCAGTGTTTGAATTAGGACTTTGACAGATATAGATAGTCCAGGAGGCACAGTGCCAGGTAAATCGTCCACCCTAAGGAAAAGTGAGCAGCCCCGGGGTTTCTACAAATCAGGACTTGGACGTCTAGACTGAGGAGCCCTACAGAGCCTTCCAGGCAGTCAGGGGTGCTTGCAGACCCAGCCACTGGGGAGGCTGATGAAGGAGGGTCATTTGAGCCCAGAAGGCCACCCTTGACAAAAGTGAGACACTGTCGTAAAGTATTTTTAAAAATAATATTGTGGGCCGGGCGTGGTGGCTCACGCCTGTAATCCTAGCACTCTGGGAGGCCGAGGCGGGCGGATTGTTTGAGCTCAGGAGTTCGAGAC
>NW_012147864.1:3581465-3583186 GCF_000956105.1 Propithecus coquereli | reverse complement strand
CAGGGGGATTGCTTGAGCCCAGGAGTTTGAGGTTGCTGTGAGCTAGGCTGACGCCACAGCACTCTAGCCCAGGCAACAGAGTGAGACACTGTTCCAAAAATAAAATAAAATAAAATAATATTGTGGCGGGGGGAAGCTTTGATTTAAATCTTATCCACAAACACCCTTTTCCCAAATAAAGTCACATTTACAAGTTCCAGAAATTAGGATGTGGATGGACGTATCTCTTTTTGGGAGGGCCTGCTGTGTAAACCACTACCACCGGTAAAGTTGGTGCTGTGTCCTGTACGTGTCACAGAAGGGAGAACTGAGGCACCTAGAGGGAAAGTCACTTCTTCAAAATTTCACAGCCAGGCAGTGGCAGAGCTGGGACCCAAACCCAGGTGACATCACTTTAATGCCCCTGCAAGCACACAAGCAGATGTTTACAGGAATGGGATTAATTCCATAGCGCGGTCCAAGCCTTTCTTGGTTGGTTTGCCACTGTCGGGATGTGCCAACATGTATTTAAATGAATGAATACAGGAGGCTCTTTAAAACTGGCAGATGAGCTCATCAGATTTGAGCTCCAGGCGGGGGGTTTGAGCCCAAGGTGTGGGAATGCCCCAAAACTATGTGCAAAATTGAGAGTGTGTCGAAGTGCATGCATTTCCATTTCACTGGGAAGGATCGTGAGTTTCATCAGAGCCTCAGGAGACCCACAGCTGGGCGTTTGGTGTGGCACCAAGGGTAGGGGAGAGGCAGTCCACACCCGCACACCAGCAAACCCTTCATCAAAACATATAATCAGCCCCGAACTCCCATTGAGAAGGAAATTGTAAAGATCAGAACAAAAACGCATGACATTGACAGCAGAGATAGAATAGAGAAAAATCAGTGAAACAAAAAAAAATTTAGTTCTTTGAAAAATAAAACTCTAGCCAGAGGTTACCAATATCAGGAATGAAAGAAAAGATATGGCTATAGGGATGAATTCACAACCCAAATGTAGCCCATTCTTACCATGGAATATCACTCAGCCATGAAAAGGGATGAGGCTCTGACACAGGCTACAGCATGGAAGGACCTTGAGGACATCGTGCTCAGTGAGAGACGCCAGACACAGGACACACAGTGTGAGACTCCATTTATATGAAATGTCCAGAACAGGCAGATCCACAGAGACGGGACGTGGATTCGTGGGTGCCGGGGGATGGGAGCTCCTGAAAGTGGATATGGGGCTGCCTTTTAGGGTGACAAAATGTTCTAAACTCTTCCCTTCCTCTTTCCTCACATGTGAGCCCCCCGCCCAGGTCTATACTCTGGCTCCTGGTAGGGGAGGGAGTCACCCCCAGTACCTGGGCCCGGAGTCCGCCGGAATCTCCTAGGGAGGCTGGAGCTGTCTGTTCAGGGTAATTTTGGCCTTGGCATTTGTAGCAAGCATCAAACTGAGGCCAGGTCAGGCCAGCAAGGAAGCAGATCATAGGGTCCTTCCCAGCACAGTGTGGCCCAAGACCCCCAGGCTACTCTAAGCCTCTGCAAGGCCCCTCCACTCATCCTAGCCCCTTGTCCCTCTGAAATCCTCAGCTGCTGAGTCTTTTTTTGTTTTTTTTTTTGAGACAGAGTCTCACTCTCTTGCCTGGGGCGAGTGCCATGGCGTCAGCCTAGCTCACAGCAACCTCAAACTCCTGGGCTCAAGCAATCCTTCTGCCTCAGCCTCCCCAGTAGCTGGGACCACAGGC
>NW_012147864.1:3569053-3579840 GCF_000956105.1 Propithecus coquereli | reverse complement strand
GCCAGGGAGCACTGGGCCACCACGCAGGGACCAAGACCCATGGCGCACTGTCCCTACGGTGGTGACACGTGGGATCGTCACCCTCTGCTGGACCTTGTCACCTAGCAACGTCCTAAATAGCGCAGGGACGCTTGGCCTCAAACGCCCAAGGTCACTAAGACCAGACCATTCCGGAACAGCATGTCTACCCTGGGGAACTGTGGACACTGGGGCCCGGTAGTTGTCCGGGGCGGGGCAGCCCTGGACGCATCCCGGTAACCCAGTCATGACAACCACAGAGGTCCTCAGACACGCCCAGGGTCCCCTGGCGGCAGGATCACCCTGATTGAGAACCTCAGGGTCAGAGACTCACCCCCGAGCATTTAAGGCTAGAAATATACCACCTCTAGGATTTTGCTTCCAAAGGATCCCAGGCGTAACCTGCAAGGTAGAGATGTGAGAGAAAGCGTTTGGATGGCTCTACTGCACTTCCATTTTTAAATAAGGTAGAATGGGTATACAGTGGCTCCCGCCTGCCAAAGTCTGAGTCCACATCTGAATCCCTGGGATCGGTGGACCGGACCTTGTTCGGAAAAGGGGCCTTTGCAGATTGTAATCAAGCTAAGGATCTTGAGGTGAGATCACCCTGGATTACTTAGGGGGACCCTAAATCCAATGACAAGTGTCCTTTTTTTTTTTTGAGACAGGGTCTCCCTGTGTTGCCCAGGCTAGAGTGCCGTGGCATCAGCCTAGCTCACAGCAACCTCAAACTTCTGGGCTCAAGCAATCCATCTGCCTCAGCCTCCCGAGTAGCTGGGACCACAGGCGCACACCACCATGCCTGGTTAATTTTCTTCTGTTTATATAGAGATGGGGTCTCACTCTTGCTCAGGCTGGTCTCCAACTCCTGACCTCAAGTGATCCTCCCACCTTGGCCTCCCAGAATGCTGGGATTACAGGCATGAGCCACCGTGCCCGGCCTGTTTTTCAGTTTTGGGTGACTATGAACCACACTACCAGGAACACGGCTGTGCAGGATTTTGAGTGAGATTTTCAGTGAGAGAAGCCAGACACAGAAGGACACAGTGTGAAACTCCATTTATATGAAACGTCCAGAACAGGCAGATCCACAGAGATGGGTCATGGATTCATGGTCGCCAGGGTCTGGGGGAAGGGGAGTTAGTGTTTAATGAGGACAGAGGACTGTGTTTTTGTGCTAGCGTCTTCACTTAGCACAATGTTGTCAAGGTCCATCCATGCTGTAGCCTGTGTCAGAGCCCCGTCCCTTTTCGTGGCTGAGTGGTGTTCCAGTGTGTGGACGGACCATGTTGGGTTGATCCATTCACTCGCTGATGGTCATTGGGTCCTTTCCACTTTTTGGCCAGTGCTGCTCTGAACACGTGTGTGCACATATCAATTCAAGTCCCTGCTTTTCCTTCTTCTGGGTACATACCCGGGATTGCACTTGCTGGGTCACTCTGTGTTTAACTTTTTGAGGAAGTGCCAGGCTGTTTCCACAGTGGCTGCGCCCCGAGTGTGCTTTTGCCTCGAGTTTTGAAACAAGGGAATGCATTACTTATTCAAAAACTTAAATTATCTCAAAGAAATCAGCACATTCTAGACTGTGGGAAACTTAACAGGAAAAACAACTGGGTTTCGTACAAAAGAAACAACCAAACCACAGACAGACACAGGGAGGATAAGACTACAGATTACAAGAGACACTGGAGTCCTATCAGCCACTCACGGAAGGCAGACCTTGTTCAGATTCGCAGTCCAAAAAACTATTTAAAAAAAAAAAAGACAATAGGAGAAAAAGGAGAAAAATTTTTAAAAATATGTATGTATCCGAGACAATTTGGAAAAGGTGAACTCTGCCTGGAGAGTGGCTGGGATATTTGTGAACCCTTGTTAAATTACTCAGGGGTGATAAAGATAACAGGATGATGTTAAAACAAAAAGCAGGGGTGCCCTTATCTCTAGAGCTGCAGTTCTCAAAACATGGTCCAGGCACCCTTCCAGAGGGCCTGGGGTCAAAGTTCTTTTCTTTCTTTCTTTTTTTTTTTTTTGAGAGAGAGTCTCGTTCTGTTGCCCAGGCTAGAGTGCCGTGGAGTCAGTCTAGCTCACAGCAACCTCAAACTCCTGGGCTCAAGCCATCCTGCCTCAGCCTCCTGAGTAGCTGGGACTACAGGCATGCACCACCATGCCCATTTTTCTATATATTTTTAGTTGTCTGGCTAATTTCTTTCTGTGTTTAGTAGAGATGGGGTCTCGCTCTTGCTCAGGCTGGTCTCGAACTCCTGACCACAAGCAATCGACCTGCCTCGGCCTCCCAGAGTGCTAGGATTACAGGCGTAAGCCACCACACCCGACCTCAAAATTATTTTCATATAGATTTTTTTCGTTTTTAGAGATGGCGTCTTGCTATGTTGCCCAGGCTGGTCTCGAACTCCTAGGCTCAAGTGACCCTCCTGCCTCAGCCTCCCGAGTAGCTGAGAGTGTGCTGAGAATGTGCCACCACACCTGGCTCATTTTCATATTATTGCTTGAGGCATCTTTTGCATTTTTAACTCTTATTCTTGGCCAAGTGAACACTGGAGTTTTCCGGGGACTTCGTGACCTGGCACAATGTCATTGCTTGAAGGCAAATGGACTATGTGCTTGTCTGATCTTTTTTTAAACGGCTTTATTGAGATGTAACTCACATGCAATTTAATCCACTCATTTAAAATGAACAGTTCAGTGGATTTTAGTACATTCATGAGATTGTGCAACCACCACCACTCATTGCAGAACATTCCATCATCCCAAAAGGAAGCCCCGTCCCCATCAGCAGTCCCTTCCCATCCCCCTCCCCCAGCCCCTGGCGACCATGTATCCATGTCCCATCTCTGCGGATCTGCCTGTTCTGGACATTTCATATAAATGGAATCTCACACTGTGTGTCCTTCTGTGTCTGGCGTCTCTCACTGAGCACGATGTCCTCAAGGTCCATCCATGCTGTGGCCTGTGTCAGAGCCTCGTCCCTTTCCGTGGCTGAGTGACATTCCAGTGTGTGGATGCACCACATTGTGCCTAACCATTCATCCATTTTTTAGACATCTGAATTGCTCACACTTTGCTTTTATCATGAATAGTGCTGCTAGGGATATATACAACCGGCTTTTGTGCGGATGTATGTTTTCAACCTGGGAATGGAATGGTTGGGTCACGTGGTGCCTGAGTCACGCCTGGTGGTCCGGAGCGTGCGACCCCAGGCCTGTGGGGATTTTGCTCCAGCCATACTGTCCTTCTTCAACCTCCTGTGACCCGAGCACGTAGGGTCCTTCCCATCTCACGAAGTTTGCACTTGCCGCCCCAAACCCTCTTCCCCCAAGAATCCACACAACTGCCTCCTTCACTCGTTCAGGTCACAGCTTAATTGTTACCTCTTCACAGTGACCTTCCCTGAGCTTCCTTGCTGAGTCCCCTCTCCCCCCACACCCCTTCCCTGCCTCTTCAGCTCATCCGTGGGATCTCATTAACTTACCCTGCTTGAGGAGTGCGTACCGGTGCCACGTCGGTGGGCTGCTGTCTCCCGCCTGTGCCTGGAGGAAGCTGGGGGACACCCCCCCCAACCCCAGCCACTTGAAGGATGATAGTGATAATTACGGCTGACACAGACTGACCTAGTGTCTGCTGCACCTCTCGGCTAAGGTCCTTCCATACTCATCAGCTTATAGATGAGAACACTGGGTCTCAGAGACACACGGCCACACAGAGAAGGCATCAACCAACCTATTCTGTCAACTTCAGAAAGCAAATATTTTCAGCTTTGAGGGCCAGACAGTCTCTGTTGCAACTGCCAGACTCCACCGTAGTGCACAAAGGGATATTTCCAGGGATGTGCACGGCTGTGTGCCAATAAAACTTTATTAGTGGACACTGATATGGACACTGAATTTCACATCATCTTCACATGTCATGAAATATTATTCTTTTGTTGAATTTTTTCAAGCACTTTAAAATGTCAAAGTTATTTTTAGCCTGTGGCTTGTCTAAATACACATGGCAGGCTGGACTTGGCTTGCAGGTCGGTGATCGTGGTCCAGAGGTAGCTGGGACTACAGGTGTGCACCACCACCACGCCCGGCCTGTATCATAATACTGTTTTTAGGCCGGGTGTGGTGGCTTATGCCTGTAATCCCAGCACTCACACCTGTAGTCCCAGCACTCTGGGAGGCCGAGGTGGGAGGATTGCTTGAGGACAGGAGTGCGAGACCGGCCTGAGCAAGAGTGAGACCCTGTCTCTACTAAAAATAGGAAAAATTAGCCAGGGGTGGTGGCGCCTGTAGTCCCAGCTACTTGGGAGGCTGAGGCAGGAGGATCACTTGAGCCCAGGAGTTGGAGATTGCCATGAGCTAGGCTGTTGCCACTGCACTCCAGCCTGGGTGACGGAGCAAGACTCTGTCTCAAGAAAAAAAAAGAAAGGGGATAGAGGGATGAGATTTGGGGCTGATGGTGTCATCTGTGTCCCCATAAGGGGGAAGCCTGTCAAAGATAAATGTCACGAGAGAGAATGGCAGGGTGGCAAGATGGAGAATTGGAGATATCATCCTCAGGGATTCTGTTTGAGGGTCCTGGATCCAGCCACACCTGAAAGCAACTAGGCCAGTGGGACTCATCCAAAGGCAATTCTGCCCCCACCAGGGGTCACCTGGCAATGTCTGGAGACCTGTTTGGTCATCGTGACTGGGTGGGGATGCTACCAACATCAAGCAGGTAGAGGCCAGGGATGCTACCCAACACCCTACAGTGCACAGGACAGCCCCCACCATTGAGGATGAGCCATCCGTGAGGGGGAGAGACCCCAAGTTAGACCTATCCCTGGATCTTTCAGTTCCATGAGCAAAAGATTCCCTTTTTTAAAAGCCATTTGTAGTTTCAGTTTGTGTCACTTGCAATGAAAAGATTCTTTTTTTTTTCCTTCGAGACACAGTCTCACTCTGTTGCCTGGGCTGCAGTGCAGTGGCGTCATCACAGCTCACTGCAGCCTCCAACTCCTGGGCTCAAGCGATCCTCCTGCCTCAGCCTCCCGAGTAGCTGGGACTACAGGCGTGAGCCACCACACCCAGCTCTATTCTTTTTTTTAATTAAGGTGAAATTCACTTAACAGACAATCATTTTAAAGTGTACAACTCAGTGGCATTTAGCATATTCACAGTATTGTGCAACTGTCACCTTTATCAAGTTTCAGAACATTCTCATCACCCCAAAAGGAAGCCTGTCCCCATCAGCAGTCACTCCTTATCCCCTCCCAGCCCCTGGCACCCACGAATCCGCGTCCCATCTCTGTGGATCTGCCTGTTCTGGACGTTTCATATAAATGGAGTCTCACGCTGTGTGTCCTTCTGTGTCTGGCGTCTCTCACTGAGCACGACGTCCTCAAGGTCCCTCCACACCATGGTCTGTGTCAGAGCCTCCTTCCTTTCCGTGGCTGGGTGATGTTCCACATGTGGATGGACCGCATTTTCATCATTCACGTGGGAGGGAGGTTTGCGTTGGTCCCGTATTTGGTATTGCAATTAATGCCGCTACAACATTTCTTCTGTTTACTGTGATGTCCTCACCACATCCCCAGCCCGACTCCAGATGCTTCACACATACTCGTATTTACCCTATTCTCACAAAAACTCTCCAAGAGAGGTACTACGATTATCTTCGTTTTATAGATGGGCTAACTGAGGCACAGAGAGGTCATGTCACTTGCCTGCAGTCACACAGCTATTTGGTGGAAGAGCTGGGATTTGAACTCTGGGAGTCTTAACTCGTGCCCCCCACACTGCGGGTTGTCCTTGCAGCTCTGGGGTCCTGAGATGACTGGCAGGGGAGGAGGAGCTCCCCACATTCTCTCCTGTTGGACCCCAGACTCCCCCGGCCCGTGCCCTGCAGATGCTGACCAGGGGCTGAGGTGGGGAAGCTCAGGTTCTCCCCAGTTCCCTGTGGGATGTGACGCAGCAGGAACTGGCGCTGAGAACGGGGTGGGCAGATTCCACAAAGTTCTCTAAACACCCCTGACCCCCCCAAGAGCTGGTCCCTGTGAGCCATCAGTCCCTTGAATGAGTCATTCCAGGACTCTGGAATTTCCCTTGGGGCCAGGAAGGGGACCC
Organism: Propithecus coquereli; assembly: GCF_000956105.1. NCBI lineage: Eukaryota > Metazoa > Chordata > Mammalia > Primates > Indriidae > Propithecus > Propithecus coquereli. The sequence goes on along the minus strand of NW_012147864.1, from coordinate 3,573,712 downwards.
AAGGTGAAGGTTCAGAAAGTCCCGGCACAGGTGACCTCAGCCCTTGGGACTGGCTGTGGTGTACACCTGGGACAGCCAGGGTTGGGGCTGGGAGCTTGCTGCACCTCCCGGGACCCTTGGCAGGAGCTCACGTAGCAGAGGCCTGCCCTTGAGGGCTAACGCGTGGGCGCCCTATGCTGCCCAGGTGTCCTGCCGCTTCCTGGCCTGGGAGCTTCCTGGGGGCATGCTCTGTTCCCTGCTGTGGCCTTGGCATCGCAAACGGGGCCTGGCCTCGAGTGGCACCCAATAAATGCGTCCTGGATGAATCCATGGCCCCAAACCTGCAGCCAGCCCCATCTCATCCCTCTGCCCACCTTGCAGCCCGATCTTGCACCCCTGCCTCATGCCCTCTCCTCTCCCTTTGTCCCCTGCCACCCTGGCCGCATCTCCTCTGGGGCTCCAAATCCTCCCACAGCTCCCCATTGCCCTGGGGATGAAGCCAGCCCTCTGCCTTGGCACCCGCTAAATTGGCGCTGGGTGCAGAGTACAGGGTGAGGGGCATCCTGAGGGTCTTCGCCCCTCCCCCAATGCTTCTCCAGCACAATCCCAGCTCTCTATCAGCCCTTGACAGAATGAGGTTCAAAGTGTAGCCCGTTTCTCCAACTTTGGGGCAGCAGCCCAACCTCCTGCCATCCGGCACATCAGGGCAGATGAAGTAACCTCTAGCCCCACCCTGGCTGTACCACCCCATTGCTCTATAACCTTCCATGGCTCCCTAGTACCCTGAGATAAAGTCCTGGTCCTCCCTTTCCCAGTCATCCACCCTCACACGCCTTGGGCCCTGCACATGCTCCCGGGACCCCTCCCGCTCCTGGGCCTTCACACGTGCTGTGCCTCCTCCTTGTTCATCCTTTCCCACCCAGGTGATGGGTGATTTACTGATCTTCCTTCAACAGCTGGCCTGGGGGTGTCACGTGCCCAGCCTGGGGGGGCTGGGTCTGTGTCACTCCTCCCCTGCGGTCCGGTCCCCATGTCCCAGCCTCAGTGCAGAGGCGGGGAGGCCTGTCCAGAGAGGGAGCTCAAACTTGTCAGACGGGTTTGCTGTTCCCTGAAGTCCTCCTGGCACAGAGGCAGCTGGGGCCCTGCCTGGCAAGGTCTTGCTCCTGCCCAGGCTGTGCCAAGAAGGGAGCTGCAGGGCCCAGGAACATCCAGCCAGCACCTGCCGGAGGGCACCTTGGGGCAGGTGGCAGGTGGGGCCTGGCTGCAGAGAGAGTGTGTGCTGGGCAGCGAGGGGCCAGCGCAGGGGAGGCAGCTGGAGGGCAGAGACGGGAGAGAGAGGGACACAGAGTCAGACATGGGCGGGTTGGGGAGAAAGGGACAGAGACAGGGAGATAGAGAGAGAGACAGAAAAAAGAAAGAAGGGGACAGACGTAGCCTCGTGTGGCTGGGGCAGCCCTGGCTGGTCCTGCCTCAGTTTCCCCTTCTGCATGAAGGGAAGGAGCTGCCTGGGGCTTGGGAGGGAGAATAGCAGGGAGGGGCGGGGGGGGTGGTGGTGGATCCTGAGGCTGGGGTCTGCGAGGGGAAGTGGTGCAGAAAGGAGAAGTGGGCAGGCTCCCGACCGGGGGAGGCTGGCAGGGAGGAGGTGTCCGTCCCCAGGGCTGGGAACCCAGGGACTTTCCAGAACGTGGAGAAACAGGAAGCAGCTCCGGCTGGCTGTCCCTGCCCACCCCACCGGGCTGGGCCAGGCCAGGCCCACCTGCCCCGTCTCACCTGCCCAGGTCTGAGGATGTGCCCAGAGCCGCCCAGCCACACCCCCTGCTCGGTCTCCCCGGCTGTAGAAGGGGCACAGCCCTGGGGGCCTCTTGCAACCAGGGAGGGACACCGAGGCTGGTGGGGGCGGTTCCAGGATGGTACCTCCTGGACAGGGAAACTAAAAGGCAGCTGGAGGACCTCAATATGGGTGACCTTCGGGCCAGTATGAGATTCTCTGCCGCCTGGAGTAATTGAAGCACAGCGCTGGGTTGGGCTGCGGCTCCCCCCGGCAGCCCCACGACCATGCCCAGTGGGCAGGTGGGCCCAGGCCCAGTCCTCCCCCTGGTAGCCAGGGCAGTTCGGTGGCCCAGCTCTGGGACCCCATTTCTCTCTGTGCGATCTGCCCATGATGGGTTGCTTGATTGTGCCAATAAAAATAATACAGGGCGCTTTCAGTTTGAATTTCAGAGACACGGGGCCTTCCTCTTTATGATAGGTGTATTCCAAACGTGGTCTGGGCTATAGTTACCCTAAAAAAGTATTCGTCATGTACGGAACATCCAACTTTAACCAAATGTGCTGTATTTTATCCTGCAACTCTACGTCCGAGAGTCTGTCAAAGGGCCCTAGGGGGACACTTAGGAGGTGACTGCATGGGAGGGGGGCAGAGGGAGGGCTTAGGGTGGGAGAACCTGGACCTCCAACACGGCCTCACTGGAAAGCCGCCACCACTGCCACAACCCCGTCTCCCAGGAGCCCTCTCCTCCTGTCACCACGCACCAAGGACCTGGACCCAGGGCCAGGGCTAGGAGGGGGCTGTGGATGCCTCTGGTCAGCTGGGTGGCTCCCTGGGGCTCTCAGCCTACACCCATCCACCTGCGTTGTCCAGAATCCCTCCTCTCTAGACCTCCAACCTCAGCCTTCCTCCTCACGACTTCCTCCTTGAACATTCGCTGATGTGACACTGTGGCCGTGGCTAGAGAAAGATCGGGAATTTTATCTGGAAATACTCCTAGTGGTGTAGTCCTAGGCACTGTCTCATTCAGTTGTCTGGACAACCCAGGAAGTAGCTGCTTGTATTATCACCTTCCCCATGTTACAGGTGGGAAACTGGAGGGACAGAGAGGTTAAGCAACTTTCCTGGGGTCACACAACACACAAGCAGAGCTGCACCCAAAGCTGGGCCGTGAGCTCCAGAGCTGCGTCCCGACAGCTCTCTAAAGCTGCCTCTTGTGATTCCCTGGAAATCCCCAAATCTGACTAATTCCCTAGACATCTCCCGACTTGGCAGATTCCTCTATGCTGAAATGGCTGGACCCACCCCGGCCTGGGCAAACTGTCCCCATTTCGGGCAAAATTACCCATAGAGACCTCGTGGTTTCCTGAGGTGGACGTGGCAGAGGTCGAATCCATGCCTTCTCCCGGATCGCTTGGTGGCACCTCAGGCGGGCTACTGAACAGTGCAGTGCCTCAGTTTCCTCACCGTGACATGCAGGTAATGCCAGTCCCTCCTTCTCAGAGGGCCATCTTGGGAACGGGACAGATTCATAGGTGTGTGACTTGGGCCTTTGCCCCACACCTGTGCTCAGAAGGTCCCCACTCTCAGTTTAATGTTTAGCTGTTGCCTTACTGAAATTCTTCAGCAAGTTTTGCGCAAGGGGCCCTGTGTTTTTGTTTTTCACTGGGCCTTGGAAATTCTGTGGATGGTCCTGTGCGGGAGGAAATGAGAAAAAGCAGCTGGACACCAGCCATCCCCAAGTCAGCTTATTCAATCTTCTGAAACTCTGTTGCTCAATTTAATAGCTTTTCATTAGCTGTGAAAAATAGTTTTTTTTTTCACTACAGGCTTGAACTCTTGGGCTCAAGCGATCCTCCTGCCTCAGCCTTCTAAGTAGCTGGGACTATGCGCAGGCATCACCACGCCTGGCTAATTTTTCTCATTTTTTGTAGAGATGGGGTCTTGCTATGTTGCCCAGGCTGGTCCCAAACCCCTGACCTTAATTGGTCCTCCTGCCTCTGCCTCCCAAAGTGCTGGGATTACAGACATGAGCCACCATGCACAGCATAACAGTTTCAAAATTGAGATTACAATCCCAATTGCGGAGAACTGAGCATACCAAAGCAGACCTCACTCTGGAGAAATCACTTCTCCTCCCCGGATCTCAGGTTTCCAGTCTGTTCTTTTGTGTGTCAGGTTTGATGACAGGAGGTCTTTGGCCTGAATTTTGTAGGGCTAACAGGTTTTAAACATACTCCTCTCCCTTACTAGACTGGGCCTTTGAACAGCTTTTCCTTTGCCTAGCCTGTCCTTTCTACTCTTTTCTGTCTGACAACTCCTACTTGAATCTCAAAACCCAGTTTCAATATCCCCTCCACCATGTAGCCCTCCACGAAGTCCTAGGAAGAAACTTCATCCATCTCTGGGCCCCAGGCCTGATCTTCCACCTGGGAGTGTCTGGTCCTGGCCCTCTCTCCCCCAGACGAGGGGCTTCCTGAGGTCAGGGCAGAGAACTGGGTCCTCTTTGGAGGCCGAGCACAGAGCAGCATTTTCAAGGTCCCGGTTGCAAGAGCACCAGGGGCAGACGTGCGTGTACAAAGGCCTGGACCCCTCTAGGGAGCCCGAGGAAGGAGGGGTAGCGGGCATGTGCACGGCACAGCAAGCTCGATTTCACCCGCACCTTGCAGAGGAGGAAACTGAGGCCGGAGCAGGGTAAGGCACGTGCCCGGGCTCCCGCTGCACGAGGTAGGGCTGGATTCGAACCCGGCGCTGTCGCAGTCCCGCCGCGTTTCCGAGGCCTGGAGGGTGACCCCACCCCCGCGCCGAGGCCCCGCCCCCACACCACCCGAAGCCCCGCCCCCGGCGGCCCACCCCCGCGGCATGACCGGAAGTGCGCGGGGCCCCCAAGATGGCGCCTGAAACCCGGAAGT
>NW_012147864.1:3552072-3568783 GCF_000956105.1 Propithecus coquereli | reverse complement strand
CCCCGTCCTCCGCCGCGAACCTTGACCCCGCGCTGCCTGGCGCCCCCCAGCCGTGAACTTTGACCCCTCCCTCTGCGGCGACCCCCTTCAACCTTTCCTTCCTGCTTTTTTTGGTGACCCCCGACCTTTCGTTTTCTGGTGACCTTTGACCTCGGTCTTCTCAGTGACCCTGGAGCCCCCGGTGACCCCGAACTCACTTTTTCCTGGGGTCCCGACCATTCCTCCCTTCATTTGACCCTCAACCCCGTGCGCCTCGTGACCCTAACCCTTTCCCCCAGTGACCCCGCATCTCTGCTATCTCCCTCCCGAACCCAGGCTCCTGGGGGTTTGAGCCCCTTTCTCCTCAGTGACCCCCTCCCAGGACCCCCTTTTCCTCGCCCCACTGCCCTGGGGACGCTGACCCCGGCCCCTCCAGGAGGGGCAGACACGCCTGTTTCCCCGTGTGAGCCCCGGGTTTGGGATGGGGGCTTGCTGGCAGTAGACGAGCCCAGGGACGGCTGCACAGAGCGTGTCAGGTGGGGGGGAGTGTGTCCCCAGAGGTGGCCCCAGGAGCAGCTTGTGTGGGTGGATGGGGAAGGGGAGGCCGGCTCCGTGGGTCCAGTCCCTCTCCGGCCTTCTCCCCACCACCCCAGAGCCCTGGGAGTGAGGCTGTCGGGGCCTGGAGGGACCAACCCAGCCTGGCCGGGGCTGGGGGAGCAGGGAGAGCCCACCCCGCGCCTCCAGGGATGCTAGGGCAGGGACGGCAAAGTGTCTCACTAAATGAAGTGATTCACATTCTGAAAAGTAAAATAAAATCAAGTCTGTGAAGTGTGCAGTTGGGACATCCCCTGGCTTCTGCTTCCCGGAATGCCTGTTAGTCCCGCCTGCTCCGGAATGGCCTTCCTGCCTGTGGACTGCCCAGACGGGCTGGCTTGGGTGCCATCTGTTGCGCCCTGTTAACGCGGCTGCCGAGGAGCTGGCCTGCGTCGATGTTTGCTGGCAGTTTGGGGGTCAGCGGGTGTTTTACGGAGTGGCAAAGTGGGGGCTGATGTAGGGCTGACCTTCGCTTGGAACCGACGTCACCTGGCACGGTGGGTGCTGGCTCACCGGCGGTGCTTCTGGGGGCCCAGGGCTGCAGACCCCAAATGGAGCCAGCCGGCCGGTCACAGGCATCGAGCTTTATTCCAGGCCATTCCCTGCTTGCCTGACTGAGAGGGGCGCGGTGCTGTCACAGGCACCCTCCCTGGGACTGACTGGACCCTGGGAGGAGAGTGGCAGGGACCTGGGACCCTCAGAGTTTGTGGCAGGCCAGGCGGGTAGCCCAGGGAGGGTGCGTGCCTGGCCACGCCCTTTCTTCCAGGCACTGTCGAGCTTACCCGCTTCCCGGTTGCCCTCCCCTGGATTTTCCCACGGGAGGCCCCCTGAGGTGGGGTGATGGCTTCTCAGAGCTGTCTGCTCTGGGCCACCTTCAGAGTCCTTGTGGAGAAAGCCAGAGACAGACACCTGGGTGGGTGGGATCCCAGGGCTTCCTAGGCAGGGGAGACTCCAGCAGGCTCCCTCTTCCCTGGAGAGGGGAAGGACCAGGCAGGCGCCCGCCTGCCCCGGGGGTGTGATTTCAGACAAGCGGGAGGCTCCCAGCAGACGTCTGCTCACACCTGCCGGGAGCTGGGAGGACCCTGGTGGGGAGAAGGGTTGTGCAGATGAGTCTCAGCCGGGGCCCAGGTGAGGGACTGGATTTCCAGGGGGAGTCTCTGTTGGGCAGAGCACAGGAGAGGCAGCATTTGTTTGTTCATTCATTCGTTCACAGTTGGCTTTGAAGTCGGCTGGCCAGGAAGTGTACAGGTCGGGGAGACGACCTGCGCTCTGGCCGCTGGACCCTGCGCCGGTCAGTGTCCTGAGCCTCGCGGGGCTGTTCCCGTCCCCACCCTGGGGGTGTGAGCCAGGCAGGCACAGCCGCCTCAGTTCCAGCAAAGTCTCAGATGCCCCTCTGGCAGGGCCTGGGCGGAAACGCCGACGCAGCGCAGCGAGCTCGGCCCGGAATAAAGAGGCAACTGTGTCGGCAGAACAAGCCCAGTCCCCAGAGGCCACCTCCCTCCCGGGAGGGCCCCCTGCAGGCGGTGGGGTCAGGTTGTTCCTATGTGGGGTTGGGAGTGTAATGTAATCTAAGATTGTAAACATATGGGGGGTGGACGGGGTGCATTGTGTTGAGGAAGCCCCCTTGGTGCCAGCACAGTCCCAGGGACCATGTGCGTGTATGTGTACATGCATGTCTCTGCTTATTCATGCGTTGAGTCATGTGCACACATGTGTGTGCACGTGCTTGTGTTCGCGCATTCTGTGTGTATGTGTATGCATGTAGTGGTTGTGTACTCTGGCATGTGCATGTGTCGTGTGGTGCATTGCCTGTGCATGCATGTTGTGTGTGTGCCTGTGTACCCGAGTGTGTGCGTGTCTTGTGCACGTGTGCGTGTGATTTGCTGCGAGCAGGCTTGGAGCGTGTCCAGTCAGTTTTTCCAGAGCTGAGGGCTGTATGGTCAGACGGCACTCGGGCGGGTGGGGTGCAGCTGGCCGCCTGCTCGGTGTAGCCCGAGAGCGAGGTCACCCAGACCTGGTTCCTGCACTGACCTGCCCACCGGGCAGTGTGGTGGGCCCCCCAGCCCCTTGAACCTGCCTCCTGGCCCCCTCCCCCTGCTAGGGGGGTCGATCCGACATCTGCAAGCTCAGGGGCATCGTCAGGGTCACTGCCGATGGAGACTGCTGGCTACACGGGTTGCCTCACTTCCCTCTCTGGGAGGTGTGGCCACCTGTCCTTGCCTGTGACTCGGACTTGGGGTTCTAGACTGGGATTTCAGATATGCTGGCTCCGCCGCCTGCCTGCACTGGGCTTGCCGGAGCCCCTGGGGAGGCAGAGATTGGATCCCTCATTGATGTGCTAAGGCTTGTGCTAAGGCGTGGGTGAACCTCAAAGACGTGCTCAGTGAGAGACGCCAGACACAGAAGGACATGCAGTGTGAGACTCCGTTTATATGAAATGTCCAGAACAGGCAGAGCCACAGAAACGGGACTTGGATTCGTGGGCGCCAGGGGCTGGGGACGGGGTGGAGAGTGACTGCTGATGGGGACGGGGCTTCCTTTCAGGGTGATGGAATGTTCTAGAACTAGACAGGATGGTGACACAGTTCAGAATAGACTGGAAACTACTGAGCTGTTCACTACATGAGTGAATTTTGTGGTGTGTGTCTCAGACAAAACAGAAGTGTTTGAAAGAGAACATGGCTTGTCCTTGCTTCTGAGAACCTACATGGGTGACCCCAGGCCCTGCGCACGGCTCTGCAGCCAGTTCATGTCAGGGGACGCTGGGCGGGGGTCAGGCCACCTCCTCCAGAGCCCCTCACCCAAGCCCGGGCTGTGCCCCAAAGCACTGCTCTGGGAGGCAGGGAGTGTTTTCCGCAGGAACCTGGGCTCCCCGTGTGGGGTGGAGACAGGTCTTGGGCTGTGTGCGCCTGGGAGCAGGGGCTGGGGTCCTGGGGTTTGGCATGTGACCTGGCTCTCCTGTGGGTCCCCCTGGGCCCCCCATGGGCCCGGCCTGACCTCCAGTGACAGCGGGGGAGAGGAGTGCCAAGTCAGCTCCCAAGGCAGCCCGGGGACAGCTGGGGGCTCCCTCCTGCCCTGCAGGCCCTGCAGCCACTTGTTCCCTGCCACACTGGGCCCTGCACAGAGAGCTCTGGGGTCTGGGGACAGGGCTCCAGGTCTGGCCATGTTTTTCCGGGACCCCAGAGCCAGATGCTGTGTCTCCTGGACTCAGACCCTAGACTGGAGGAACCCCGTGTTCTTGTGGGGGTTGGGCCTGGCCCAAGGGTCTGGGGTCACGGTGCCAGCCCTCCCAGAGCACGCACATGGGGCGGCTGGGCTGGGACTCGGGCACGTGCGGTGCTGGGCCCCTCCATGTCCAGGTGCCTGCCTCAGGGCTGGCCTCCTCCGGGGCCAAACAAGTCCTTAAGTGAAACCGAAAGAGGCAGCCTTGGCCTTCATTCCAGGACCGGCCGTATTTCGAAAGTGACATGCGCCAGGTTCCGAAGGCAGGTCACTTGAGTTCCCTGGGAGCCTGCTACCCTCACCAGGGCCGAAGGCCATGGACGCAGGACGCTCGGGCGTCAGGAGGGAGGGGGCCTGCAGCGGGCAGTAAACCTTTATGGAGCTGACTCACGGGCCGGGGTGGGGCAGCTGCGGGCGGCAGCAGGCAGGAGAAAGCCCCTGCCCCAAACAACGGCCCAGGGCTGGGCTCTGGGAGCGGCCAGTGACCCTCCCCAAGTGCCCTTCCAGCCTGGAGCCGGGAGGCATCTTCTCTGCACATCGGGTAAACTGAGGAAAGGTTCACCCCTGGACAGCTGCTCTCATTGCCTGGACCTCCAGTGCCCCAAGGCCCTGATGGCTCTGACGGGGTGCTCACGATCGCTGTGTTGCATGAGGACAGGGGCTCCGCAGGAAGGGCCGGCCTGTGTCTGGAATGGGGCAGGGGCAGCAGGTTCTGAGGGGCCTGAGCCCAATGGGGGGTGGGGAGGGGGCACTCATCAGGTTGCTTCCCATGGCTTTGGCCGGTCTGGGGGGGTCGGCCCAGGAAGCTATGCCATGGGGGTGTAGGACCCCCCGACCCTCGACTGGCCCGGAGTGGGGAAGTGCGTTGGTGTCTCCCAGGCCACTCGTGAGGGCTCCCTCAGATCGAAGAATGGCTCTAGCCCGCTGTTTTGGGGATGGGGGCTCACAGGATGGCATTGGGGGTGTCCTGGGTCCTAATGGAGCGTCGGCTCTGTCCCTGGCTGGTGGGAACCTGGAGGAACTCTGGGGCGAGGGGGGCCTGGGTGCAGCTGCCTGATCACAGACTCTGAAAGCTGGGGCTGCCACCCCCAAACCCAGACTCAGGCTTCTCTTGACAAACCAGACTATCTGGAAACCCCAGGCCACATTCCTGTGCCGGGAGGCTCTGCCCCTCCTGTGCGTGCACCTGCCTGGCCCCCTCCCCAGCCCTGGCGAGGACAGGTGGGGGTTCACCCTCAGGGGCAGATGCTTGGGGGCATCCCCCAGAGCCCAAGACAGAGCCCGAGACCACGTCCCCCAGAATCTGCTGCTGTGCTCCGGGCCATGCAGCCTGGCTTGGAGAACCCAGGTGAGAGCCAGGCCAGCTGACCCCTGGGTTCTGACCTGGCTTAACCTGCGGCCGAGGAACCCGGATGCTCCTGGACCTCTGGCCTGCAGAGCCGGGAAAGGACGTTGTTTTAAGCTGCCACGTCTGTGGTCCCCCTTCATGGCAGAAAGAGAAAACGGGTCCGGGCTCTGCTGGGGAGTCTGGGGTTCCTGCGGCTGTGATTTCGGAGCCTCTGTCCTCCTCCCAGAGGTGGGTCAGGGTCTGACGTGTGGGCGTTTGCCAGGGTGGAGCAAGTGGGCCTTGCTGGGCGGCTTGCTCTGGGTCGGTGTCCATGTTGCCGACCCTCGAGCCCAGCCCAGAGCTGGGAGTGAGCCTCCTCCTCCTCCTCCTGTGAGACACCTGACATCTTCTGGGCTCAGATGAAGGTCCCTCGTGATGCTCCAAGGGTGGACCGATGGAGCCTGAGGACAGTGGTGACTGGTTGGACCGCTCACCTGGGACCAGTGAAACCTGGCTGTGGACGGCACCAGCTGACATCCCACTTGGGGCTCTCCACGGGGCCAGGTAGAGAGACCTGGGGGGCTGGCTGGCCTGGGGTGCACACACCCAACATCAAGCAGGGACAACAGCGAGTGCGGTGCTGGTGAGACCCTCCTCACGGACATCAGATGAGCGGGAGCACATCAGTTTCAGTGGACCAGGAAGTCAGGAGTGAGTGGAATTTGACTTCACATCTGCTTAGAAGAAGACCTGTGGGTCAGAGGAAACCACAAGCTCAGTGCATCAAAAGCCTTTTGAAGACCACAAATAAGCACCAGACTCCAGTAGACACTTTGCAGAAGCAGCTGCTTGGCTGCTGTAGGAAGCTATTCCACACCTGTCCAGGTGGGCAGGGATTCAGGAGTCAGATACTGGTGAGAGTTGGTGAGCAAGGGCTGCTGCTGGACCTCTGCGCCGCAGGGGTGGGGGTGGGCTGGTGCATCACCATAAGAAAGCCTGTGACTGTCCCTGGTGAGGGTGAACCACACTGGGAGGGGGTGGCCGGGCCAGGGCCCACTGAGTCCCCAGCAGTAACTGCGGAGGCTTCCCATCCCCGCTAGGCCTCGGGGAGGGGGCTGTGCACCCGAAAGCTGTGCCCTTGGGGCTGGCGGGTGGGTGGGTCAGGGCTGCTGACCTGTCTTGCTCCAACCGTCTCGGGCGGATCTGTAGAGCCTGCCCCCCACGCAGCTGTGACAGAGCAGCGCTCCTTGGGGCTAGCCGCGGGCCTGCGGGTCTGTCCTGCACAAACCGACACGTCCGCGAGTCTGTGGCCAGCGAGCCAGCTGTGGGTGACCCCACGTCAGTGCCTCCGGAGCCCAGCCTGGAGGGTCTCCTTGTCGGCATAAACGTTTGTTTCACTGAGCATCGTCACCCCGCCCCACCCCTGCACCCCTCTGGGATCTGGGGTCCTGTTCCCCAGATGCCGGCTTCCCCCCAACAACACCAGCACGTGCTTGGCCCTGGGTCCTGGGCTGCTCTCCGTCCTTGGGGACGGCAGTGCCCGTCCCTGAGGGGCTGTGGGGCCCTTGCTCCCCGGCTGCCACTCTTGGCCCCAGCGTCCCCCTGGCTCTGTCGCTTCCACTCTCGGGGTTGGGTTGGGATGACGGGCTGCAAGGTCCCCCTTCACCAGGGCCTCCTCCACGCGCTGTCTGCTTCCCGGGCCCTGTGTTGGCCGAGGGGGCCCCAATAGCTGGGTCTGGGGCTTTAGTCTGTGCCCCTCTCCCATGGCCGGCTCCAGAGTGGGGGGATGGGGCAGGCCTAGGGGTCACTGGACCCTACCTGCTGGGGCCCCCGGACATGCTGCTGTGCTTCAGGGCAGTTGAGTCTCCACAGCCTGGGGCACTGGCCACCCCACTGAGGACATGCGGTGTCTCTGCTGGGCACGTCCCCCAGCCTGGAGTGTCCCAGCACCTGGTCCCATGGCTGGGGGAGGTTTCGTGTTGGGGCAGGAGGGGAGATTTTGCAGGAGAAGCTGTGTCAGTTCAGTCACCCACTGGGGTTCTCCCTGCCCAGGCCATCCCAAGCTTGGGAACCTTCCCTCCAGAAGGCATGGGAAGGGGATTCCACTGGAAATCAGGGTGCTGGAACCCCTGGATTCCTCCCCAGGAGGGGGCTGTGAGGGCCACTTGCCCGTCTTTCCTGAGGCTCACATTGGAGTGCGCCCAGTGGTGTGGGGTGGGGCTTCCTGGGGAGCTGGGTTTCAGACCCATCAGGGCCCCGAGTCCACCCAACGTGCCTTTCCCTGCGGGAGAAGCACGGGTGCTCAGCCCCCGGGGCACCGGGCCATGGGACCTGCAGGCTGGAGAGGCAGCAGTGCCACCTTTCACCATGGGGAGGGGGGACCTCCGCGCTTCCTCCTGGGGCCTCGAGGGCAGAACTGGAAATTCAAGAAACAAGCGCACACCCTGCACCCACCTCCCATGCTTCCATGTGGGCCCACGGCGTCCTGGTGTGCAGGAGGGCCGACTCCGGAGCAGTGGCCTTTGCCCACGGTTGGCAGCCTGGAGGTGCTGCCACACAGATGCCTCCGGGGACTCTGTGGCAATCCGGCTTCCAGCCCTCCGTGCCAATGTCACCCCAGAGCACCGCATCCTCCAACCTCCCGCCTGCCAGGCTCGTGGGGTGGGCTGGGGTCAGGGTCGTGTGTGCTGGAGCCAGCTCCTCCCTGGTCGGTCCCAGGGCTGCTGTCCTAACAGCCCCACACACCCGGCGGCTCTGAGCAACAGGCTTCTCCTCAGTCCTGGAGCTCAGGAGTCCGAACCCCAGGTGTGGGCAGGGCCGCTCTCTAGGGGGGACCCTCCCGCCTCTCCCAGCTCTGGGGGCACCTGGCATCCCCAGCTTGTGGCGCTTGTCCCTGCCTCCGTCTCCACACAGCTGGCTTCTCTGTGTCCTGTCTTCTCTGTCTCTCTCTAAGGACACAAGTCGTTGGATTTGGGGCTAACTCCACCCCATGTGACCTCATCATCACTATGTCTGCAAAGACCCTGTGTCCAATAAGGTCATTCTTATTGGTGCCGGGTGGTGCGGGCGGACGTGAATTTTGGGGGCCTGCGTCCCCTCCTGTACCACGGGGACTCTCTAAATTGTTCCCTTCACCTTTCAGTCTCCAGCCTGGCAGAGCCCTCATGCTTTGTGAGCTGGGCCACCCCGAGTGCTGGCCGCGTGGACGCCCCTCCCCGTCCGCTGTGTGGGGTCTAGAGTGCGTCCACGCCGAGCACTGTGGCCTATGGGGCGCCCACGCAGGCATCAGAAGAGACCAGCCTCAGGTTCTGGGCCTCAGTTTCCCTGTGTGTCAGATGAGGGGTTGAAGTAGCTCTGGGGAACGCCGGGCTGGGGTTGAAGGTCACAGCGGCCCCTCTACAGGGTTCTAGTTTGCAGAGGTTTACCCCTAAAGACAGACTGGGCCGAAGGGCTCCCAGGGGTCCCTGAGATCTGAGATGGGGCCTGTTCCCAGCTCAGGGAGCCTCAGTTTCCTTATATGGTGGGGGGAAGGGCCAGGTGGGTCCCAGCAAGGCAGAGTGTGATGTGGGGCCCCCGAGCTGTGGGCAGCCCTGACTGAGAGAGGGGCAGTGGGCACCCTTGGGAAGCCAGGCCAGCTTCCCCCCTGCAGGGGCTGAGACCCAGCGCCCACCTCCATGCCTGCCCCACCCAATTCTGAGCACAGAGAGGGAGGGGCACACCCAGGAATAAGGGGAGGGGCTTGGTGGGTGGGACAGCACCCCTGTAGCGAGGGTGGGGACGTGGGGCAGGGCCCTGGGGTGCAGTCTTCATCAGGTATTTCCCTGCACTGCTGCGGCCCCATCTGGTCAGGCCTGTGGTTCAGGAATATGCTCCCTTGGCCGGGGCACATGGGCCGAGGGAAGAGGTATCTCCATGGCTTTGTGTGTGGATGGGCAGCTCGGGCCAAGGGCGACCCGCTGGACTAGGGGAGGAAACAGGCTCACGTGCAGTGCTCTCCGGGCTCCTGGGGGCAGGTGTATGGCCAATTGGTCAGTGTGCACCGGCCACGAGGGGCCCTTGGGAAGGCCTGGCCCTGGGCCACGTGATGTGTGGGGCCCAGATTCCCTGGGCACCGAGCCTGGGCTGTGTGGTGCCCTGTCCTTGCAGGGGCATCTGGGCTGTGGAGGCAGCAAGACCTGGTGCTGGGGCCGGGGCCAAGCATGGGGCGGGCGGGGGTCCTCTTGGCCTCTCCTGGTGATGTGTTTACAGACCACACGAGGATCGAGGGTCAGGGGTGCTGGCTGGGTTTGGCTGGGCACAGCTTGCATGCCTGTGGTTGGCCAGCCTGGCCTCCCTGTCCAAGGTGAAGGTGGCTGAGGGGCACAGAATCTGCCACTGCTACCTGAGGGCCTGGTGGGCAGCGGCACCGTGGGCCCGACGTGCTTCCTGAGTTCACACCATGAATTAAACTGCTTGTTTTCGCGATGGTTGTAGATTCATGTGCTGTTGTTAAGAAACAGTTCAAAGAGGTTCCATGTACCCATTTCCCCCAGTGGGAACATCTTGTAAAATGACAGAGCAGTGTCACCAACAGAGTATTGACATTGGGGTGGGCCACTTTCCCCTATTTTTCGTGTGCGTGTGCCTGCAGTGCACACGTGTGGGCATGTTTTGGTTATGTCAGTGTTCCATGTTTTTACGTCATTGGGATCATGGTCCTTTCCCCGCTGAACCACCTAGTGTACTATAATTCTGTGTTTTTGTCTTTTTTCTTTAAAAATCATCTGTATCCACTGCTTCCATTGTTTCATTTTATTTTTATTTTATTTTATTTATTTAGTTTTTTAGAGATGGGGTCTCACTGTGTCACCCAGGCTGGAGTGCAGTGGCATGATCACAGCTCACCGCAGCCTCCAACTCCTGGGCTCAAGTGATCCTCCTGCCTTGGCCTTCCACGTACCTTGGACTACAGGCGCATGCTACTGTGCTGATTTTTTAAAAATATTTTTTGTAGAGATGGGGTCTTGCTATATTGCCCAGGCTGATCTTGAATTCCTGGCCTCAAGTGATCCTCCTGCCTTGGCCTCCCCAGGTGCTGGGACTACAGGTGAGAGCCACTGTGCCCGGCTTCCATTAGATTAAAAAAGAAGAAAAGGTTGATTTAAAGAGGCCCCATCTCTGCTCCTATCTGAGGTGTGGAGTCATCCCTGATCACATGTCTCCACGGAGGATGAGGAGGCCGCCTGGAGGGGCCACAGGAGCAGTGATGTGGCTGTCACGTGGCTGTGCCCAAGCTTCTGGGCCAGGATGTCTGCATCTCTGACCAGCTCAAGCCCCTCGCCAGCGCGGGGGAGTCTGTAAGCCTAGCCACGGACTGTCACCCATCCTCCCTACCTGGCTCCTGTGGCCTGATGTTGTGAGGGAGTGGATAGGCGTCACCCAGCCATCCTGAGGACTCTTTCATGAGCTCGTGGGGCTGCCACCACCCACCTCCATGGCAGGAGAGCCTCTGGTGGGTGGCGAGGACTCCACTGGCTGGCTCCGCCATTCACAGACGGCTCCCTGCGGACTCCTGGTAACCTCACTGCAAACCTGAGCTCTTGTGGGAAAAGGCTCAGCAGAGAAGTGGAGAGGGTGGTGCCGTGTTGCCATTCCTAAAACGTGGCCCTGGGACCGTGGGCGTCCTGGGACCCTCTCAGGGGTGCAAGAGGTCAAAACCATTTTGTATTGCCAAGATGTCCTTCCACCTGCTGCGGCGAGTGCTGCCTGGCCCTGCCCGGGTGGGGTCAAACAATGACGTTGCTATTCTTAAGCTTTTGGGACCGACACCCTTCCCTTTCCTCTGCATTCTTTGGGCCTGCCCACCCCTGGAGGAGGAGGGGGCTTTCCGGGGACAAATGCTCCTGGGGGTCTGAGCAGCGCTCAGACAGGGTGAATTATAATAATCCGTATTATAAGAACTGGTCCAGGTGTTGAAGCCCCAGGGTGGGGTGGGGTCCTGGTGGACCTAGCCAGCCCCCCCACCTGCTGCCAACCCTGCGCCCGCTGGGGTCTCGTCACCACCCTTTAGGGTCATCTGCACATGCCTGCCACCCGCCAGGCAGCTGCCCTTCCGAGGCTGGGCCCACCGGGAGGCTACTGGGCGGACCCCAGAGGCCTGGGTGGGGCTGAGGGAGATGAGTCCAGTGGGGTCTCAGTGCTTAGAGTGAGGTGAGGCCAGCAGGTGGGCAGGGGCTGCCCTTGCCCTCCTCCCCACTCACCCCTATGTGGGACAGAGCTGTCTCAGCTGGGGCACCGCAGCCTAGGAGCTGAGGAGCCGCTTGCCGTGTCCCTTCCTGGGCCAGTCCCCAGCTAGGGCCCAAGCCCACTGCTGGCTCCGAATCCTGAGGCCTCCCAAAGCCCCGGCGGCCCTCCCCCGCCAGACAGTCCCGGTGGACCAAACTGAGGCCTGGTCAGGCGTCCGGATTCTGCAGGGCTCTCTGTCCCACATCTCAGAGCCTTGTGAAATCCGCCAGCCCTCCCGCCCCTCCTGGTCCTGGGATCCCCAGGCTGCTCCTTCCTGGTGGCTGCTAAAACCCAGGAGCCCAGTGGAGGGTGACTGGCCTGTCCCCGAGCTCCGTGCAAGGCAAGCTGGTGGCGGTCACAGTGACAGGTGAGTCACCTGTGGCCATGGACAGTGCATGTCTCCTGACCAGCTCCCTGGGCTGCCATGGCTCCGTCAGGACCCCCAGGACACTTGGGCCTATTCCTGTGGGCAGGGTGCCCCTCATGCCCCCAGTGAGGACTCCGGTGAGGTAGCTCAGGGTCGAGGGATGGCCACCAGGCCCTAAGGGTCTGCGGCGACCGGTAGAGGCTTGCGCACACATCTATCACTGTGGCTGTGACTCCTGGCCCAAAGGCACCTTACCACCTCTCCAGGCCTTGGTTTTCTCATTTGCCAGTGAGAGCCTTAAGGGACCCTCTGCCAGGGGATGAGGCCCCAGGACCTGGGCAGAGTACACACAGTTGTGTTGGGCGCCGAGTCATCTTCCCTGCGGTTCGGGTCCAGCTACATGGGCCAGATCTTCTCCAAGCCTCCACTTTGCCATGTTGGAAAGGGGTGTGGGGGCCGGATGTGGTGGTCACCCCTGCAGTCCTGGTATTTTGGGAGGCTGAGGTGGGAGGATCGCTGGAACCCAGGAGTTGGAGGCAGCAGTGAGCTGTGATGACACCACCGCACTCCAGTCTGGGTGACAGAGCAAGACCCTGTCTATAATAAAAGAAAAAGAAGAAAGAGAAAATGGGTGTGGACCAGCTCAAGCTTCAGGCGTCGTCAAGGCTCCATTGAGGAGCCTCTGTGTCCTCATCAGAAAGCTTGGGTGTTGAGATCGTGCATGATGAGGGGACGATGTCAAATTTGGGCATGCGTAGCTGGTGGCCACGGCCTCCCCATTCACAGAGGGGCCCTGCTGAGGTCTGAGGCGTGAGGGGTCTCACGAGGCAGGCCCTCGAGGGATGCGACCCTCCGACAACATAGCGTCTTCCCAGTGGTGAGAGCGACACTCTTGTCCTGGCTTCTGCCAGTGGGAGCCGTAGCCAGGCGGGGGTCCGGGCTACATTGGTCAGCAGATCTGGGTGGTGACTGGTTCCGAGTGTCTAAGAGGCTGAGCCAGTGATGCCGTGTGCAGGGTAAGACCCCAGGGCCTGGCCTGAGGCATCTGGCCTCTCACTGAGGTCCAGCTGGGGAGATGAGGACCCCAGCAGGGCCAGAAGAGGGGACGGGAGGTGGTCACGGTTACTTGCTGGCCGCAGACAGGTCCTTGGAATCGGATTCTCCCACCTCTTGGGCTCTGCTGACGTCCGCCCTCCTAATCCTGGTGCTGTCTGGGCCCTTAATTCCTCAACCTTTCTCTCCTGCAGTGACTCACTTGAAAGCTTGATTTCAGAAGGAAACCACATCCCCCTCCCAGTGGTGAGCTGTGGCGATAGCATAGGCCCCTCCCCTACGTGGGAGCTGCGTGACGCGCTGCATACGGCTCCTGCCCTGAGACACCACCTAAAAATAAACACTGGCTGACCGGACACTGCTCCGGTTCCTACCTGTGGGCCCTTGGGCTGTCTGCACCTCTGAAGCTGTGACTTGTGCTTTGTGCACATCTGTGTGCAGGTCTCTGGCTGGACACGTGTTTTCAGTTGTCCTTGGCACACACCTGGGAGTGGGACTGCCGGGTCACGTGGAGACTACAGGTCCGACTTTCGAGGGTCCCCAGCCTGTCTTCCAAGTGGTGGGGCCATCTGACCCCCTGCCCCCGTGTCTGAAGCCCTTCCCAGGGGAATCTTTGTCTCGAACCTGTCCCTGGACCCCGACTGACAACGCGGTGACTGCGCCTTCTGGGGCTGCCGCTTGGAACGGGGTCTACGGCTGGGGCTCTCAGGTTGCAGGGAGGAAGGAGCTGGCCTGAGGGACATGGCCATGGAGGAGCTCTGGGCCCAGGCTGCTGCCGGTGGGGGCCCTCGGGCCAGGCGTACCCGGATGATGGCCCACGGTCTGCCCTCCCGAGCTTGTCAGCCCCAGGCCCTGGGTGTCCCAGGACTCTGACTCCTGGTGAGAGGCGCCCCTGGGTGTGGGAGGGTCAGCCTCGGGGGGCTGTGGCTGCCGTGAGATGAGACCCGAGACAGGGACCGGAACTGAGGGATGTGGTGGTGAGCCCAGGGCTGGAGCAGCCAGAGCCCCCCTGTCGGGGGGGCCTGGACGGCTCTCGTGGAGCGCGTGGGTCCTGCCCACTTCTCATGGCAGGGGCTGCTCTATCCCGGGTGCCCGTGGACACCCCCAGGGGCATCATCCTGGCACCAGCAGCTTCCTGGAGCCTCAGCCAATGAAGTAATCACTGTGGACTCCAGCCGCAGAGGCTCCTGGGCTCTACTCAAGTAGCCCATCTTCCAGATGCGCACACTGAGGCTGGGAGGAGCTCAGCCGACCCCACTCTACTGGGAAGGTGGGGCTGGGCTCAGATCCTCACCTGCCTGCCCTGCAATCTTTAGGATCTGTCAAGAGTCCGACCACAAGGTGTCTGTGTTTCCTGGGGGTGGGGTTCTGACAGGGTTGTCTGTCCTGGCCTACAGGCGGCCCAAGGGGGCTGCAGAGGGTCTGGGCCCTGGTGGCAGTTGGAGCGAGGTGGTGGCAGCAAGGACTGGGCAGAGGACCCAGGAAGATGGGCATGACGGCCTGGGGCAGAGCCGGGCCCTGCTCTGCCAGCCACCATCCCTGGAGCTCCGGGTGAGGCCCCCCCGCCCGCCTGCAGGATTGCACAAGCCGCCTGCGTGTGGCTGGGCTGAAATTACTGGAAGTCCCGAGGATTTCTTCACTTAAGGGCTTGGCCAGGAGTGGCCGCCGCCTCCTTCCTGCCTCCCTCTGCGTCGAGGTTCTGAGCCGCCTGCCAGCTGAGCACACCCCGTGCCACCGCAGGCTCTTCCCGGGGAGACCTCGGTGGGCTCCTGGCCAAGTGCCAAGGCCGGGGCTGGTGGGAGATGTCCCCCAGTGTCTAGAACGGGTTCATTCTTCGTGGGGATAGTGGGGTTTCCTTAGCCCCAAATGAGGTCTGAGGGCTCTTTCCTGCTCAGCTCAGCCCTGACCACCCTGGGGGACCCTCTAGCACTGCCTTGCAGTGCTGTTGAGGGGCGGGGCAGGGTCCGGGGTCCCAGTGGGCCCCCAGCTCAGAGGTGCTGGCCCAGGTTGGATTCTGCCCGGTGCCCCACCCACCCCCCCGCAGCCTCCAGCTGGCCGGGCACAAACCCGTGGTGCAGGGCATGGCTGCAGCTCCGCTGCTCCTGGCGGGTCCCTGGGGCCCCATGAACGGGTGCAGTCAGGGCCTGGGGCCCAGAAGGCCAGAGGAGGTGCCGGGCACAGCAGGGGTGCTGCTCTGGCGCAGCGGGCATGCGGGAGGGGAGACGGCCCTGTTGGTTCTGCCCATGGGCAAGGGTCAAGATCAGGGCACAGTCTTAGGTGTCCACGTCTCTCTCTGCAGGATATGACGTCGCCACCACTGCCGCCGCCACGGAGCACGAAGCCCAGATAGACTTGCCGGCGGCCTCGGGTCCTGGAGCCCCCCATCTGCTGCCCGATGCTCGCGGTGCGGCCCACCATGGACGGGGAGTACCCTCAGCACGAGCCCCCACCAGCGGGCAGCGTCCTGTACAGCCCTCCCCCCCTGCAGGTGAGCCGGCACCCTGCGCCGCGAGAACACGGCACGAACTCGACCTTGGCCGTCCAGAGCCCAGCTCCACCACGCCCCTTGCGGGTCCTGGACAGATTCCCATCCAGGATGTGGTCAGGAGGGTCACTGTAGCCCCCAGCTTTTCAGAGAGAGCATTTGAGGGGATTCCTGTCTCCGCTGAGCTTCCGGTTCCTTCCATGTCAGCTTTTCAGCTTCTTTCGAGAAAGTGACCCGTGGGGAGACAACGTTCAGGGCCGCCCCCAAGCTTGGGCCGCCCCGCCAGGGCTGAGTCTACCTGAAGGAGCCAGTCACCAAGGAAGTTGGGCTTGTTAAAAATGTGTTTTTCTTTTTAATTTAATAGACTTTATTTCTTACGCAGTTTTTGCTTTGTAGGAAAATTGCTCAGAGAGCAAAGAAAGCTCTCACGTACTCCTGCCCCGTTTCCCCTCTAGTGGCAACTCATCATGTGGTAAATTTGTTCCACTTGGCGACAGAAACTGACATGTTCCCGTTAGCTGATGTCTGAATTAACATGAAGGTGCAGTCTTTGCATTGAGCTCTCTGTGGGTTTCCATGGACCTGTCCCCGTTGCCGCATCCTGCAGAGTCGGCCACTGCCCTGAAACGCCCCCGGCCCCTCCTGGTCACCCCTCCCTCCCCGTCAGCCCCTGGCAGGCACGGACGTTTCACTGTCTCTTTACTTCAGCCTTTCCCAGGGTGTCCTGCAGTTGGAGTCCCACAGCACGTGGTCTCTCCAGGCTGCTGCTTCGCTTAGTCACGTGCATTAAGGCTCCTCCATGTCTCGTCATGGCCTGACAGCTCGTTTCTTTTTAGCGCTGAATAGTATTCCACTGTCGGGGTGCACCTCAGTTTACATACCCCCTTGCCTCCTGAGGGACGCTTTGGTTGCTTCAAGGTTTGACAACTGTGAGACAAGTATCATGAGGGGAGGCCCGAGCGGCCAGAGGCTGAGAGGAGAGCAGGTGGGGGCCAGGCCTCAGAGGCCATGCGGGCTGCCAGTGCTGCACAGCAGCTAGGGGTGCCCAGCGGGGGGCGGCTGTGTGATCCACCCTTTAGTGAATCAACTGCCGCCGCCTCCTCCTCCTCCTTCTCCTCCTGCTGGGAAGGGCCCCGAGATTCGTGCCTGTTGGTCCAGAGTGAGCGAATGACACAGGAGGTGGGGAAGGCTGAGTCAGAAGGCAGGAGCAAGAGTTAGCTTGGGTTTTTGGCTGGCGTGGTGGCTCATGCCTATAATCCCAGCACTCTGGGAGGCCGAGGCAGGAGGATCACTTGAGGTCAGGAGTTTGAGACCAGCCTGAGCAAGAGTGAGACCACCTCTCTACTAAAAGTAGAAAAATTAGCCAGGCGTAGTGGTGCCTGTAGTCCCAGCTACTCGGGAGGCTGAGGCAGGAGGATCG
>NW_012147864.1:3483577-3552022 GCF_000956105.1 Propithecus coquereli | reverse complement strand
GTAGCTGGGACTACAGGCATGCGCCACCATGCCCGGCTAATTTTTTCTATTTATTTTTAGTTGTCCAATTAATTTCTTTCTATTTTTAGTAGAGATGGGGTCTTGCTCTTGCTCAGGCTGGTCTCGAACTCCTGAGCTCAAGTAATCCTCCTGCCTCGGCCTCCCAGAGTGCTAGGATTACAGGCGTGAGCCACTGCGCCCGGCCAATGTTCACTCTTCTTTAGTAAGCATAGTATTGGGTTGGTAATTGGAGAATCCTAGGAAGAGTCATGTTAATTTTTTCTAATAAAATAGGTCTTGCTGCCTTTATGCTGGATCTGATTGCCTGTCTGGAGCAAAGGAAAGAGCCCTGGGATGTGAAGAGACATGAGATAGTAGCCAAACACCCAGGTAGCTGGGAGTGAATAAAGCAGATGACACACATGAGAGATCCAGAGGTCTAGGAGAAAGCCGAATCTTAAAATGTGGCTTGGGAAGCTCTGCTGCAATGGAAATGGTTTCTGAGATGCCTGTATTTCTTTTGCTTGCTGTGACATAGGAGCATCTTCTGTCTCATGCTCTAAAATTTTCTAAGAACTCTTCTTCTTTTCAGTGATCATCCTTCAAGCCAAAGTCCTCTTCATGGCTTATAAGTGCCTGATCTAGGTGATGGCTTATAAGTGCATGATCTAAGTGATCTTTCATTGCTTTTGGGGACAACGGAATATCTGTGTGTATTTTTGAGGAACTCTATTTTAAATGATTTTTGTTGCTTTTAGCATCATGTTGAAATGTGTGTGAGTAGTGGTGTTATTGAGATTTGCTTCAGAAATCCCAGGAACACAAGGGACAGGTGTACATTTTCTACTTTATGATTTCCTATCATATGAAGGGTTCCATTGTTATCTTGTTGAAATTCATGATCAGAAATTTTATCAGAACACTAAAAATCTTTGTAAATATAAAAAAAATCTGGCTGGTGTGGTGGCTCATTCCTTTAATCCCATCAGTCTAGGAGGCCAAGGTAGGGGCATTACTTGGTGTCAGGAATTCCAGACCAGCCTGAGCAATAGTGAGACCCCATCTCTACCAAAAAAGAGAAAAATTAGCCAGGCAGAGTGGTACATGCCTGTAGTCCCTGTTACTCGGGAGGCTGAGGCAGGAGGATCACTTGAGCCCAGGAGTTTGAGGTTACAGTGAGCTATGATGACACCACTGCACTCTAGCGTGAGTGACAGAGCAAGACTCTGTCTCAAAAAAAAAAATCTAATATAATCCAGGCGTAGTGGTGCCTGTAGTCCCAGCTACTCGGGAGGCTGAGGCAGGAGGATCGCTTGAGCCCAGGAGTTGGAGGCTGCAGTGAGCTGTGATGCCACCACTGCATTCCAGCCTGGGTGACAAAGAAAGAAGCTATCTCAAAAAAAAAAAAAAGAGTAAGCTTAGGTTTCCAGGAGCTGGGAAACAGACCGCTAATGTCGTGTAGACCTGAGGGTTAGAAGGGCTGGAACGGTCGGAGGTGCCCCAGACCCATAATTACGGCTCTGGGAAAGGGCTGGGCAGGGCACAGTGCTGACCTGTGGCTGACTCTTTGCCCAGATGTGCCCACATCATAACCTGACGTGGTACCACGTGGAACGCGAAGTTACTGAAAGTGAGCCTCACGGGCTGTGAGCTGAGGGAGCGAATGCCGATTGGGGCTAAAAGCGTCACTTGCTTGAGAGCCCGGGCCGCTGTCCAGGGCCTCCACCAGGGTTCAAGGCCCTGCCACGTCCAGCCTCCTCTCGGTCCTCCCCTCCTGCTGGGGCTGTGTCTGGGGCCCTCCCTGGACCCTCCACACCTCTGCAGCCTCCCTCTAGGTCTCCTCCCACCAGTTGTCACTGCCAACACTGTCCTGAGGACGGTCCCTTCATCCCCACTTGCCATAATTTGCTTAATTATTTTCCTGTTGTTGAGCCTCTGGGGAGATTCCAGTTTTCTGCCGCTATAAATAGTCCTGCTGCATTTTCCTCCCCCCTCATGGATTAGTCCCAGGGGGTATGTTTCCGAAATAGAATTCCTGGGCCAGAATGAGTGCCTGGCGAGTTTTCAAAGGATGGAGCTGTTCCTTCAGGAACGTGTCCCTGCCAAGTCCCCTCTTCGGTGACCCAGGAAGCTGACCAGCGACCAGGACTCAAGGTCCACCTGGGCAGCCGTGAGGACCCAGACTTGGCCCAGAGGGGCTCAGAAACTGGAGTCTGGGGGGATGTTTGGGCGGTGATGGGGACGCTGGTGCGAGAGATGCTGGGTTCAACCCTGACTTCGGCTCTGAGCCCTGCTCTGGGCAATCAGGAAACCACGGGAAGCCTCCCTGAGATTGCGCTGCGACGGGTATCTGTGATGGTTGTCCCACAGGCCACACTGCGGACTGGGCTGGGAAGTGACCAGGAGACCATGTAGCCCTAGAGCAGACCCTTGCTGCTTAACAGGAGAGTGTGGCCCCTCTGGCTGCCAGTAGAAAATCCCCAGGCAGGCTCTGATTGCCTGGCCGGGGTCAGGTGCCCATCTCTGGGCTAATCATATACTAGGGCCTGCCCTTCTGGCTGCAGTGGAAGGTCCCCAGGCAGGCTCTGATTGGCAGCCCCCAGCAGAGCAGGCCCAGTCGACGTTGGGGTACTGTCCCAGGGCCCAGCCGAGGCCTCCAGCCTGCCCTCGGAGCTCCCCGAGGGTGGCCCCAGGCCTGGCCTGGGCACAGGCAGAGCGTGTCGGGTGGGCCCAGGACCCTTGGTCCTCCCACCCTGCCCTTGAGACCCCCAGCACCCCTCTGGAGCCACAGGTGAGCTTGCCCGCTGCCCGAGGCCCATGCACCCGGAGATGGTTTACTCTAGTTCATTTCAGGAGGCCAAAAGGGCTTTGGAGTCAGAGTTCTGCTCTGGAATGTTCCAGATGTGCCACGTGGCCTTAGGAAGCCCATGTCCCTCTCTGGGGCTGCGTTTCTCTCCCCCTACGGGTAAGAGGGGGAAGGAACACGAGACCAGGGCTCTGGGAGATCCCGCCCAGGCCCCGGTGGCCCTGCTTCCTTCCGGAGGCGTGTGCGGGGGATTTCTCCCAAGTGTCTGGGCATAGGAAGCCCAGAGCCTACTGGCCGTGGTGCAGAGGAGGAGCCAGTGGCTCTTTCTGTGATAAACTTTATCCTGCAACCCGTGCAGAAATCGGAGAACAGGGCAGCGACCACCCTGAGGGCTTCTCCTGCCCCTTGCCCGTGGGGGACCCGCTGGGGCTGTGGATGTTGAGGTCCGGCACAGTGAGCTTTTTCCCCCGAGGGGGGGCGGGGCTCTGGCGCAGGCGTGGGTGCGCTCAGTGGGCCTCGGCCTGGGGGCACCACGAGTCTGTGGTCCCATCAGATCCAGGAGCCCCCGAGCCCCTTGCACCCCTGCTGAGCTCAGGCTCACCTTCCCGGCCGCTGGCCACCATTTCCCAAAGCAGGTTCCCTGGAACTCTGCCCCGTGAGCACTCTGAGAAGGCCCCGGAACCTTCCCCTATCACACCCAACAGTAGCCCGGGGTTCCCAGGACACATCAGGAAGCTAGATGGGCCCCTGGCCCCAGCCCCTTCCCCTGTGGGGAGGCCCCTCCCCCTGCAGGGCCCAGGTCGGGGAGTCTTTCTTGCAGATGGAGAAACTGAGGCATGGAGTGGTTAAGTAACTCCCCAGGTACTCCCACTGGGGGGGCCTGGCCATACCCTGACTGCAGAGCCCTCCCTTTCCACCTCTCGAATTCTGACCCTGTGCTGCAGGCCACCCCCCCATGGCCCCGTCTGCCCCACACCGCCACACCTGACGCCGCTCTCCTGTTTCAGAATGCCATGCTGCACTACCCGTGGTGGAACCCCTTCTCGCCGCCGGCGTACCCAGCCTTCTCCAGCAGCAGCCAGTAAGTACCTTGTCCCGCCGCGCCTCGGAGCGCAGCCTCCAATCCCTGCGCACCCCCCCCCGGCCCCCGCCTCTGCCCTGGGCCGCGCGTGGGGTCCTGGCACACAGCCACCCAGAAGGCCAGGCCCTGGATGCACAGGGGTGGCTGAGGCTGTGCTTTCTTGAACCCTGCCTTGTGACCAGCCGGCATCCATGTTAGCCAGAATGAAGTTGGGAAGAGGGCAGAGGGAAGGGCAAGACGTGCTGAGCTGGGTTTTGAAGGGTCAGTAGGTGTTTGCCAGGGGGAGCAGGGACATCTTGGGCTGAGGAAGCAGCCTCTGCAGAGGGCCTGGGAGCATATATGCTTTGTGGGGTTCTAGAAGATTCTGGAGGGACTGTTCTGGGGCCTGGGGGAAGAGGCAGGTCAGAGGACAGAGCTCGGGGATTTATTCTGAAAGCGTGACAAGGGGCAGGGGAGGATGCTGCTTTTCTGTTAGTGTTAGCAAACCCACGGGTCCTTGCATGGGGGCTGCCATCTGGTGGTGGCTCCATACAGGCTGCCTCGGTCCAGAGCCCTCTGGCTCCCGCTGGGCAGGGACATGAGAAGCTTTTGAGGGAGAGCCCGGGAGACTAGTGGTGGGGCAGGGGCCCTGGGGATGGCAGCCATCCCTCTGCCTCGGGAACCCAGGGAGCTGGCACGGGGTGTGAGTGGAGAAGGCTCCCACAGCGCTGCCCACCCAGAGCCTGGCCCACCCAGCAGCAGGGTTAACTCCTGAGGTCTGGAGAGAGGCCACGGGTGTGTGGGCCATGACGTGACCCGTTCCCTGGAGGAAGGTGCTCCCGGGTTTCTGGGATGGCACTGTCCTTTGCCCCATCGTGACCCTGAGTGAGGTGGAGGCCAAAGGGGCTGTGTGGGAGGGACAGCCCGGTGGGGTTGGAGTCGGCTCCTGTGCCCCCCGCCCAGAGCCTCCTCCGAGCTCAGTGTCAGAAACACCAGAGTCCTTCCTGAGGGCAGGTGAACCCACGTCCGTGTCCTGCTCATGTGTGGGAGCGGGACGGCGCTCAGGCCCCTCTGCCCGTGAGGCCGGGCTCCGTGTCCAGTGGGGGTGGAAGCTTAGCCCCAGGTCTGGCTGCTGATCCCGGAGGCCCCCTGTTTGTGGGGACAGGTCTGAGGGGGCCTCTGAGGCCTGGGCATGCTCACAGCTGTCCCCTGGGGGCCTCGCCAGAGCCCCTTGGGCAGCCGCCATGCGCGATCCACACTGCCAGCTCCCGTCGGGTGGTGGGAGGAAGCCCTGGGGGTGGGCCCAGTGTAGCCCCAGGCCCCGTAGTCACCATCCTCCCTCTCCCTCTCCCTCTCCAGCCAGTTCCTGAACTCTGCCTCCTTCCTGGGCGGCCCACCCTGCCCAGACACCGGCCACGCTCCCGTGGCCTCTGCCTCCAGCTTCCCGCCAAAGAGCAGTGACTTCCCTCAGGTAGGAGAACCTGCGAGCCCCCACGCCTGGTAGGGGCCAGGGCGGGGTCTGAGCCTGCCCGGCTGGTGACCTTGGCTGGGCCAAGGCGAGGACCTGGGCGACCTGCATGCTGGAGAGCAAGGTCAAAGGTCACCTGAGGAAGGAGAGGGCCGTGGGAGAGGCGCGCACAACCGCCGTCAGGTGGTCCCCACGGCCCCCACCGTCCACCCCCCCAGGTCTTCGTGTCACAACAGTGGAACTTTCTTCAGGTGGAAGCTGACCCGGGGCCGGGGTGCAAAGGGCAGATGTGAGTGGGGAGCCTCCCTCACCTCCCCTGTGAACACCAGGCCTGAGCCCTTCACAACTGTGTCCTGCCCTCCAGGGTAGCCCTCTGAGCCTGATTCAGGCTTCACAACAGCATGGGGGCCGGCAGTCGTGGCCCCAGAGACATGCCCGTCCTGATCCTGGGGCCTGTGGGTGTGTCACCTCATGTGGCAGAAGGGATAAGGACCTTGAGATGGGAGGTCACCTTGGATGACCCGGGGGCCCAGTGTCAGCACAGGGCCCTCCCACGAGGAGGCAGGAGAGTTGGAGGCAAAAAGACTGGAAGACGCTGCGCTGCTGGCTCTAAAGGGGGAGGAAGGGCCCCAAGCTGAGCCGAGGGAGCCGAGCCGAGGGACCGGGCGGCTGCTAGATGCTGGGAAAGGCGGGAGGCGGGTTCTGCCCTTGAGCTTCCAGAAGGGACCAGCTCTGCCATGCCCTGACTAGACTTTGCCCTCCAGAGTATAAGAGGACATATTTCTATTGTTTTAAGCCATGAAGTTTATGGTGGTTTCTCACAACAGTGAGAGGAAACCGATGCACCAATTTGGAGCTCCCATGCGCCCCACAGCATACTGTACTTTCCCCAGAATCAGAAGGTATAGCAGTGGGGAAAACAGTAAATATAAACCCGCAGCCTTAGGATACCTTAGGGTAGCTAGTAACTGAATTTGAGGCCTGAGCTTCCTGGTAGCCAAGGCAAAAAGAGAAAGGGGATGATCTGTGTGACTTTCATCGCTTGTAAGAAGCAGAACAGTTTTTGGTGGTTTTTTTTTTTTTTTTTTTTTGGTATTTGAACTTTTTATTGAAATATTACATACAGAGAAGTGCACAGGAGAGATGTCTACAGTTTGTTGAACTTTTACAAACTGAACGTACCTATGCCTCTGCTACCCTGATTAAGAAGCTGAACATTTTTAGCATCCCACCACCCCATCTGTGTTCTCTTTTAGTCACTATGCCCACTATTCTGACTTCTAACAGCATTGAGTAGTTTCACCTATTTTTGTACTTTATACAAAAAGAATCGTAGTGTGCGTACTCTTTTATTTCTGTCTTTTTCACTCATCTCTATATTTGTGAGGTTCACCCAAGTTCTTACATGTAGTTGCAAATTGCTCACTCTCATTACTGAAGAGTATTTTATTGTGAAGAACCGTTTTTTGACTTGGCTGAGTTGTCCCAATTTCCCTGGGGTCACCACCACCCCCCGCCCAGTGTCCTCCGTGACTGCGTATGGACATGCAGTCCCCAAGCTCCGTGGTGGCCTGACTCTGGCTTTGCTGTGTGAGGTTTTTCACTCCCTCCTTCGTCACCTGGGCTGTTGGCCTCTCAGCATCCTGGGTCCATCCCCTGGTTGTGTACAAGGCTGGGCAGGGGATGGACTGTCGAGTGTCGAGTGGCTCACTCACCCCAGTAGCTGCCCCTGGGATCTTTGTCCGCAGGTACTTAGGTGGGGCCTCCCGGCCGGGACCCCACACTCTCGGAAATGCAGGGATCCGGTTCCATGCCCAGCCCTGTCTGCAGCTCTGGGGGCTCCTTCCCATAGCCCCACCCCAGGCATAGCCACCACGCACCCACCCTCGCGGCCCTCCATGGATTATGCCTGCGCCGCCGGTGGTCACGCTGGGCACCCGCTGCCCACACCAGAGCCTAGGGACCCGGGTTCACGCACCAGTGCCGCGCAAAGGCCTTCTCTGAAAAATGAAGTTCGAGGTTTTCTTTAAGGTTGAAAGTTTCCATGACAAATCACGCTTTAAAATATTTTAGACTTAGAGAAAAGTGGCTTTTTGTAGGATATTTCTAAAAACCAAGAGCTCCCACACACCCTCACCTGCCTCCCGGCATGTTACGGTCTCATGTAAATGTGGTCACAATGTAGGAATTTACGGTCTCACGTAAATGTGGTCGCAATGTAGGAATTTACCCTGTGCAGTGCCGGTGACGGGCTAGACTCGGGTGGATGCCCCCGGCCTCCTATCGGAGGGCCCTCGGGAGAGAACAGGCCGGTTGCTGATTATGTGGCGTGTCTCATGATTAGACATGGTGCCATGTCCACCTTGGGGCCTGGGGTTCGAGCTCATGGTGTCAGCTGATGGCGTCAACCATGATGCTTGGTCAGGGTGGTGTCTGTGGGTTCCTGCTCCATCCCACCCTGGGAGGGGAGCTGAGGCTGCGTGGGTGCTCGGCGGGGCTCACGGGCGTCTGTCAGGGTCTTGCCTGTGGTGCCACTGCCCCATCTGAACAGCTGAGATTGTCTGTTTTCCTCGTTCCTTCCGCTCCCTCTGGTTGGGATTCTATAGGGACAGCTGTCCCTCCCCCAGCCCCGCTAGACAGTTATTTAAGCATTTATCCATGTCAGGAGGGGCTCCATGTGCCTCGACGTCCCTTCCCTTCTGACGCCCTGGAATGGTCTGGGTTCACCACCCTCCCAGCCTGGCCCTGAGGTCACCCACTCTCCAGGGAAGGGCCTCCTCCCCACTTCTGTTCAGCCTCTGTCCCCAGGTCGGCGTGAAGCCGTTAGGCTCCGCTGTCCCCGTCGGTGACCTGGAACAGCTCTGCGGGCCCCACAGGGAGCTCCCACCCTGGGCTGTGTAGGTGCGTGGGGTTACGTGGATGTGAGACTCTGTGCTCGTTCTTTCTTTCGAATTGGGGTTTAATTCATGAAACAGAAGTTATCATTGCATAGTGCACGACTCTGTGGTTCTTAGTTGACAACATCACCACTGTCTAATTCCAGAACATTCCATCACCCCACAGAAACCCTGTTCCCATCAGTAGCACGTGTCCCATCTCTGTGGATCTTCCTGTTCTGGACATTTGATATAAATGGAGTCACTCACTGTTTGTCCTTCTGTGTCTGGCGTCTCTCACTGAGCACGATGTCCTCAGGGTCCATCCACGCTGGACCTCGTCCCTTTTCATGGCTGAGTGATGTTCCACGTGTGGATGGACCACGTGTGTTTGTCCACTCACCTGTCGGTGGACACCTGGGCTGTTTCCACCTTGGTGTGGTGGCTGTGCTGCTTGTGTGCCTACGGGTTTCTGTGCGGACAGGTGTTTTCGTTTCCTGGGCGTGTGCCCAGGAGTGGGTTGTGGGTAGGTGGCAGCTCTGCCGTGAATCATGCTGTTGATGACATTCGTGTGTGTGTGTTTGTGTGGATGTGCGTCCCCCATGTGGCTGGCTCTGTCCAGGGGGCCGTGCTGAGGTCAGACGGGGCTATCAGCATTGCAGACCCCCCTGAGGCCTGTGCGCCTCACAGAGGCCCCCTCCGGCCCCTCCACCCTCATGCCTGTCCCTTCCTGCCCTGCAATGAGTGGCCCCCACCCACCCCTGTCCCAGGCCTCTCTTGGGCCAGTGTCCCTATGTCCCCAGCCCACGGCCGCCTCCAGCCCACCTGCCCCCCAGCACCCATCCCCCTGCCCGTCTGTTCTGGGAGGAGGTGCGGCTCCCGGAGTCACCCAGGCCCCCTTAAGTTGGCTGGGCTTGGGGGAGGCTCAGCGCTTGCCCCCCAGGAGCTGTCAGCAGGGCCAGGCGTCCACCCCAAGCCCCCTCTGGGGCTGCAGGGACCCCCATGAGGCGTGCCTGTCCAGTAAGAACACTCCGCCTGCCCGCTGGGGGCTTCTGGGAAGCCCAGCATGAGCTCACAGCTCAGGAAAGTGCTGTGCAAACTGCTGGCTGCGCACGGCCGCGGCATCGACTGCTCCACGCACGCCTGAGCAGGGGAGAGGTCTCAGCCCACCGCGCCTCAGAGTCCCGTCCCTGCAGTTACTGGCATCGGACAAAAAGGGAGGGAGGGAGAGATTCTCCTTACAGGAAGCCCTTTGGTTCACAGCCGGCCAGCCCAGGGGGAGGAGGAGCCTCTCGCTGAGGTCGCCACATAGTGCGAGGGCACCTGGGCCCCAGGGCCGGGAGTGACCGTGCTGCAGACGGACACCTGGACAGCGAGAATCTGCAGAATGCGGTGGCCAGGGCTCCGTGGGCCCGTGATCCCAGTGGGACAGAGCAGAATTTCCTGGGGAGCCGTGTAGCTTCCTGGGGCTGCTATGACAAAGTGACACAAATGGGGCAGCTTCAGGGGATAAGAATGTGTCCTCCTGTGGCTCTGGAGCCTGGAAGTGTGAGGTCAAGGTGTGGGCAGGGCTGTGCTCCCTTGATGGGCCCCAGGGGAGGGTCCTTCCCGCCTCCCCCCGCGTGTGGGGCTCCAGGCGTCCCTGGGCTTGTGGTCCCATTGCTCCAGTCTCTGCCTCCGTCTCCACGCAGCTTGTCCTCTGCGTCTCTGTCTCTCCTTCCCTTAAGAACACCAGTCACTGGGTAAAGGCCCACCCTAACCCAACATGACGACCCCATTCCCAAATAAGGTCCCTTTCACAGGTCCAGGAGGCAGGATGTGATCACATCATTTCAGGGGACACAATCCACCCCTGAACAGGAGCATTCTAGCGACAGGCACTGCCTGAGAGTCCTTCTCCCAGCCCCCCAAAGCCTGCGGTGCCCAGGTGGCACCACCTGTCTACCACGAACCCCCAGAAATCTTCCGTGACCATCCACCTCCCAGCCCCTTCCAGGAGGAGCCCAGTATATCTCCCTGCCTCAGTTTCCCTAACTGTCACACAAGGATATACCACCTGCAGGCACCCAGCCACAGGGGGCCTCGATCAGTGCCAAGTGGAGAGTTGGTCAGCAAGGGCGTGTGGACCGAAGTGGGAGGTGAGAGACACGGCCACGCGGTCCCAGGAGGCAGGCGGCCTTGTGGTGCCCCTCAGAGGGTCATCTGGAGAAGAGGGAGTGGAGTGTCCGTGCCCAACACTTTGCTCGCACCTTCTCAGAAACGTGATGCCCGCAAAATCTAACTTTGATGTGTTTGAGGCAAAGTTCACACACCATAAAAGTATATTCAGAGTTGTGCAACCACCACCTCTGTCTAATCCCAGAACATTCCATCACTCCAAAAGGAAGCCTTGTCCCCATCAGTCCCTCCCCAGCTCCTCTCCAGCCCCAGATGACCACAAATCCATGTCCCGTCTCTGTGGATCTGCTTGCTCTGGACATTTCTTATAAACAGAGTCACACGCTGTGTGTCCTTCTGTGTCTGGTGTCTCTCACTGAGCACGATGTCCTCAAGGTCCCTCCACGCTGTGGCCTGTGTCAGAGCCTCGTCCCTTTCATGTGTGAGTGATACTCCAGTGTGTGGATGGACCACGCTGTGCGTGTTTTTGGTGGATATTTGGGCTTTCCCACCTTTTGGCCGTTGTGACTTGTGCTGTGTGCACACTCATGTCTGTGTTCTTGTGTGGATGTGAGCTCTTGTTCCTTTTGGACACCTGCCCATCTGGGAGTGGATCCACCAGGTGAAATGTTGCTTCTGTTTCCTGCCCTGAGGACCCGCCATATGGGATCTGCACAATGCTTGTTATCGCTGCCTCTGCTCGCCGCTGTCTGGGGTGTGAAGTGGCACCTTCCCTGACGTGTCGTCAGCCTTTGTGCATTCCCCCGCCACTTGCTCCTCTTGGGGCCGTGTTGTCCCCCCAGGTGGAGACAGGCAGGGATGACCGTGGCGGCCAGGGGATCTGTGCCAGACTTGGCTGCTGCCGGGGGGTCCCATTGGTGGGGGGCCCTGTGGGGATGGCAGAGGGCGTCAAGGTCCAGAACAGGGAGAGCCCTGGGGGCCGGGTGTGCAGGGGCCATACCTCTGCGGCCTTCACCAGAGGGTTAGAGCCCCCTGTTTTCCCTTGAGAGCTCTGGGGGGGTCCCCACCAGCCTGGGACCCCTGGCCCCTCTGGCCCAGCCATGGGCTCCCGGGCCACCTCGGGGCTGTTTCCTTCCTCTGCCAGCATTACTGGCTGGCCCCATCCCAAATCCCACCCTTGGGCTCAGGCTGGGGGCAGCGCAGGGCCGTCATCCCTCCCCTCCCAGTGGAGGAGCCCCCTGGTCCATGACAGGTGGACAGGGGTCCCCTCTTCTGCACTCCAGCCATTCCCATCCCATCTGGCCCTGGTTCCCGCCCGACCCCGTACCCCCAGCACCTCAGGGTACGTTCAGTTTTCTGCCGGAGCCAAAGCATTCTTTCCCAGGGGCTGTGCGCGGGGCGGGCCGGGACTCCAGGCCTGGAGGGGCTCAAGTTCTGCCCTCCCTTCCCCTTCCCCAGCCCCAGGTCAGGGAGGCTGCAGGGCAAGCCCCACCCTCCATCCAGCTCCCACAGCCAGACCCAGGGCCAGGGCGGGGCCTTGGTGACCGTTCCGTGCTGGGGCCGCAGAGGGCTCCCGGGCAGGAGGCACCTAGGTGGGGGCACCCAAGTAGGGGCACAGCTCAGGCGAAGGCCCTGGGGGAGCATGGGTGGAGGCTCGTGTTGAGCTGGGGTCTCAGGAGATTCAGTCTGGCCTGAGGGGCTTTCAGGGGATGTGGAAGACCCAGCCTGGCCTCAGTTTCCTTGCGTGTGACTCGGGGGGCTGTGGGGACACCAACTGCAGTTGGGGTCCCTGCCAGGCCCGTGGGGCCAGGGGCAGGTGGACCAGAACCCAGCTCATTAGCAGGCTGGGGAAACTGAGGCCCATGCCCCCCTGGCCCACATCCCAAGTGCCGCGAGGGGGCTGCTCCCGGCTGTTGGGGCACTGGCCAGTGCGTGTTGACGGCGGCTGTGGCTGCTACGCCCCGTACAGTAATTCTCCTCGTGCTGCCAGTAATCGCCCTGACTTACCGGGCAGGCATCATTTCCTGAAAGTCAGCCCGGCCTGAGAGGAAGTAGGCGCAGCGGTGACTAAACCAACATGCAAATGCAGCCCGGCCCAGCGCCGCTGCCTCTGTCCGCCCCGACGGGCGCGATGCTGGAGCCGCGGCCGCTGCCATGAGGGACCCGCTCCCCGGCGGCTCTTCCAGGGGGACCCGGGGCCCCCCGTGCGCCGCAACCATGTCGCAGCTGCGGTTCTGGCTGCAGTTTGGGGCTCTCAACAAGGTAACGCCCCCGGCCCCCAGGGGGTGAGTGGGCCCCCCCCACTGCTGCACCTGCCCCCCCACCTCCTTTTCTGGCAGCGAGAGTTAATCTGTGGGAATGTTCAGAGGCAGAGACTGGGGACTTGGGACTAAAGGGTTAATCTGTGGAAATGTTCTGAGGCAGGATCGGGAACTTGGGACTAGAAGCTGGCAGAAGTGTGGGCAGGAAGGCCAGTGCAGGGGAGGGAGGGGGCTCAAAGCGAAAGGGTGGGAGGGGCTGCCGTCTCCCCTGGAGAAGTCCCAGGTGCCGTGGGGGAGTCTGGGCGTCCCAGGGGCTCCTGGCCGGGGGCATGGGGGGCTCTGTGGAAATCATCTGCGGCCGAGCTGAGTGGGCATGGTTTGAGGCGGGCTCTGGGTGGACAGCAGAGCTGTCCCTCCCGCTGACCAGGACTAGTCCAGAGAGGACGTGTCTCCGTGGGAGGGGGCAGCACCTTGTTGCTGGGGGTTGTTTCTGGGTTGGCCTCCTTGGGCAGGAGGGGGCGTGTCTGCTCTCTCTCTTGGTCCTGCCAGCTCCTGCCCTGCCCAGGGCTCCCTGGAACGTTGGAGGGACAGAACCACAGCAGGTGGCCCCAGGCCTTGGGGGCCCAGGGCTGCAGGCAAGCAGGGTGTGTCCTCTCCTACCCAGTTCACCACCCACACGTGTGCGGGGCGTGTGCAGGGCCGGGCAGAGGTGGACCCCACCCCTCTGTTCCTGAAATGAGGCCGGCAGTCAGAGCCCCTGCTGCCGGTTGTCCATCTGGGTGTCCTGCTCCAGCTGGGGGCAAGAGGGGCGCCCGGGCCAGGGACCGCAGTCACAGAGCCAGAGAGCCGCGAGCACCGCTTCTTTAACAGACACTGCCCTTTGGAACAGAGCTGGAATGACAGGTCGCCGGGGCAGAGTTCCGTGCACCTCACACCAGCTTCCCCACCGTGCACGTCTCCCTTGGCGCGTGCGTTTGTCACAGCTGATGCACCAGCAGTGACACGTCGTTACTAACTATCGAGGCCCATACTTGATTCAGGCTTCCTCGGTTTCCCCTCATGCCCTCTCCTGCCCCGGGGCCCATCCAGGACCCCACAGGAGACTCAGCTGACGTGTCTCCTTGGGCCTCTCTGGGCTCTGACGGTTCATCAGATGTCCCTGTCTCTTGCTCTGGGTGGCCCTGGTGCCCTCAGACGGCCTGTCTGGCATCTTCTTCGCGGTTAGACGGGGGTGACGGGTTCTGGTAGGGGTGGCCCCTCAGGCCCTTCTGTCCGGGGTCTGTGCCCACAGCGTGGCTTGTGCCTGTTGGCGTTGGGGGTGTGGGCCAGGCGTCCCCCCCATGAGGACCCTTCCCCTGGTCCCAGGCTGTACACTGGGGAGGAGGTTGCTATGTGTGGGCCATGTGGGGGTGGGGGCTCTGCTGTGGGGTCCCATCCGAGCTCTGGCAGGGGTCCCCGGGCTGCACTGGGGGCCGGGGGCATGGCCACTCCCAGACGCAGCTGGGAGGGATTTTAACAAGATCGGGGGCCACTTCCACCCGGCTCTGTGCAGGAGCAGGGCCTCTGTCCCCCGTCCTCCTCCTCACCACCTTGTCCCAGAGCAGAGGACGGGAGGCTACTCCCTCGGTCCAGCCACTCAGGCCTTGCTCTGACCCCAGCTGCCCGGGTGGGGGTTGCACCGTCCCCTGCTCCAAGCCTTCGGGGACATGTGTGCCTCTGGACTCGGGCCCTTTTGTTTGCAAAACAGGCGGGCAGCACGGACACCCCAACCCGTGGGGCACTGCAGGGTCTCTGGAGGGGGGCAGGTGCCCTTGGTGTCCAGTGTTCAGCGCAGCCAGGCACGCGCAGGTGCTGGCTGGGGCTGGGCGGCGTGTGGGGGAGGTGCTGACGCGGCCGCCCCAGTGAGCCGCCAAGGTCCCCACCGCTGCGCCTGACTTTCTAACATGCGGGTTACTAAATGGCACGCGAGCTCCGCAGGGCACACTCCCCCTTAGGTGTCACCGCCTCTGCCGGAAGGGACAGGCCGTCCCTCCAGGGCTCCCCGCTGCTCAGGGCTGTGGTGTCGCCCTCTCCAGGGTTGTCCTCCCAGCCCCCGGGGCTGGCGTCTCCTTGGTCTTTGCTTGTTTCTCCACTTTATTTAACAACTTTGCCGAGACCCGATGTATGAACTTTGCGGTTCACTCATCCCGCGTACAGCTGGGTGGTTTTGGTGCAGTCACAGCGCACAGCTGCCAGTCTCAGGACATCCCGTCACCCCAGAGGAAGCCGTCCCTGTCCCCTCCCCAGCCCCTAGCGACGACTAATGTGTGGATCTGCCTGTTCTGGACGTTCCATGTAAATGGAGTCTCACACTGTGTGTCCTTCTGTGTCTGGCGTCTCTCGCTGAGCGCGGTGTCCTCAAGGTCCCTCCATGTTGTAGCCTGTGTCAGAGCCTCGTCCCTTTTCGTGGCTGAGTGACATTCCAGTGTGTGGGTGGACCATATTGTGTATTGTTGGCCCATCCCCTGGGGCTGGGGAAGGGGAAGGGAGGGCAGAACTTGAGCCCCTCCAGGCCTCCCGCCTCACTGGGCCTGTCCTCTAGGACTCCTCGTACCTCGAGGATCTGTCCAACGCCTCCATCTTCTCCTCCTCGGTGGACTCCCTGTCGGACATCGTGGACACGCCCGACTTCCTGCCGGCCGACAGCCTCAGCCAGGTGCCCACCATCTGGGATGTGAACACCCCCTCATCTGCCCACGACAAGGTCAGTGCCTCTGGGCCCCCGACTAGACAGGAGCCTGGCCAGGCCCCGTCCCCGGCTGGGGGACCCACAGGGGTCACCCGGAATCATGATTCTCCTGTGGCGTGGGAGGCTCAGGCTGTTCACTGACGTGGGTGAGATGGTCAGTCGAGGGTCCTCTCCTTTCTGTGCAGCCGGCAATATGTGGGGGCGCCTCCCTGCAGCCCTGAGGGTGGGTCAGGCCCGCAGGCCCCATCCCTGCAGGGAGACGGGTGCTCATCTGGGAGATGAGCAGAAAGCGATTTTGGATACTGCCTCTCTCCCCAGGCAGTCCTATCCCTTGGGGACACTGGGCCATGTCTGGGGACATCTGTGGTTGTCACGACTGGGTGGGGGAGTGCTCCTGGCATGGGTCGGTGGAGGCCAGGGATGCTGCTCAGCACCTGCAGGGCTCAAGATAGTCCCCCACAGAGCCATCCAGCCCCAGTGTCCACCCTAAGGAGACACAGCTCATGGGATGGGACAGAGAGCAGAGGGCTGGCAGGGAGGATGACGCACCACCCAGAGCTGGAGGGGCGGCACCCACGGAGGCCCAGTGGTGGTCACCAGCCTGGGGGGCCGTGGCCGGGCACCCAAACCCCAGGAGGCTGGGGTTTGCCTCCTTGGAGCTCCTGGTGTACGACATGGGCAGGCGAGGCCAGCCCTGGGGGGTCACAGGGCAACAGGACACCGGGTCCTTGGGCCCTGACTGCAGCCCATCCCCAGCACTGGGCAGCGGGGGAATCACTGTCCTGAGGGAGGCAGAGCCGGACGCCGGGCCCAGGGAGACCCCACACCCAGCCAGGCCTTCCACGGTCCTCTCCCAGGAGAGAAGCGTCTAGACTTAGGGAGCTGGAAGTTGGAGATGTGTCTGGGGCTGAGGGCCCTCCCCAGTGGACGCTGGTGGGCGCACCCCGGCAGGCAGCTCCCTGGGGGGCCCTCAGGAAGGGTCTGGCCCAGGCAGTAGGACACGCGACTGGGCCGTGGGGCTCACAGAGGGCAGGAAGTGTCCGGAGTGCCCTGCGGCCACGGTGGGCAGCTCAGGATCAGGGAGGTTCGGGGAGGGGCTTTGACCGCCCTCACCCAGGGCCACGCCCTCCCAGCCGCCCACAGGTCCTCTGCAGGGTGTGAGGGAAGGGCCGGGCAGTGGACAGCACGAGGGCATCTGAAACCCAACGCCCCAGGGCCCCACCAGCCTGGCCGGAATGGTGACTCAGCCTTCCAGGAACCCTGTAGCTTCTGTTTGTTTGTTTTTTTGTAAATTTAAAAAAAAAGAAAGAGGAGCAGGGAATCCAGTGTAGGTTTCTAACCTACCCTGCCCCACTTCCATTCTCCTTTACAATAACGTGGGTGGTGTTTCCAACTCTGGGTGGTGGACGTGATGGCTCACATTCTCCCTGGCAGGCAGGTCGTGGGCCACGTCACCCCTGGGGCATCTGGGGCTCCTGTCCCGGCCATCACAGGCTCTGCACGTTCAGCCAGTTCTGAGACCTCAGGGTGGGCCACGTCCCCCAGTGGCTCACAGACTCGGCCCAGAGGCCCGGCCACACCTGGTCGCCCAGACTCAGAGGCAGCACCCCTCGGCCAGCCCTCTCTCCTGTCCCCTGTCCTGCCCTCCATCCTGCCCTCCATCCTACTCTCTCGTGCCGTCTGTCTTGCCCTCTGTCCACCTGGGTGGGATCTGGCAGTGCCTTCCCCAGGGTGGGCTGTGGTCTGGGTGGTGTCCTCTGGTCCCTGTGTGAGGGGGCTCCACCCATTGGGGGAGGTAATGAGGGGCTTCCCCTCGGCCCCCTCCCTGGGTGATGGGAGTCAGCTGGGTGAGAGATGGGGCCAGGCCCACCTGCCTACCCAGACGACCCCTCTGGCCTTTGTCTCCAGTTGCTCCCGGGTAGGGAGCTCCCAGCCTCCACATCCCCCTGCTCCTGAGTGCCCCCTGCCCACACACAGGGCTGGCACAGTGGGTCTCACCCACCAGACCCCGTCCTTAGCCTCCCCACCAGCTCCCACTGGGCCGAGGCTGGGGGCTGTTGTCCATCAGAACTAGCCAAGCACCTTCCTCAAGGCCAGCTTCTTGCAGGCCAGGAGGGCAGCAGGAGGGAGACTGGTGCTGGCCTGCAAGATCAAGCCAAGGCCCTAGGGCCTGCCCACCAGGGAGGCTGAGGGTGCACCAGGCCACCCCAGGGAGGGTAGGAGTGAGTGCACAGCCCAGCACTGTGGGGAGCCAGGGCAGGGGGTCCCCTCTGGTGGCTGGGCAGCTGGGCTTGTCGGCCACGGCCTGCCCTGTCCACCCTGGCCAATGTCCTGCTTCCCTCCAGTTGTTCCTGCCCAGCGGGCCATTTCAGGGCCTTGAGGACCCCGTGCCTTCCCTCCCCAGCACCCCGCTTCTTGTCAGCTACCAGGTGAGCTGGGCCCGCCCCTCTCGGAGGACCTTACGGAGGGTCATGCATACAGGCACCTCCAGTGTGCCAGGCCCAGGGAGTGCCCATTCTACAGATGGGGAAACTGAGGCTGTGGGGAACCCCTCCCTGCAGTGGGGCAGGCAGCACCGTCTCCCACCACCGGGTCACCAGGCCACCGGGCCGGGTGGTCCGCCAGGGTCCTGCCCCACGTAGGCTGGGCAGTGTGGTGACTGCGGGACTGGACAGCTGTGCTGACCCTGCGGGGGGCCTCAGTCACAGAGTCAGCCGGAGGAGGAGGATGAGGCGGAGGAGGACGAGGCGGAGGAGCTGGGCCATGCTGAGACCTACGCCGACTACGTGCCATCCAAGTGTGAGTGACCCATGGGGGTATTCAGTCCCCGGGCTCCTGAGGCTGCAGGAAGGACAGGAGGGGCCAGTTCTTCAGTCCACGCCTGTACAAAACTGGGGGTTCCTGGAGGCCTGCAATAGGAGCCTTAGCTTCCTGGCCAGGATTTTAGGGATCTGCTGTGCCCCTGGCCACGCCCCCGACTGCCTCTGTTGGGCCCACCCAGCCTGCCCTGGCCACGCCCTCAACCTGCCTGGCAGGCCCTGGCCACACCCCTGGTCCACCCGGTGGCCCTGGCCACGCCCGTACCTACGTTCCTGCCTCTCCAGCCAAGGTTGGGAAGCAGCACCCGGACCGCGTGGTGGAGACCAGCACCCTGTCGAGCGTCCCGCCCCCGGACATCACCTACACCCTGGCCCTACCCTCCGACAGCGGGGCGCTGTCTGCCCTGCAGCTGGAGGCCATCACCTACGCCTGCCAGGTGACTGCCCCACCCCACCCCTCCCCTGGAGGCCCCTGGGGCGGGGCACAGGGCTGGGCAGCACCCCCAGGCCCTGACCACCGCCCTCCGCTCTCCTGGCAGCAACATGAGGTCCTGCTCCCCAGTGGGCAGCGGGCGGGCTTCCTCATCGGCGACGGGGCAGGCGTGGGCAAGGGCCGCACAGTGGCCGGCGTCATCCTGGAGAACTACCTGCGCGGCAGGAAGAAGGCCCTGTGGTGAGTGAGCACCCTGCCCTGGGGGAGCGGTGCGGGGCAGGGGAGGTTTTGCCTGACGTCTTGGACCCCCAGGTTCAGTGTCTCCAACGACCTCAAGTACGACGCAGAGCGTGACCTGCGGGACATCGAGGCCCCCAGCATCCCGGTGCACGCGCTCAGCAAGGTGGGCAGCCCGTGGGGCTGGGCCAGAAGACCCCGTGGGCATATGGGGACCAAATGAGGAAACTGAGCCCCTGGGAGGGCCAGGGCTTAGCTAGAGTCCCCGAAAGCTGTCCCCAAATCCCCACAACTGCCCCCTGTGTCCCCAGATCAAATACGGCGACAACACTACCTCAGAGGGCGTCCTCTTCGCCACCTACTCTGCGCTGATCGGGGAGAGCCAGGCAGGCGGGCAGCACCGCACGCGCCTCCGGCAGATCCTCGACTGGTGTGGGGAGGGCTTTGAGGGCGTCGTATCCTGCCGGGCGTGGCCAGGTGTGGGGTGTGGCAGGGGGAGGGCCAGGATGTGGTGGGCAGAGGGCAGGGGGCCATTCTTGAGCGGCCCCCCAAACCCTGCCAGATTCTGGCTAGAGGACCCTGGGGATTCAGGGATCCACCCAGGAGTGTCAGGGTGTCAGGGACACAGGTCCCCAGGGTCTCCCCACTGTGGCAGGAAACTCCCAGTTCAGAGAACTTTTTCTACCTTGATCTCCTTCTCTCTTAAAATTTTATGTATGAGGCCAGGCGCGGTGGCTCACGCCTGTAATCCTAGCACTGTGGGAGGCCGAGGCAGGCAGATTGTTTGAGCTCAGGAGCTCGAAACCAGCCTGAGCAAGAGCGAGACCCCGCCTCTACTAAAAATAGAAAGAAATTAATCGGACAACTAAAAATATATAGAAAAAATTAGCCGGGCATGGTGGTACATGCCTGCAGTCCCAGCTACTCGGGAGGCTGAGGCAGAAGGATCGCTTGAGCCCAGGAGCGTGAGGTTGCTGTGAGCTAGGATGACGCCACGGCACTCACTCTAGCCTGGGCAAAAAGAGTGAGACTCTGTCTCAAAAAAAAAAAAAAATTTTATGTATGTATGTATGAGAGAACAAACAAAGGACAAGGTCTCGCTCTGTCGAGGTCTCGATGAGCTGTGTGCCTGGTGGTAAATCCAGGTGTTTAACTTATATTCTGCGCTTTTCTCTGTTGATCCTTTGCCTGTGTGCGCTTTCCTGAAACTTGCTTTCTTCCTCCTCAAAATCCTAAGGAGAGGGCCGGGCGCAGTGGCTCACGCCTCCCAGCACTTTGGGAGGCTGAGGTGGGAGGATCACTGGAGCCCAAGAGTTGGAAGCTGCAGTGAGCTGTGATGATGCCAGCACTCCAGCCTGGGTGACAGAGCGAGACCTTGTCTCTCAAAAAAATTAATACTAAGAATTTTTTCGTCAGTATCACTTTTTAATAAGGGATTACTGCAGATTCACATGTAGAATATGAAATGAAACAGAGATCCCAGGTACCCTTCCCCCATCTGCCCCCCATGGCAACATCCACAGGCCCTAGGACAGTCAAGCGCTGTCGAGGTCGCGGAGACAGCCCACCCCCACCTCGCCAGGGGCCCGCTGGCACGCGTGTGGGTGTCCACAGGCCTCTGCAGTCTGCATGGAGCCGTCCCATGCCAGATACCCTCCAGCCATGACTCACAGAGTTTCCATCACTGAAGGGCATTTGCCCCCAACCAGGAAGATGGGGTTCCCCATGGTCAGAGCCTGGGCCCCTGGGGTTACCCACTGTCCTTCCGGAACAATCCTTAACCCATGCCCACCCCAGATCATTTTTGACGAGTGCCACAAAGCCAAGAACGCCAGCTCCACCAAGATGGGCAAGGCCGTGCTGGACCTGCAGAACAAGCTGCCCCTGGCCCGGGTGGTCTACGCCAGTGCCACAGGTGGGAGACCGTGGGGCGGAGCCCAGGCGGGCTGCCCAGTCGTACCTGGGCCATCCGTTATCGGTGTCCACCTTGGTGCACATCCTGCGTGCAGTGCAGGGCCTTCTATCCATACCCTGCTTCCTCTTGGGGGCTGGGGCACATCTTGGTGTGGTCCAAAGTTAGCTGGCTCCCCCTAGGCCAGCGGTACTTGGCCTGGGAGCATCAGGCCCCTTACCTGGCCCTCAGGTCATCCCAAGCTGACTGCTGACTGCTGCTTCCACACCCACACCCAGGTGCCTCTGAGCCCCGGAACATGATCTACATGAGCCGCCTGGGCATCTGGGGTGAGGGCACGCCCTTCCGGACCTTTGAGGACTTCCTGCACGCCATCGAGAAGAGGTGAGCGCCCTTTGCCACCCAGGGTCTGGCCCGGTGCAGGTGTGTGTCCCCTCCATCTGCACCCTGAAGGGTATTGAAACAAGTCATGTCTTCCTCCTCTCAATGCTTCCTGTCCCTCTCAGGTGAACCAGCGCCTCCCCCTGAGTCCCATGGCTCTCTGCAGCCTTTCCTGCCCTGCCAGGCCCGGCTGGGATCTGTGGCCACAGGGCCTTTGCACATGCCGTCTCTGCCCTCTCTGCACCTGGCTCCTCCTCACCCTCCAGTGTCAGCCCCTCCCTGGAGTCACTCCATCTGTCAGTGGGACCCAGTGCCTGGTGCGACCTGGTGGGTGCTCAGGCAGCCTGTGTCCATCCACAGGGGTGTGGGTGCCATGGAAATTGTGGCCATGGACATGAAAGTCAGCGGCATGTACATCGCGCGCCAGCTCAGCTTCTCTGGCGTTACCTTCCGCATCGAGGAGATCCCACTGCACCCAGACTTCGAGCGCGTCTACAACCGTGCAGCCCTGCTGGTGAGCCGGGCATCCCTGTGGGCCCAGGCAGTCAGGGCCTCTGACCCCATGTCTCTCTCATGCTCAGATTTATGCCCTGTGGCCTTGCAGTGTTTTGTCCTTAAAGACGCCACAGGCGTTTGTCAGGTGACAGAACCCCAGCTTGCCATGGCCTCGGGTGGGCACCCAGCATCTTGATTCTGTTCCAAGCCAGGGTTTTCACGTGACTGTGATTACGTGGTCTGGACCCCCACCTTCCCTTCCCATGATTCCCAAGCATGTTGCCTCCAGACCACGGCCTGGGCTATGGATGCTTTCAGGGTAGACAGTACTGTGTGGCCTGGCTGTTTCTCCGCATTTGGAGGGTCCCTGTTTTCTCATCCTCATACCGGACAGCACCAGCCTGTGCATTAGATGTTCTTTAGGTTGGACAACCGGGGTCTCCCCCAGCATGTGGACACTAGGGCCGGATTATCCTCTGGGGAGGGCCGTGCTGAGCAGCGTCCCTGGCCTCCACCCACCCCATGCCAGGAGCTCCCCACAGTGTGACAACCACAGATGTCCCCAGACATTTTCTGGAGCGACTGCTCACAGAAGGCAAACGCTGCAAAGGTCCCATCTTTTTCTGGAAGAGCTGTGCCCCGTCCTGCCCGTGCTGTGTGCATCTGTGCCGCTTCCACCACAGCTTGGCCAGCACTACATGTTTTAGTTTTTGGTTTTTTTTTTTTGAGACAGAGTCTCACTGTGTTCCCCGGGCTAGAGTGCCGTGGCGTCAGCCTAGCTCACAGCAACCTCAAACTCCTGGGCTCAAGCGATCCTCCTGTCTCAGCCTCCCGAGTAGCTGGGACTGCAGGCATGTACCACCATGCCCGGCTAATTTTTTCTATATATTTTTAGTTGTCCGATTAATTTCTTTCTATTTTTACTAGAGACGGGGTCTCGCTCTTGCTCAGGCTGGTTTCGAACTCCTGAGCTCAAACAATCCGCCCGCCTCGGCCTCCCAGAAAGCTAGGATTACAGGCGTGAGCCACCCCGCCCAGCCCATGTTTTAGTTTTTTAACGTTTTTACCAGCATTACATGTTTTGGTTTTTTAGCCTTTTTGCTGTACAGGTATAGGCAATGCCTCCTCCCCGTCCCCCCAGCCCCCAATTCCGCCAGGCATGGGAGTCCTATGCCCGGGACTGGTGGCAGGTGGGCCTGGGCCCCAGGCAGGGAGCTGGCGCAGTGGGCTCAGACGAGTGTGTTGTTGCAGTGGGCCGAGGCCCTGGGCATGTTCCAGCAGGCAGCTGACTGGATTGGCCTGGAGTCACGCAAGTCCCTGTGGGGCCAGTTCTGGTCGGCCCACCAGCGCTTCTTCAAGTACCTGTGTATTGCCGCCAAAGTGGGCCGGCTGGTGGAGCTGGCCCAACAGGAGCTGGCTCAAAACAAGGTGAGTGGGTGGGGCCTTTGCGAGCTGAGGGTGGCGGGGGCTGCACCCAGGTCCCTGGCATCCCCGGGGTGGTGGTGGGATCCAGGCCCTGGTGTCTGCCTTACAATCCAAGCCTACCCTTGGCCAGAGTGTCGGGAATGCCAGAGCCCGGGCAGTGGCCACAGGGAATGTGGGCGGGCTGACCGCCCAGGGGCAGGAATTGGTCAATCCCCCCACCCTGTCCCTGTGTCTGGGTAGGCCAGTGGCCCCTTCTGGGGGACAAGAGTGAGTATGTGGCACAGGGTGTTGGGTACAGTGGTCACCTAAGGCCCAGAAGCTTCTAGGCCCATGGGCAGCCGCTAC
This sequence comes from Propithecus coquereli, assembly GCF_000956105.1. Classification (NCBI taxonomy): domain Eukaryota; kingdom Metazoa; phylum Chordata; class Mammalia; order Primates; family Indriidae; genus Propithecus; species Propithecus coquereli. The sequence goes on along the minus strand of NW_012147864.1, from coordinate 3,528,658 downwards.
TGCAGGGCAGTGGCTCAGAGCCCCCCTCCCATCCCACAGTGTGTGGTCATCGGGCTGCAGTCCACAGGCGAGGCGCGGACCCGAGAGGTGCTAGGGGAGAACGATGGGCACTTGGACTGTTTCGTCTCAGCCGCCGAGTGAGTGTCTGGGGAGGACTGTGTCTGCGCCCAGGGCCGCCCTCTAGCCAGGCCCTGGCCTCCGCCCCTGCAGGGTTGGGTGGGGGAGCCCAGTGGGCTTTGCTCCAGTGCCAGCCTCAGCCCTCACAGGCATGGCACGTGCCGGCAGGGGGTCTCCCAGGATCTCACAGGAGGCTTCAGGGCGCCTGAGCCGTTTGAACAAGGACCCCCGAGTTTCAGGGGCTATCCTCCTGGCTCCCTGATGCCCTGGCCCCTTCTGGGGTTGAATACGCCCCAGCTCGCCTCAGGAGGGTCCCTCCTAGGTCCTGCTCAGTGCCCGGGGCTGCCCCAGTGCCCAGCATCGCTCCACTGGGAAGCCCAGCTTCTCCCTCACCGCACCCCACACAGTCCCGGGAGCCCCCTTCCCTCGGAGGCAGTCAGCCAGGCTCCTGCACCCCGCCTGCCTCTCCGAGCCCTGACACAGGACCCTGCACCCAGGCCCAGCACTGGACCCCCAGCCGGGCCCTAGGGGCTGCAAACCCCCACGCCCCACCGAGCAAACCTGCACATGGCCTCCCGGCCGAGGCCCGGCTGTCCCCGTAGGAGAATAAACTCCACTTCTCACTTTCAGAGGCGTCTTTCTGTCACTAATTCAGAAGCACTTTCCCTCAACCAAAAGGAAGCGGGACAGAGGAGTGGGCAGTAAGCGAAAACGTAAGCGCCCCCGCCCACCCCGCCACCCTGCACCTCCGCTTTCGCAGCACCGCCAGGCTGGTGGGCTGGTCACTCCCTGCCACCCCCGCTCCACAGCCACTCTGGGATTCTGTCCCTGCTCAGGTCTGACCTTGCCAGACAGGCTCCTGGCTCCACTGCCAGTTAGGGGGTCTCCAGGGGGCCCCAGTAGGCAAGGCCAGCCCCATTCCTGTCTCCCAGAGTCCCCTCCCTGCCCAAGAGCCCTCAGGGAAGAGGAAACCAGGACAGCCTGCCAGGCTGGGCATCTGGGGGAGGACAGGCACAGGATCCCGAGGGAAAAGCCTAAGTTGGTGGCCACTTCCAGGCCTCACTGCCCCCCACACACCCCTGCCCCCGCCAGGGCCCGGAAGCCTTTCTCCCGAAATTGCCCCTGGTGCTGCAGGTGGGTGAGTCTCAGAGAGGCCAAGTAACTCACTCAGGGTAACACAGACAGGTTTAAGAGGGCACAGCTAGGTCCTGCTTAGGGCTGTCCAGCTCTGGCCCCAATCACCCACTCCTACTGTCTCCTTTCCATTGCCAGGGCTGCCTGTATGGTGGCAGTGTCACATATGGTCCCTAGACCACTGTCCCATCTAGGGGGCCCTGGGCACGCCCTCCGGCGACATCAGTATCCCCAGTGATGCCTCAGAGCTGCCTCATGAGGTCTGGCATGGCCTCCCTAGGGGCCACCAAGTAAAAACAGCCCAATCCCGGCATGGAAGGACGTGGGACATGGGTTTGTTAAACTGCCTCTTGGGTCAGTTTAACAGAGGAAGACCCAGGGGAACAGCAGAAAGCCGCCTGCACAGAGACATCCACCACAATGGCATTTGTGCCAGATGGGCAGTGGCACATGGATGGGGTCTCCCCAGAATGCCCCTTTCCCGTTAGGGAGTACAGCCGCCTCCCCTGCTAGGACCCGCTGGCTTCTCTCTGCCCAGCTGCCTGGGCGTGGCCTGCTCCACCTGCTCCTGCGCCCCAGCGCACACTGGCCCGCGGTGACCCCAGCTCCTCCTGCAGGGCGGCCTCGGGGACGCGGGACCAAGGCCTCCAGGCTGGCATGCGAGGCAGCAGGCGTGATCCGCATCAGCGATGACAGCAGCACTGAGTCGGACGCTGGCCTGGACAGCGACTTCAACTCTTCCCCAGAGTCCCTGGTGGACGATGATGTTGTCATCGTGGACACCATCGGGCTCCCCACGGACGACCGAGGTGCGGGCTCAGCCCAGGTCAGGCAGCATCTGGCGGGTCAGGGTCCAGCCCTCACCACTGCTGGTGGCCATCCCCTGCCTCCAGGCGACTGACGCTAGCCCAAGTGGACACCCTCATGCAGCCAGGCCCGACCTCAGTGCTTTGCCCACCTGAGAGGTAGCCGCTGCTGTCATGCGCACTGTACAGATGTGGAGTCAGGCCCAGAGAGGGGAGGTCAGGGCTTCACCGCTGGCCAGAGGCAGAGCCTGGCAGTCCCACCCTGACCCGACCCAAGGAGGAGGCTCAGTCTCACCCCCAGCTGGTCTCAGGGGGTCCCATGCACTCCGCACTCCCTCGGGGGAGCTAATTTTTACGGGACCCTCCCGCCCTGACAACTCTCTGTGTCCCCCAGGGCCCCTGTGCCTGTCGCAGAGGGACCCGCACGGCCCAGGTGTCCTGGAGCGGGTTGATCGGCTGAAGCAGGACCTGCTGGCCAAGGTGCGGCTACTGGGCCGGGATCTGCCGCACAACACTCTGGACAAGCTCATTGACGGCTTGGGTGGCCCCGCGCAGGTGGCCGAGGTGAGGGGCGGGGTGGGCAGTGGGCGGGACCGGGAGTGTATAGATGGATTGGGCGGGGCCAGAGGTTAGTATGGGGTGGGCGGGGCCTCACCTGGTCGCGGGCGGCTCTGGCGGCCCCTGCTGGTCACGCGGCGTCACTGCTCCCCCCATCCCCTCTAAGGAGGGAAGCAGGGCCCCAGCAGCTGCGTCCCGTGTTCAGCTTGGCCCAAGAGGCTGGGGCTGCCCGTGGTGGGCGTCCGTCTCCCAGCCCCGCCGAGCCCCCAGATTCGCCCGGACCTGTCGCTGAGGTGCCCAGGGCCAAGACTCTAGGCGTCCTCCCCGGCCCGCTTCTCATCCTCGTTCACTGGGTCTTCCCCCTGGGGGTCTTCCTGGCGCTGCCTCAGACCCACTTGGGCACCAGGTGGCTGATAATGAAAATCAGACGTTAGCCCTCGTGCAGTTCCCCGCGCACGGGGGGCACTTGGTGCCGTCCAGCACCAAGTCAGAGGCTGCGTCCTGGCCACACATGTGGGAGCTCCAGGATCGGCGGTGGGGAGACGGGGGAGTCTGAGCCACAGGGTGCCCAGGCCCCTGTCCCATGCTGCTGACGGCCTGTCCCTTCGCTCCTGGCTGCTGCCACAGATGACCGGCAGGAAGGGCCGCATCGTTTCCAGGCCAGACGGGACGGTGGCTTTCGAGTCACGGGCGGAGCAGGGCCTGTCCATCGACCACGTGAACCTCAGAGAGAAGCAGCGCTTCATGAGCGGCGAGAAGGTGCGGGGACTGGGGCATCGAAGCCCCGCTGTGCGGGTTGGGAGGAGTCGCAGAGGGCCCCAGAGGCACCCGTGGACTGCGGGCATCCCAGCCCTCAGCGAGTGTGCGCGTGTGCAAGTGTGTGCAAGCCTCTCTGGCCTCCCTTGTCGCCCCTGGTGACCCAGAGCTGGGGGCTGGGCGGGTGACGTGGGGCAGCCCAGGGCCTGCAAACCAACCCTGTCCCCGCCTGCTCCCGTCCCCCCAGCTCGTGGCCATCATCTCGGAGGCCTCCAGCTCGGGCGTCTCCCTCCAAGCCGACCGCCGCGTCCAGAACCAGCGGCGCCGCGTGCACATAACGCTGGAGCTGCCCTGGAGCGCAGACCGGGCCATTCAGCAGTTCGGTGAGGCCACCCCACCAGCCTCACTCCAGGCCGGCCCCGTCCCATCAGTCCCATCCCCGCGGCGGGCCCTGAGAGACCCCTTCTCCCTCCAGGTCGCACCCACCGCTCCAACCAGGTCTCCGCGCCCGAGTATATCTTCCTCATCTCCGAGCTGGCCGGGGAGCGCCGGTTTGCCTCCATCGTGGCCAAGCGCCTTGAGAGCCTGGTTAGCGGGCAGGCGGGTGGGGCGGACCAAAAAGGCCCCTTAATCCCTGGGAAGCCCCAAAACCTGGCAACGTGCCAACGACCTCCCCCACCCCGCAGGGTGCCCTGACCCATGGAGACCGACGGGCCACTGAGTCTCGCGACTTGAGCAAGTACAATTTTGAGAACAAGGTATGGGGCAGGGGCAGGGGTCCCGGGGTAGGCTGGTCTCGGATTTGGGCCACTGCCCCCCACTCATGACCCCGTGTCCCCCAGTACGGCATCCGGGCTCTCCACTGCGTCCTCACCACCATCCTGAGCCAGACGGAGAACAAGGTGCCCCTGCCCCGGGGATACCCGGGGGGAGTCGCCGCCTTCTTCCGGGGTGAGTTAGGGGGTGAGTTGGGGCTGGTTGGAGTCTTCCTGGGAGGGGTGGGGTTGTGGAAGTCTTGGGAGTGGGGCAGCAGTTTGCAGAGCAGTTTGGGGGGCTGGGCTTTACAGGCTGGTTTTGTTTTGAGAGACCCCTCCCCACACACTCATGGAAGGGGCAAAGGGAGTCAGTGTGGTACCCCCAGCAGCCCAGTGGGTGTCTGGGGGAGCTGAGGGGCAGGGGGTCTAGGTTTGCTCCCAAGATGGTAGTGCTGTTATCTTACTCCTGTAAGTCACAGGGAAGGAGGGAAAGGAGGCTCAGTTCACTGTCTGGGCCGCAGGCTGTTAACGCCTCCACCCCACCCCCAGAAGCCACTAGCCTGGGGTTCAAGCATCACGGTCCCCTCCGGAGTCCCCAGTGGAGGTTCCACACCCTGGGGCAGAGCCAGGGGCTGGAAGGGAGGGCTGAGGGCAGGACTGCATGTGAGGTCCCCCTTCCCGCAGACATGAAGCAGGGCCTGCTGTCGGTCGGCATCGGTGGGCGGGAGTCCCGGTCAGGCTGCCTGGACGTGGAGAAGGGTGAGTCCCCCTCATGCCGAGGCACAGAGGCACCTCCGGCTGGTGTGACCATTCGGGGTGGGCTGGGGACTCCTGGCGTGGCCTGACGTGATGTCCCCTCCCCCCAGACTGCTCCATCACCAAGTTCCTGAACCGCATCCTGGGGCTGGAGGTGCACAAGCAGAACGCGCTGTTCCAGTACTTCTCCGACACCTTCGACCACCTCATCGAGGCAGACAAGAAGGAGGGCAAATACGACATGGGCATTTTGGGTGAGCCCGCGCGGCCACCGGTGGGCGGGGGAAGCACCAAAGAAGCAGCCGAGGCTGGGTGGCTGGCGCAGGGGCAGGCTCTTTTGTGACTGGAGCAGCTGCCCTGGGGGTCACTTCTGGGGTGCACCCCAGCACTCCAGCCCACTAAATTGAGATGGCCCCCGCAAGCCCAGAACCTGGAACATACCAAGCCATACCCAGGCTGGCCACGCCCCATCCACAAGTACCTCCCACACACCCAGGGAGGGAGGAGCTCCTGCCGTGCCCCAGCTCACCAGGCTCCCACTCCACTCACCATTGCCCCCACCGCCCCCAGACCTGGCTCCTGGCATTGACGAGATCTACGAGGAGAGCCAGCAGGTGTTCCTGGCCCCTGGGCACCCGCAGGACGGGCAGGTGGTCTTTTACAAGGTGAGTGGCAAGCCCCTCCCCCCAGCCCCCTCCCCCCAGGGCCCGAGGCGCTAATGCCCTGACGTGCTGTGGCAGATCAGCGTGGACAGAGGCCTGAAGTGGGAGGAGGCATTCACCAAGTCACTGGAGCTGACAGGCCCCTATGACGGCTTCTACCTCTCGTACAAGGTGGGTGGCTGTCTGTGACCCCACGGTGCCCAGGCCCCTGCACTCTGGGCAGGGCCAGAGGCATGGTGAGGGTGTCAGTCCTGCCATGCTACCCCTGTGGTCTCCACTTGTGGGGGGGAGCCAGCAAGTTGGGGAGACCCCAGGGGCGACTGACCTCACCTGGCCCCCTCCCCAGGTTCGCGGCAATAAGCCCAGCTGCCTCTTGGCCGAGCAGAACCGCGGCAAGCACTTCACCGTGTACAAGCCCAACATTGGCCGGCAGAGCCAGCTGGAGACCTTGGACAGCCTGTGCCGCAAGTTCCACCGGGTAGGGGCAGGGACGGCCGGGCAGGGCAGACCTCCGGGGACAGTGGCCCTGAGCTCTGGGCCTCCAGCCATCCCCTCCCCGTGGGGCCACAGAGCCCAGCTCGCCAGTTTCCCAGTTGTGCACTGTCTGGCCAGACGGCCGCTGCAGGCAGTGGTTGGCCTGCTGAGCCTCATGGGGCCCTGTGTCCCCAGGTCACTGCGGAGGCTGCCAAGGAGCATTGGGAGAGTAACTACGTCTTCTCGCTCACGCACTGCAGCCACACCGCGTGGTGAGGGCCCGACGGCATCTGGGGCACCCTGGGAGGAAGGCACCTGGGTGCTGGGGTACATGGGGGAGCAGGGGCCTCAGGACCCCTCTGAGCCACCCATCCGGCCGGCGCAGGAACCGGCACTGCCGACTGGTGCAGGAGGGCAAGGACTGCGTGCAGGGCCTGCGGCTGCGGCACCACTACATGCTATGCGGGGCGCTGCTGCACGTGTGGGGCCGCATCGCCGCCGTCATGGCTGACGTCAGCAGCAGCAGCTACCTGCAGATCGTGCGTCTCAAGACCAAGGACAAGAAGAAACAAGTGGGTGAGTGGGTGGCAGAGGGGGCGTGCGCCAGGCACCAGGGACAGCCCTGACCCCTGACCCCACGTCGGCCCTCTGTCCCCGCCCCCAGGCATCAAGATCCCAGAGGGCTGCGTGCGCCGCGTGCTGCAGGAGCTGCAGTTGATGGACGCTGACGTCAAGCGCAAGGCGCGGGGCCAGGGCTTCCCTGCACCACCCAACCTGCGCCCGCTGGCGCTGCCCTGTGGGCCCGGCGAAGTCCTGGACCTCACCTACAGCCCGCCTGCCGAGGCCTTCCCGCCTCCCCCGCACTTCGCCTTCCCCCCGCCGCTGCCCCTGGACCCCAGCCCTGGGCTGTTGCTGGGCGCCCCTGACGGCCCTGCCGACCCAGCAACCCTGGCGCACCAGGGCTGCGACATCAACTTCAAGGAGGTGCTGGAGGACATGCTGCGCTCCCTGCATGCGGGGCCGGCGGCAGAGGCGCCGGGCCCGCTGGGGGATGGTGTGGGTGCAGCGGGGGCTGGGGGCCTGGAACGGAGGAGCGTCATTCAGTTCAGCCCGCCCTTCCCAGGTTCCTAGGCTGGGTTCCTCTCCACACCTATCTTTATTTATCTGTAACGTGCCCATCTCCCAGGGACAGTTCTCTACTACCGCGGCCAGCAGAGCCTGCGGCCTCGCTGCAGTGCCTTCCACACCCAGACCGGGCCGGCCCTGGAAGGTCTGGTGGAGCCGGCACATGGATGCTGCCGGCCCTGGGCCCTCACGCCCTGCCTGGGGGCCGCTGCTGTGTGCTGGCCCCACTCAGGATGCCTAGGGGGCCAGGGGCCCAAGGCAGGGGCTGGGGGCCGGGCCCTCTCTGTGCCTCTCCCTTCTGCCCCCCAGGAATGGGCAAGGGGCTCTGGGCCCCAGCTCTACCCCACCCACCTACCTACAAGGGATGGTCAGGCCCCAGCCTCTGAAATCCATAACTGGGTGGTCCCAAGAGCTAGAAACTCAGGAAACCCCAGGTGCTCAGGGCCCCGCCTTCTGGGGGCCTCTGTGGGGCAGACCCCCATTAATATATGCAATTCTTCCTCCCCCACCCCATCTCTCTGCTCCCTAAATTATTGCCTGTCCACCTCTCCAGGTCTCCGGAATCTGCCCGAGGAGCTGGCGGGGTGGGCAGCCCTTTGGTTTCTACATGTATTTATAATGAATTCTAATGTATATATGTAAAGAGATCTTTTTTAAATATACGTGCCTTTTGCCTACTTCCCACATTGTCTGCTTCTCTGGCCCGCTTCGGGGAGCAGCCGAAGAGTGGGGACCGAAGCCTGTGGAGCTCCCCCTACAGGTTCCCTTGTTACAAGCGCTCATTGTCTCCCCCACCAGGCCCTGTGGGGATGAGGTGGGGGCTCCAGGCTGGGGGACACAGACCCCACCCTGCCCCAGTGTCTGGGTAGCCATCTATGGACTGTCCGTGCCAGGGCCTAGGACCCTCGTGGTGGCACTCTGGGACCAACTCTATAGACGCACACCCCCTTGGCAGGCTTGTTGGCTCCTTCCTGCTGCACGCAGGGAGCTTGTGCCCTCCTAGGAGGGACTCTGGAGACAGCCACCCCCCAGCCTGCTTTGCGCCCACAGTCCACACTCTGGGCCTAACCTTGTCCACACCACCAAGCCAGGCCGTGGAGCAGCCTCCCTCAATCTGTTTCCACCCCTGGGTAGGACAGAGGCCCTGTGAGCCCCGAATAGCACTAGCTGCTGCCTCCTAAGGAGGTACCACCCTGGGCCAGGAAGAGCAGCCACTGGAGAATTATCTCCTCTAGGAATCAGCCCTGGCCCAAGAAGGTGGGGCTGTGGGGATTAGGAGCCTTAGCCCCAGCCCAGACAGTGAAGATTAGCTCTAGGGCCAGGTGCAGCCCTCTGAACCCCCAGGGGAACTCCACCCCATCCCTCCCTGCACCAGCGAGACCTGGGGCAAAAGGGCTGCCCCCAGACAGGATGACCCAGTAGGCCCATTTCTTTGTTTTATTCCCACAAGGCAGCCAAGGGAGGGGCACTGAGCTTGAGCCCAGCGCGGCTGCGGGACCTTCCTCCAGCGGATGCACGCCGGGTTCTCGGGTCTGCCCCACCCGCGGCAGGTTTACAGGCAGACCGTCATGGGTGCCAGGTGGAAGGTTCCGGGGGCGCAGGCAAGGGGCTCAGGCAGGGGCACACGCTTGTGGAGCTAGAGATAGCAGGGCAGGTCCTTCTCTATCACCTGTGGGGAAGGGGTGGGTTAGGGGCAGCCTCTCCCTGCACCCCCCACCCTGGCGGGCTCCCCAAAGAGGCACCTACCAGGGGCTCCTCCATGGGACCGTACCGCTTCACCACGCAGCCGTTCTTATCGATGAGGAACTGCAGGAGGGACAGCGTTGGTTCGCTGGGGTGGGGGAGACCCCAGCAAGGGGCTAGGGCTGCCCTCCCTGCCTGCTGCCCCTGGCGGGGGGCGGCCGGTAGCACCCTGAGACCCATTCTGGAGCTGGCCTGCTCATAGCCCTGGCCCCTTCTCTCCCCCACCCCCAAACACAGCCCCCGATACCTTGGTGAAGTTCCACTTGATGGCACTACAAAAAAAACCACAGAGTTGTCAGGAATCCCCAAAAGCTGCCCCTCACACCCCCACCCCAGGAGGGTCACTCACTTTCCCAGGATGCCCCTGCCCTTGGGCTGGATTTTCATCCACTTCCACAGCGGGTGGGCGTCATCCCCGTTCACACAGATCTTGCTGTACATATCGAATTTGACGTTATAGCCGGCGGCGAACTCTTTGATCTCTGCGTTAGTTCCTGGCTCCTGAGGCGCCCACAGGTGTGTACGTGAGTGGGGAGGGGCCTGGACACTCGCTCAGAGACCCTCTCTTCCCTGCCCCCGTCCGCTCCTCCAAACCGCCCTGGCTTTGCGGAGACCACGCACCTGCCTACCGAACTGGTTGCAGGGGAAGGCCAGGATCCGTAAACCACACTCAGCGTATCGGGCGTGCAGATCGACGAGCTGAGTATAGTTTACGTCGGTTTTGCCTCATTGCGAGGCCACGTTGGTGACGATGCACACGAAGCCCCTGCAGGAGGTCCGGCGGTCAGCCGAGGTCAGGGTTAGGGTTAGTCCTTTCCCAGCCCCAACCCTGCACATCCCCCGACTGGGCGGGAACCCACCGGTACTTGTCCAGGCAAACCGTGTTTCCGTCGATGTCCTTGGCTGAAAATTCGTGCATGGAGCGCGCACAGCGCCAGTCGTCGCGGGAGGCGCACTGCAAGGCAAGGAAGGGCCCAGCGGTGGAGCTCAGGGCGGGAGCCCGCGGCCACCGGGCCCACTCGCCAGCCCGGGGTCCCCAGGGGAGGAAGTGATCCCAGACGGGTCAGCGCCAAGGAAGCCGAGGCCCTGGGGCTCATAAAAGGGGACTGCTCTGTGCACGCCCCCCGGCGCCTCTGGGCCCATTTTACCGGAGACCTTGAGGCAGGGGAGAACTCGGGACCCTGCGAGGTGCTATAGCGGGTGTAGGGGCCCCGCGCGCACCGGGTCCTGGCACTCAGCAGTGGAGACGGCCCGCCCAGGGCTACGGGGACAGGGCTCCTTCCGCCGGCGGCGCGCTCTCTTGCGCAGGCACGCCGGGGCCTTCCGCCGCCGAGGGGCTCGGCGCTGCCGGCCGCCCGGGCTGTGGGGCTGTTGCCTGCGGCGCCCCGGGGAGCCCGCGCCCGCGCGGCCCATGCCCGCCCCTCTTCGCCTCGCCTGGGCCCACGGAGGCCGCACTCGAGGACAAAAGGCCCGTAGTCAGGGAGCCGGGGCCGCGCAACTGTGACGCCACCTCCTTGGGCCCCGGGGGCGGGGGCGGGGCAGCGCCGCCCGGGGCGCGTGACCCCAGGTTTCCAGCCCATCGTGCTCCCCCGCTCACCCGGCCCAGCTAGGGCGCCCACCCTGCTGTCCCGGCGCAGTAGCCCCTGTTCGGCCCGGGGACACCCAGCCGTGGCCCCCAACGTCCCAGTGCCCTGCCCCCGCCGGCCCGGACACCTAGCCCCGACCCCCGCCGCCCGGACTCTGCCCCCGGCCGGGGCCCCGACCCCAGCCCCCTGAACATTAGCCCCGCCCGGGCCCTGAGCCCCGACCACCTGGACATTGCCCCCGCCCGCGCCCCGGCACCGCCCCGAGCGCGGTCACCGCCTCTGCGCTGGCCGGGGCGGGTCGGGGTGGGGGAGATGCGGCCGGACGCCCCCAGCCCAAGGTCACCGCGGCCCGAAGGCTCCGCGCGCCTCCGGGCGGGGAAGGGGTCGCGCGCCAGGCTCAACGGCCCCGGCCCGGCCCGGGGCGCAGCGCTCGCTCACCATGGTGCCGGCCAGGCCGGGTGCGGCCAGGGCCCCGCACAGCAGCGCCGGCTTCAGCAGGCGATACAGGCGGCTGAAGCTCATCGCGGCGGCGGGGCCTGTGGGAACCAGCGGCTCCTCCCCTCGCCGAGCCGACCAATGGACACGCACCGGCTCGCCGTGCCTCCCCGCCTTCGGCCACGCCCACCAACGCTCCCATTGGTCTTCCGCGGACTCGCGCCGACTTCAGCCAATGGGAGCCCGGGATGGAGGGCAGGCGGGGGCCGGGGGCGGGGCCGGATTGAGGCGCGGGGCTTATTGTTGTCGGTTACTGCGCATGCTCGCCGGCGGGCGGGAGGCCGAGTCCACGCAGGCGGCCCGTTCCGAGGCTGCAGGCAGTCATCCGGGTGGTTGATCGCAGCCGGGCGGGATGACGGACAACGGGAGAAGACGTCGGGGTTAGGGGGGCTAGAACTCCTTGAAGAGCCACCGTAGCTGTTTGAAAATTGGGTTTTGGTTTTTTAATGTAAATAAAACCAAAGTGAGTGGGGCCAAGTCCGCGCGTCTGAGGACCATCGTGGCCCCGGGTTCTGGGGGTCCCAGCCGCTGCCCCCGTCCATGACAAGAGCCGCTGTGGCCGCTCATGGGAGTGACACGTGGGTCCTGGGGCACTAGGGCAGTTAACGGGCAGCCCAGGAGGCCGGGTCCCTGCGGTCCCCCGGATTGACAGGTGGTGCGCCTGGCAGATGGCAGAAACCTGGGGTCCAGTTTAGGCTCCGCCACCGCGGGGGGTGCACTTCCACTTTCAGAGTGAGAATGCTCCATCTTGGCTGCGTTGTTCAGTCAGGGCTCAAGCACTTGGTGCCAGAAACACACCCTCATTCTTGGGGGCTGATTCAGGGACCCTCTAGTTGGCTGAGCCCCCCAGGCCACGGCTGGACTGTGACCCGTGGGCAGGCAGGTGTCCCAGCTGATCCCCTGGGTGACTGTCCAGTGGCGTCTCAGCAGAAGCGGCTGGGGCAGGGCTGCTGGGCTGGGCTCATTGGGGGGCACCTGTGAGCCCCCAGATCCACCCCCAGGCCGGCCCAAGGCTGAGCAGGGGTGTCTCAGATGGACGAGTTTGGTGGCAAAGGCAAGGGAATCGGGATCCTGGTGCCAAGTGGTCACATCCCTGGTCTTGCACAAGCCGGTTCAGGCCTGTCCTGAGGCCAAGTTGTCCGAGTGGATTCTTGGCTGGCAGCCCCCATTGTCTCCCGGGGCCGCCTCCTTTCTCAGGAAGCCCTTCCAGCCCCATTTCCTCACCGCCTTGGCAGTGCCGGGTGATGCCACCACACTGGTCACTCTGTTTGCGGCCCTTGCACAGGCTCAGCTGCTTCCAGTTTTGCTGGAGTTGTTTTCCACACTGCGGTATGCATGTGCACTGAAACAGCTGTTTATTTCAAGGTTGCCAGAAAAACTGCTCAGGGCCCACACCTCGCCTGGAAGGAGAGGTTTACCCGCTTCCTGATGTCATGGCCTGTTGTGATAAGGACAGAAGTGGGGGCTTCAGGGGCCGAGCTATGGGAGGGATTTGTGTCTGGGGTTTCACAGCTTCTCCCAGAGTGATCCCGTCTTACAAATGGGGAAATGGAGTCTTGGGACGGTGGAATCTCTGAAACTTCAGCCGGGCTTCCCCGTGGTGGCGGAAGTTCCTGCGTGTCCCCTGCCAAGGAAGCTGTGCCTTTCCAGAGCAGCCACCAGCTCCCGGAAGGACGAGGACAGGGCCTCTCCTGTGGCTTGGTTTCTTCTTTCTAAAAAAGTTTCTGAAATTGAGATAAAATGCACAGAATATAAAATTCACCATTTTAAAGTGTACAATGTAGCATTTTTAGTATATTCACAACGGTGTACAACCATGACTCCATCTCATTCCAGAACATTTTTATCATCTCAGAAGAAGCCCCGTCACTCCCCATCAGCAGTCACTCCCCACCCCCTCCCCAGCCCCAGGCGACCACCAATCCACGGCCCATCTCTGTGGATCTGCCTGTTCTGGACATTTCATACAAACGGAGTCACACACTGTGTGTCCTTCTGTGTCTGGCGTCTCTCACTGAGCACGACGTCCTCAAGGTCCCTCCATGCTGTGGCCTGTGTCAGAGCCTCATCCCTTGTCATGGCCAAGTGATGTTCCACGTGTGGATGGGCCACATCATGTGTGTCCACTCATCCGTGAATGGATGTCTGTGTTGTTTTCACCCTTTGGGTTGCAATGCTGTAGGAGTTTTGTGCGGGCGTATGTTTTCATTTCTCTTGGGTGTTTACCCAGGAGTAGAATTGCTGGGTCATCTGGCGACGTCATGTGTAACTGTTTGAGGATCCGCCAGGGTGTTTCCCGCGGCAGCAGCTGCACCATCTTCCATCCCCACCCACGCTGTGTGTAGACGGTGCCCCGGCCTCTGGGCCTCGGCTCTGCCAGGCAGTACAGCGTGGGTGTGGAGGAGCAGGTGCCACCCTGAGTCCTGGTGCTGAGGGCTGCGGGTGAGGAAACCCAGAGGCCACAGGGTCACCAATAGGACTCTGATCATTGGGGTGCCAAGGCCCACTGGCTCCCCAGAGCCATCCCTCCTCTCTGTCCCCACACCTCCTGCCTGACCACCCAGGCCAGGCCGCCTCCTGGCTGGGGCCCAGCCTCTCTCAATCAGCTCCCACCCCCGGATTCCTCCAGCACTCCTGGGTCATAACTGCATCAATCCCAGCACTTTCTCCCATTGTAAAGTCCACTCCTGAGCCTTGCCCCCCTCCGGCGTTGGCCTCTGCCCTACCCACACCCCATGCTTCTAGGCCACATGTCCAATTCCTCTCCTCCCGTAAATGAGCCCCCAGCCAGGCTTCTGTCCCCTTCCCTGAGTCTGATCTCTTCTTGGTCACAAGCAGTTTCTGCTTGGCTAATCCCCTGCTCCATCCTCAGGCCAACTTGGCAGTCTGGTGGCATTTGGCAGTTGCTCCTCCCTGGGCCTCCCACACATTCTTCACCTGGTTTCCAGGACACCTGGCAACCTCCCTCCCCTTATTCTATATAAGGAACAGTTATGTAACGCCCGCACCAGGTGCTCTTCTGAGCACACTGCAGTGACGAGCCAGTCGCCTTATGAAGCGGGTGCTGTTCCTGCCCCTGTACAAGGCAGGGGGGGATGGAGGGGAGGTACAGAGAGGTGGAGTCATGTGCTTGAGGTCACACAGCCCAGACTAGACCTCCAGTCCAGGGTCTGTGCTGAGCCTCCCCTCCCCCTCAGAACATCGGCCAGGCTGGGCTCAGGCCCCAGACTCTGCTCTACCCAGGGACCTTGTCCAGCTCAGGGCTCATGTGCCGACAACACCCACACACCCGTCTCCAAGACCTTGCCCTGAACTCCAGAATCCTATCTCAGCACCGCCGCCACATCTGCCCCTGGGGTCCCCTGGGAGCCCCTCACTCACCACCTCCAAGAGCCCACTCCCGATCTGCCGCTGGCACCCCCCATCTTCCCACTTCTGGTGAGGACAGCTTTGTTTCCTCCCCTCCCCTCCACTCTCCCTGCTTTCTCATCCTTCCCGGGCCTTAAATCAGCAACTCTGTGGACTCTGCCTTCAGAACACAACGCACAGAACCTGCCCCAGCTTGCCCCAGCCCTAGGTAGAGCCACCCCCACCTCTGCCCAGGAGTTTTCCCCATCCCCCTGCCTGATTTCTTGCTTTTGCCCTGGTTCCCAAGAGTTGGTTCCCAACACACCGGCTCCAAACATTGCAATAGCTGGAAAAAAAAAAAAAAACCCGAACTTACCACCCTGACTGGGAGGACTTACCACTGTACCCCTCCCCCACACAGGCCACCTGTGTGGCGACACCCCAGGCAAGTCCAGCCTTAGGGCCTCTGCCCCACACACCTTCCTCCAGGCTCCCTCCCTCTCCTGGAGGTTTTTGGTTGAATCTGTTTGGCTGGTTCCCCAACCTCCCGTTTGCTACTGCTGGCTTCCTCCTCTCCCCACCTCCCTGAGCCTGCTGTCTTTTGCCACAGCATTGTCACTTTCTAACATTGTCATTTATTTGTTGTTGTTTTTGAGATGGGGTCTTATTCTGTCGCCCAGGCTGGAATGGCACAGTGTTGCCATCACAGCTCACTGCAGCCTCCAACTCCTGGGCTCAAGCGATCCTCCTGCCTCTGCCTCCCAAAGTGCTGGGATTACAGGCGTGAGTCACTGCACCCAGCTATCATTTATTTATTGGTGTGAGCCACTGCACCCGGCCATCGTTTATTCATTCACTGTTTTTCTAATGCTCTCTCTCCCTGGCGTGCAAGGGGTGCCTTGCTTGTTCTGTTCACTGTCCCTGTGGGCGGCTCAGTAAATGCTTAATTAGTTGGATGGATGTGTCACTGAATGAGAAGTTGCACATCCCTTTAAGGCAGCAGGCACTGGGCCGGGCGCCCTCTTTCACGGACCTGGGGACAAGGTGAGGAGCGCAGCACAGATGCGATGGTCTGGGGTCAGGGAGCTTCCCTGGCCAGGGAGGGGACAGAGGGCGGAGCCCGTTATAGGCATCTGGAGCTACGCCAGCTCTGCCCCAGATCCTCAGTTAACCTGCTAAAGTAGGGACACTTTATTATCTCCATCGCACAGAGGCGGAAACGGGCTCGCGGGCATTAACCTGGAGGTGGCCCAGAACCGACTAAAAGACCTCCCCTACTATGTGATGCACAAATGTTTATCAGCGTGCCTACTAGGCTCCTCGACCGCCCCGAGGAACTGAGCGGCCCCCGACCCCGTCCAGGCCTGTTTCCCCGCCCACACCTCCTCTTCTTCCCTGGGATTCTAAACTGCCGCCCGCCATGAGGAGTTGAGCGGAAACTGCAACTCCTGACAGGCTTTGCGGCCAAAGCCACGCGAGAACTGAGGAGGCGGCGAGGGTCTCGCGCAGCCAACCGCCGCTCTCGGAAGGCTCGGGTTGTCCTTGGCGCTGCCGGTTGCGAACGTCTCTGCGTTCAGGCGTTCGCCCCCGACAGCCCTACGCAGGGGGCAGAATAAAAGCCTGAGCGCGCTTCGGCATGTGCTCAGTCCGTGGGGTCCTGACGGGCGCATGCGCAGCGGGTGTGAGCGGCGGTGGCCATGGACGACGAGGAGGAGACGTACCGGCTTTGGAAGATCCGCAAAACCATCATGCAGGTGCGGCGCGTGGGCGCCCAGCGGAACGAACGCGGCGTGGGGGGCGAACGGCGCGTGGAAAGGCCCGGGAGGGGTCTCCTCCTGCCCCCGCCCGAGTGGCTGGAGTGGAGGGTCTGGCGAAGACGCGGGGCCCCGGGGCCGGATCCGCCCAGGGCTTGCACGGAGGGACGAGGATTGAGCGCGGGCGCACGGCAGACTCTCCTCCCCTCTGTTTCCCGCCTGCGCCTTTTGTCTTTTCGTCCCGAACCTGCTGTCATCCCCTGAGGCCGGGGGAGTTTGTCACTGGGAGGCAGCAGTCGAGCTGGGGCTGGACGTGGAGGCAGCTGG
Source organism: Propithecus coquereli (assembly GCF_000956105.1). Classification (NCBI taxonomy): domain Eukaryota; kingdom Metazoa; phylum Chordata; class Mammalia; order Primates; family Indriidae; genus Propithecus; species Propithecus coquereli. The sequence goes on along the minus strand of NW_012147864.1, from coordinate 3,512,262 downwards.
CAGGGGCATCCTGGGGTGGAAACGGGGCAAATGCCTGAGAGCCCTTCGTTCTGGATCCTGCCTCAGACCTGGGGCTCGTTGGGTGGGCTGGAAAAGGACCCAGTGGAGGAAGAGGGTAGCCTTTACTTTGCCCTGGCTCCCCCGTTCCTCCGCCACTGCCCCTTTCCTCAGTGAAGCCCCCCCAAGGCCTGATTCTCCGTCCTCGGGGCCCCAAACACTGTCAGCCTGTCTTTAGGGGAGCTTTGAGCGAGGTTGAGAGGGCTGGATGTGCCTGCTGGGTTTAGTCCTGGCCGGATTCCCGCGAGGCGGGATGGTCAAGCTGGTCACCTCTGTGAGCCTCTCCGGATCCCGCTAGTCCTATCCCATGGGGTGGCTGTAGGGACCAGAGAGTGTCACACAGGAAGTGCTCAGCCACGTTGCTGTTGCTTGTCTGTCTTCCTTTGGCAACCAGTTCTGGGCCAAAGGGTTAGCGCTCGGCAGGGGCTCTTGCTGCCCTCCCCTCTGCCCAGGGGTCAGCTAGGTCTTTCTCTCTGCAGCTGTGCCATGACCGTGGCTACCTGGTGACCCAGGACGAGCTGGACCAGACACTGGAGGAGTTCAAAGCCCAGTTTGGGGATAAGCCCAGTGAAGGGCGGCCGCGGCGCACGGACCTCACCGTCCTGGTGGCCCACAACGACGACCCCACTGATCAGATGTTCGTCTTTTTCCCAGGTGGGGGTCCTCCCCTGCTGGTCTGTGGCAGCAGTGTGTCCCTGAGGGGTCAGGATTATGGTGAAGTCATCTGAGCACCTGTTCAGGTGCCCGGTAGCACCCACCTGCTGCATGGCCCAGATTCTACACCAGTCTGGGAGAAAAGCTCCCCTTCTCCTCCTTGCTGTGTGTGATATTGTTTACCTCTGACTCTTATGATGGTCAGCATCTTTTCCAGTTTTCCTTTTCTTGGTCTCCTTCCTTCCTTGAGCACTTTTTCCAACCAAGAGTACCCCAGGGGCCTCCCCACTGGGGCCCAGTACCCAACTGCTCCCCTGCATGGCCCAGCAGACAGGGCCCCGTCTCTCTTAGTCCAGCTTTGTTGTAGGGTTTGATGCCTAATCACCCGCCTCCCCAGAACCTGCCTGAGGTCAGAGGTCTCCCGGTAGTCAGAGGTCTCTGCTTCACTTCCTGATCTCTGGGTGGCTGTAGAGTGTCAGCTCCCTGCCGTGGGGTCCTGCAGGTCAGGCTCATTTTGCACAAAGTGGAAGTTGAGGGAAAGTGGCTGAGCTGAATCAGGGCTAGAATCCAGATGCCTTGGAGGGGGCGGTAGGAGGGGTCCCCGGCAGTCAGGCCAGCACACACTCTGTCCCCAGAGGAGCCCAAGGTGGGGATCAAGACTATCAAGGTGTACTGCCAGCGCATGCAGGAGGAGAACATCACCCGCGCCCTCATCGTGGTGCAGCAGGGCATGACGCCCTCCGCCAAGCAGGTCGGTGCGCCTCCGCCTCCCCTCAGCCAGCTTCACGTCCTCAGGAGCCTCCTTGCCCAGAGGAGCGTCCGGCTGGCGGCTCACACGCCTCGTGATGGGGTCCAGGTTGAGGTCCCCTGGAGGAAGCGGCCAGTGTTTACGGCAACCCTTGGCCACTTCTGCCACGTGCCTCACTTCCCCTTCTGGCTGCTGCCTTCTGTGGCTCCAGGTCGGGCCGTTTCCAAGGTGGTCATGTGGCCTCGGGGACTCAGAGACTCTTTGTCCTGCTGGCCTCTGAGCAGTTGTCCTGTCTGGACAGGGATGAGGCATCACGCAGCGGGGGCCCAGCGTGCCCCACCCCCTTTGCTGAGTGGAGGGAGAAGCCAAGGCACAGGGTCTGCAGGTGGCCTGTCCATGTCTGTCTGTTGAACAGAACTGAGCCGAAGAGTGTTGAGTGGGTGGACAGGCCAGCACTTTTTGTCCCTGGCCCATCCAGCTGCAGAGTTCTCGTGGTCACACACGGGGACACCACCCCAGCTGTGAGGACAACCCGTGCGAGCAGTCTGACAGGTGGAAAGGAGCCCGAGTCCCCAGCCAACCTCATGAGGCTGTGGAGACCCGAGGTGTGGCCCAGGGGATGGGGGTGGGGGGCACCCTTCCACACAGAGGTGGGGTTTCCCTGATGTGTGACGTGGCACACCATGTTGAGGCACAAGAATAAACCCTGGTTAGCTTCGGGGAGCAAAGGGAATGGGGGTTGTCTTGGGGACACTGGCCTGGGAGGGGGAGCTGCCCTGCCTGGCCTTGTGCGAGGGTCTCGTCTCTTCCAGTCTCTGGTCGACATGGCCCCCAAGTACATCCTGGAGCAGTTTCTGCAGCAGGAGCTGCTCATCAACATCACGGAGCACGAGGTACGTCTGGGGGAACCTGGCCCTGCCCTCACCCCCAGCCTGTGTCGAGGGGTGGAGGATGTAAACCTGGCCCTGTCCTCACTGGAGCCGAGGAGAAGCGGGGTCTGGGAGTGGACAGGAAGACACTGGAGATGAGTCTGGGGGCTGGAGCAGTAGGGCTGTCAGAGGGTGGCCCCAGGCCTGCAGCAGCACCTGGGAACTTGCTAGAAATATAGGTTCCCAAGCCTGCTCCCGCCTGCAGAGTCAGGAGGGGGTGGGGTGGGGAGGTGGCCTAGTGCATCTGACCTGGTAGGAAGAACCCCCGATCGAGGTAACTGTGTCCCTGGTTGGACCCTAGGCGTCTGTGTAAGAAGCCCAGGGGGCTCCTTACTGCAGGGTCCTACCCGCCAAGCACATGGCAGTCAGGGTGGGGGTGGGGCTCAGCCCAGGAGATTTGCAGACACCCCGGAGACCCAGTTGTGGTTCATCCGCGGCACCCCATTCCCCCATTTCCCTCTTCTCTGTCTTGGGAGGAGGGTTTAGAAAGCTGCCCAGACCTCAGACTGGAGGAGGATCACTTGCAGGCCCACCCTCTGGAGTGGCCCCTCCCCACCGCAGCCGTGGGACCTAGGAGGACAGCCTCTGTGCTTGTGCCTTCCTGGGCTGTGGTGGCCACTCAGGGAGCCCAGTAGGATCTGTCTCCACCCGGGTGATAGCTGCTGGGTTTCTCTCTTGGCAGCTGGTCCCGGAGCACGTCGTCATGACCAAGGAGGAAGTGACGGAGCTGCTGGCCCGATAGTATCCTTAATGGTGCCCTCGCAACCCCCTCCCCTCCCTGTCCTCTGGTCTTCTAGCATCACCCCCCAACCCTGCACCAACCACCCTGCCCCCCGACAGCCCAGCCGGGCATTTTCCCTGAGCATGCTTCCCAGTAAACTCCGAGAGAACCAGCTGCCCAGGATCCAGGCGGGAGACCCCGTGGCACGATACTTTGGGATAAAGCGCGGCCAGGTGAGAGCCCCTTCCAGGAACGGGACCCATGGCTGCTCTGAGCTGGCAGCCTGAAGGCCGAGGGCTTTGTCCCTCCCCAGCAGCCTGGAGGGGTGCTCGGGCCACACCTCCAGTCCCCCTCTTACAACCAGGGCCCTGGGAAGAGTGTAAACACCTGGGGCCACCTCCAGCCTTCCCAGCCCCCAGCTGTGGCTCTTCCACTTCTCAGGTGGTGAAGATCATCCGGCCCAGCGAGACGGCGGGCAGGTACATCACCTACCGACTGGTCCAGTAGCCCCCACGCTCAACAGGTGAGCCGGGGGGTGCTGGGACACTCCCCGTCTGCTTTCAGGAGGCCTTGGCCTAGCTGAGGTTCTGATTCCTGGGGGCCCAGTGCAGCCCCCGCGCCGCTAGGTGCTCCCATGACACTCCCAGCCCCCACCCAGCCTGCATGCCAGCTCCCTCGGCTCCTGTGCCCAGGAAGCGAGGGTCCTGACGCCCCCAGCCTCCCTGCCCCCAGCCTCTCTGCCCCCAGCCTCCCGTCCACTTTAGCAGTAGGAACCCCTCATCCAGATGGCAGTGAGAGGCGGTGCTTTCTAGAAGAGGGTTTAGAAACCTTCCCAGAGACCTCAGGCTAGGGGAGGAGGGCCACTTTCAGGCCCACCCTCCTGAGTGGGCCCCCCGGGCCCTGGGACTTAGGAAGACAGCATCTGTGCCTGGCCAGAGCCTCTCTTGGTGCTCCTGGGTTTTTCCACGCCCCGGGGTGCTCTCCTGGCTGGCTGCCCCATTACTCCCGCAGCCCAGGGGTGGGGCGCGGGCCAGGCCCAACACTGAAGCTCCGGTTCCTCTTTGTGGCCTTGCCGTCCAGCCTCCTTTGAGGTCAGGGCCACTGTCCCTGCCTGTGTGGCTGCTAGGCACAAGTGAGTGTCCCACCTTCCTGCACCGTGGCCTGTGCCTTCTCCTCTCTGAGCCTGCCTTGCTGTCCTCAGCAGGATGGGTGTGGGACTGCCCTGTCCAGACGGAGTCTGCCCAGCTTCTGTGACAGTCTTCTCCTCTCTTGCCCAGCTCCAGAGATGGACAGACAGACAGCAACCACCATCCTCTTGAGGACAGATCCTCCCACCCCGCTCTGCCCCACTCTGGGGGAATCTGGTCCTCCCCAAGCCTCACCCCTGCTCCTCTGGACTCTGCAAGGCAGGTGGCCACTGCCTTGTTTACCTTTCCTTGTTCACCTTTCCTGCGGTGAGGTTTCCCAGGGCCTGGCCGCTCATTCACCTGTGGATCCTCGAGGGCTAGGACCCCAGGAGGGACAAGACCCTGGCGGAGAGGACAGTGGGAGCAGCTGGTGCCACTTGGCAGTCCCGTGTCCTTGCCCAGCCTGCACTGACTCTCCGTCGGGGGCTCGGGGTCTGCATCTCCTGCCAGCTGCCGTTTCCTCTCGGGCTCTCAGCCCCCATCGCCTCGTCTTCCCTCCCGAGGGGGCCCCGACACCGAGTGGATCCCCCACCCCTTGGACTCGCCCACCAGGGGCTTAGGGCCGGGTCGTGGGCCTGTGTGTGTGGAGGGGGCGGGGCTGCACCCGTGAGCACTCTGAGGTCAGCAGGGTTCACGATTACAACGCATTTGGAGTTTTTAGTTGCCGTAGGATGTTGGATGTTTCCAAACTTTAAAGACATTTTGAGTAAATAAATGTGTTTGTTTTAAAAACCAAGGCCGAGTTAGGTTTTCAGTGGGTGGCCTCACCCTGAGCACACAAGGTCGGCTTGGTGGGCTCCTGGTCGTCCTCTCAGTTCTCAGGGGCCCTGTTTTGCCCCAAAATGCCAGCTCCCCCCGCCATGTGGCCTCCCGCCTCAGTGCTCCTCTGCCCTTCCTGGGTCCGCGCAGGTGTGAGCGTCTTTGTGTCTCTTCCCGCACAGGCGGTGTGCGGTAGTTCTCTGGTGTGCAGCTGTTCCTGCGGCTTTTCTTGCATAGAAGTTTGGGATCAGACTGTCCACTTTGCTCCCGCAGTGTTTGATTTCAGAAGGCCTTGCCTACCCTACTTCAGAGCAGTTGTAGGTATTTCTTTTCTTTTTCATAACAGCTTTATTGAGATGTAATTCACGTATCATATGGGATTCATTCTTGTGCAATTGGTGTATGTTTTGAATTTTAATTTTTTTAGAGGCGCTGTCACCGTGTTGCCCAGTCTGGGCTCAAGCGATCCTCCCAACTCAGCTTCCCGAATGGCTGGGACTACAGGTGTGTACACCACGCCCAGCAATGCGTGTGTATGTTTACAATGTATTACAACCATCACCTCAAATCTAGTTCTAGGACGTTCCCGTCACTCCACATGGAAACCCAAGCCCCTCCCTCAGCCTCTGGTGACCACAAATCCACATCCCGTCCCTGTGGATCTGCTTGTTCTGGACATTTTATGTAAATGCAGTCACACACTGTGTGTCCTTCCGTGTCTGGCGTCTCTCACCGAGCACGATGTCCTCAAGGTCCATTCACGCTGTGGCCTGTGTCGGAGCCTCGTCCCTTTTCATGGCTGAGTGATGTTCCAGTGTGTGGTGGGCCATGTGTGTTTATTGGTGGACACTTGGGTTTTTCTGCTCTTTGGCTGTTGTGAACCTGCTGCTGTAAACGCTCGCGTGCAGGTCTGTGTGTGGACGTGTGCTTTGCTTTATCTCCAGTGGAGACCCAGAAGTGGAGCTGCTCGTCGTGTGGTGACTTTTTTAATCTTTGCAGGAGCCCCCCAGACTCCCCCAGCAGCTGCACCAGGTTACATCCCCAGCCAGGTGTGGGGGTCCAGTTCCTCCACGACCTCTCCAATGCTTATTATCGTACATCTTTTTTATTATAGCTGGGGGTCAAGTGGTTTCTCCTTGTGGCATTGGTTTGCTTTTCCCTGGTGGCTGACGATGCTGAGCATCTTTTCACGTGTTTGTTGGCCATTTGTGTATCTTTGGAGAAATGTCCATATAGATCCTTCACCTATTGTTTAATTGGGTTAAGTTTCTTAGAGACAGGGTCTCATTCTGTCACCCAGCTGGAGTGCAGTGGCGTCATCATGCACCCTCGAACTCCTGGGCTCAAGTGATCCTCCTGCCTCAGCTTCCCGAGTAGCTGGGACTACAGGTGCCACCACCACGCCTGGCTTAAAACAAAATAACTTTGAAATGCAGTTCTGTAAGCACACTGGCCACATTTCCAGTGCTTGGTGGCCACTTGGGGCTGGTGTACAGGAAGGACCTCGAGGATGGAGAATGTACCCGCCCTCTGGAAAGTTCTGTTGGATGGCCCTGAGCTGTAAGTTTACATGAGAAACCTGCACGGCCTGTCCGAAGACCACCCGGGCTCACCCACCGCCTTGGCTCTGGCAGAATCTCTTCCCTGCAAGTCTCCCCCAGGAGCCACTGAGGGGCCCTCTGCCCCTCCAGCCTCTTCCCCTTCCACGGCTGCTGCCACCACAGAAAACAGACGAGATTAAAAACTTTATTTTAAGCAAAATAAATGTGCATGTCAAAGAATTACATGTGACCTGTAAGTGACTTCACCATGTACCTAAACCCCAGGTGTCTGAGCCTGGTTTTCTGAAAAAGCCAAGGCGTGCCGAGGCCGCTGTGCAGGCCCAGCCATCCTGCGGCCTGGGAAGCTGCACGAAAGGCCGGCCTCCACCCCCATCCACGGCTTCCAGAATGGCCTTCTGCCCCAGACGCTGCATCTGCTCCAGACGGCGGACGGTGAGAGGGCAGGGCCCGGCCTGCTGTCCACGTGGTGACCAGGCCCTGGGGGAATGAGGGTGCACTGAGCAGGGACAGGTTTTTCTGTCCACACAGCCCTGTGGGTGCTTGCAGCAAGGCTGGGTGACTTGACGAGAGAGCAGAGTTCCTCCAGCTCAGCTCTGGGGCATGGAGTGGGGGTGTGCAGGGTCCCCGCAGCATAGCTGGCCCTCATGCTCCTGGACGCTTCCGGGAGGAGGTGGCCAGCACTGCCCCCCCTGCTGTGTGGGCTGGAGGGAGGAGACCATGTGCTGGTGGGACTGTCCAAGTCCAGGTGCTTGTGGCAGCCACCCCAGGACAGTGTGGCCAAGCTGTGCACTGGGCCAGGGACGCTCCAGAGGGGCTGGAGCCTACAGGAGAGAAGCTGGCCATGGGCGGCTCAGACAAACTCCGGCTGCCTCTCCCCACAGGTGCCCAGCGCGATCCGCCCGCCGTGGAGCCTCACGGTGGGCAGCCGGCTCCGTGCCACGTTGTTGGACTGGTTGGTGTTGTACACGGAGAGCCGCGGGGCTGGGCCGCCCTCATCTTCAAACCCATCCTCCCTGGCCGCAGCCTCCAGTTGCTCCTCGCTGCCACTGCCGCTGTGGGGACCCTCCTCCAAGCTGGCCTCAGACTCCTGCTTCTCCAGGAAGTTGAAGTGGTGCAGGGTGCTGGCACCCGACGACGACAGCAGGTCAGAGGCCTCCTCCAGCTCCGAGTCCGAGTCGTTGGATGCAACTCGGGATTCTGAGGAAGAGAGATGGGGGAGGAGAGCGGCGTCCCACGACCAGAAGGGAGGCCCCAGGTCAGCCGCCTTTGACACCGTGAGGCAGGCCCCACCCCAACCAAGCCCCATCCCTGCCCTCGGAAAGCACAGGCCCGCGGGCGATGTGCTCAGCCCGGCCTGGCGCCTGGTGTCTCTAGAGACAGCACACGGGCATCGCTTGAACATTCGAGGCGCCCATTTCTCAGTGTGGACCCTGAAAAAGCACTGCTTTGCTTGTGTTTGCAACAGAGCAAAGAAAAAAGAACGAACATTCAACAAATGTGGTCCTCACGGCAGACAAAATCCACAGAATGTGCGGCTTCCGGGCACTGACACGCGGACCAGCCAGCTGTTGTGCGCACAACATTGTCACCAGGCACCTGTGCACGCTGGCAAAACGTCCTGGCCTCCCCCAGCGTCGCTGAGGTGACAGGCTGAGCGGTGACCAGAGGCACTCACCTTCTCCCCCGTCCTCCACCTCCTCCTGCAGGGGGTAGGCAGCCCCCTCGCCTGCTTCCAGGTACGGCACCTGGACGACCACTTCTTCGGCCTGTGGGTCAGAGGACCCGCCCTGCGAGGGCAGAACAGAAGTCAGAGAGGGGCCAGGGACAAATTAACAAAACAACCCCCTAAAAGTCACTGACACCTCTCCTGCTGAGGCCATGACCCACGACACTGATATAATCAGGCCGAGCCCCAGCAGTCAGCTCTTATCAGAGGCTGAGCCACTCCGACCCCCAACCCACTCTGAGCTTCTGCAGAGCTCATCCAACGCAGCGGAGGAGGAAACCGAGGAAGCTGCCTCCACATGAGAGACGCCGGAAAACAGATAAAGAAATAGAAGGAAGACTTAAAGACAGGAGAAGGGGACAAGGCGCTTTCAGGAAATGAGACAGACACAATTCCTAGAAACGGAGGCCTGAGAAGGTGAAAGCGAAACCTGGCAGCTGGGTGCAGGGTCAGGTGACTTGAGCCAGCCAGCAATGGTGTGGCGGACAGAGAGGTCTGACATGAGTACCAGAGAGTGGAGGGGCAGCCACGGGGCCTTTGCACCACCCAGGACTCCGCCAGTTCTTTGCTTAGAAGGCACCTCGCAAATAAAATGGGCCCTGTCCAGACCCATTCTTTCCCCATCGTGGGTGCAACAGACCACCACCACTGCCCCCAACAGCCCTCACCATCACCTGCACGGATGGCCCTGGGCCTGACCCCTGTCCTCACCTGGCCTTCAGGTGCCTCCTCTGGTTCCTCCTTGAAGACCAGGCCGTAGTGGACGATGAGGGTCTCGATGATGCGGGCCTGGTGGGGGTAGTCCACCAGCGAGGAGAGGGAGACAGTGGCCTCCGTGGGCCGAGGCCGCAGCAGAGTGGGCCCGAACACAATGCCCAGGTTCCCCGGGGTCATCTTGTTGTCCTGCTCCACTTCCACGATTCTGGGGGGCCAGGAGCGTGAGGGGTGCATGTGAGCAGCCCCTGGAGACCCCGGCCGCCCCCACCCCTGCCCTCACCTGCGCAGGTGCCGTAGCAGGTACTGCAGCGTGGCCCAGTTCTCAGGTGGCAGGTCCCGCAGGAGCTCCCGTAGCCGGCCCGCCATAGCCACGGCTGCCGCCTCACTCTCGGAGCCGTCCTGCCGACCCCGGGAGGCCGCCTTGGCCTCAGCCTCCGCCTTCAGGCTGTCCTTGGCCAGCCCCACAAGCTCGTGGTAGAGGCGGAAGGAGATGAGCGGCTCTGGCAGCTGCGGGCGGTCGAGGGGTTAGCGCTGGGGTCGGTGGGCCTGCCCCAGCCCGGCACGCCTGGCAAGGCTCCTCCCCTAGCGCCAGCCACGACCACGCCCCTAGCCTCAGCCCCGCCCACCCACGACGGCCTTTCTCCGCCCCATCCGGTGTTACCTGCTCCTGCCTTGGCCATGCCCCATCCAGGCACTAGCTCCGGCTGGGCCTCCGCCCTGCCCACCTTCAGCGGGTCTCACCTGGCGCAGGTAGAGCTTGAGGACATTGCTGATGTCGTGGGGCGGGGCCTGCGACAGCTCCACCAGCTCTTTGCCATTCTCAAAGGCCTGGCACAGCTTCTCCACTCGCGTCTTCACCCCGTTGACCCGGTAGATGCCCTGGAGAGGGAGCAGTTGGCCTCAGCCCACGCCCATCTCCGCACCCGGCCCCCTCGGTGCCCAGCCTCACCTTGGTGCGCAGCGCCCGCCGCTCGATCTCACAGATGCACTTCTTGATCAGGAAGGGCACGCCATCGGGGGTGCTGCGTGCTGCCCTGCTGAAGTCCTGGCCGAAGAGCTGCAGGCGGCCCTGCAGCTTCTTGTGGCCGCACTGGATGGCCAGGGTCTCCAGGCACTTCTTGTGGCAGGCCAGGCAGCACTGCGGGGATGTGGAGTGAGCCCCAGGCCTCACCCCCACCCGCCAGTGCTGACCCCCGAGGCCCCCAAAAGCCCCCCACATGGCACTTCCACTCACCCCCTGTTGGTTTTCCTGCTGCAGCCCCAGGGCCTTTGCACTAGCTGTGCCTCCTGAGACACTCCTCCCCAGATGCCCTGGGAGGGTGCTCTCTGCTCCAGAGAGAGCCAACCCTGCCTCCCAAACCTGAAAGAGCCCACCCCATCACCCCCCTACAATTCCTTCCAGATGCCTACACACCCAAAAGCTTCCCGTCCTGGTTCTGGGCCAGACTTTTCCTGAAGGCACAGGGGTCAGCTGGTGCCTGGCGCCCCAAAAGTGCCAGCCCTCAGGGACCCCACTCACCTCCTCACACTCGGCACCCTGGAAGTAAACGTAGCTGTTGCACTCCCGGCACTTTGCAGGTGTACGGAGCTTCCGGAGCCGGTGGGTGCGCGCAGCCTTGGACAGCCCCACGTGGCGGAAGGGCCCACTGGGCATGGCTGGCAGCTCAGGGGCCATACTGTTAAGGTCATCTGTGGGCAGGACGAGCAGCCAGCGTCACCCAGGCAGGTCAGGGCCAGGTCCATAGACCATGTCCAAACCTTTCTCCCCACACCCCAGTCAGGGGACCCTCACCCTGCTCAAAGGCCGAAGTCCCTGCACCACCCTCCTGGTCCGCCAGCTCCTCGTTGGATGACATGGTGCCACTGGAGGATGTGCGCTCAAACTTCTTAAAGTCCCCTGAGCAGGAAACAGGGCTGTCAGACACCCTGAGCCAGCAAGGACCAGGCCATGGGGCCCATCTGGAACCCTCCATCACCCCCAGTGCATGATGAACCCACTGAGGCCTGGGAGGGCGGCAGCTTCCCCGCCCCAGCCCCCCTGGCAGGATCCTCACCTGAGCCGGCGCTGGGGTCCAGGGTGCCCGATTCTGAGATCGAGATTGGCCACGACTTGTGCACCTGGTGTCCCCGCCCACCTGAGGAAAGAGACATCTCTGGCAAAGGCCCGGAGGGGCCACAGGGAGCCAGCGCCCACCCCTAGGCCCCGCCGGACACTTACCCCTGCGATCCTTGGCAAGTGTCCCCTCCTGGGAGCCACCTTCCTCTGGGGGGCTGCTGGCAGTGTCTGCCCCTGCAGTATCGCCAACATTGAAGCTGCCCTTCCGGGCACGCATGACCGGGGACCTGGTGGGAGGAACGGCGAGGAGTAGAGGCCTTGGTGGTGTGGCAGAGGGTCCTCTTGCCCGCCCCATGACAGGTGAGAAGCCCCGCTCCCCAGGGCACGGACGTGCACGGCAGGTGGCAGTACCAGGTGTTGGTGGAGACGTGGGGCTCAAAGTCATAGTGCACGTCGGGCTCCTCCCCGCGCTGCAGCTGGCGCACGTGGGAGGCGTACTGCTGGCCCGGGTCGTAGAGCTTGCTGCTCTCGCACAACATCTGGAAGTGCACGGGCAGCGGGGCCGTCTGCATGTGCATCATCTGGTAGTAGGAGATGGTGGCCTATGGGCGGCACACGAGGGCGGCAGGGTCAGGAGGCTGGACCGGCAGCCGCCCCCTCACCACGCCCCAGCGGTCAGAGGCCGGCACACACCGACTTGATGGTCTGGTCGCTCTGCCGGATGACCTCCTGGATCTGCCGTAACGCGGTCACCTTGGTGTCTTCCAGCTCCTGCTTCTGTGTCTTAGCATCCGCCACGCACGTGCGATACGTGGCCATGGCCTCCTCCGCCTGGGGTGGGTGCGGGGCACAGGCAGGCTCAGCCCCCGGGGCACTGCCAGGCCTGATTCAGACGTCCCGGGGCTGAGCCGCGCAGGGAAGGGTGGGCAGGGCATTCCTGGCGGGACGCACAGCCCGGGCAGAGGCCTGGAGTGGGAAAGTTCACACAGTGCCCAAGAGACACCACCCCCGAGTCTCGTCCTCTGGGACCCTCCGCGGCCACCTCCCTGCCGGCCTCACCTTGTTCTTGGCTTCCTCCTCCAGCCGCCGCCGCTTGTCCAGGGTCTTGGAGGCCGTACCGCCCGCCCCAGGCGCAGCACCTGCCTGTTCCTCCTCAGCCTTAGCCACGAGGAAGCGGGCCTTGTCGTGGTCCTCGCAGCGCTGGATGTAGCCCTGCTTGGCCTTGCGCAGGTTGGACTCTGCCTCTTGCTGTGGGCGTGGGAGCGAGGGGCCCAGGTCTGAGCCTGTCCTGCAACAGGACTCGGTCTCCCAGCCTCCTGCTGCCCTTCTTCCCACCCCTGTCGGCCCAGATGGCCCCCGCAGTGGAACCCTGTGAGGAAGGGGCATCCGGGGTGCCCATCTGACAGCCCGGGAAGCTGAGGCACAGACACACAAACAGTGTCATCCCCCGACACCTCCACCAGCCCCTGCAGGAGAGGGCTGATGTCTCAAGCCACTGTCTCTTTCACTTCCCTTCTCGCAGATGAAAACAGGCCGCGCAGGCAGGAAGTCAGACACCCTCAGGGTTGGCAGGAAGAGCAGGTAGTCAAAAAACAGAGGGCCTTCAGGAGGGCCACCCCTCATAGCCTACACCATCAGAGACTTACACAGAGACAAGAAACAACACAAGTACTAGGAGAAACCATGGGAGGAGTTTCTAAAATAACCCCAGCCTGGGGAAGGCCTTTTAATGAGTGACACAAAACTCAGAGACCATAAAAGACTAACAATCAACTCGTTAGTGTTAGACTACTAACAATCAACTACTAACACTCACGGGTTTCTACCTGGCAAAATAGGCCACAGGTAAAATCAAGAGTCAAACAATAAACACAGGGATAGTGGTGGGTAGGAGAGTCTGTAACTCACATCATTAAATGTGCTCTCTCATATGTAAAGAGCTCTGGAAAATCAACAAGAATAAGCTACTGTCCAACCCAAGGCACACAAAAGAGAGGAACTGAGAGTTCACAAAAGAGGAAAAGCACTACTAGGGCTTGGGAGGATAGCTCCTATGCTCACACTCTTGACACAGCCATTCCCTTTCAGGCACTGATCCAAGAGAAATCCTCACATGTCCTTAAGATAGGGACACAAGCTTGTCATGGCAATAGTATTTGTTTTTGCTTTGTTTTTTATTTTTTGAGACAGAGTCTTGCTCTGTCACCCAGGCTAGAGTGCCGTGGTGTCATCACAGCTCACTGCAGCCTCCAACTCCTGGGTTCAAGAGATCCTCCTGCCTCAGCCTCCTGAGTAGCTGGGACTACAGGTGTGGCCAGAGCATCCTTGAGCCAGGAGCGGGTCAGCCTGCAGGGCCATGGCTAGCCCGACACGTGCACTCAGGAGGCTGCGCCTGAGCCAGCTGCCCCACCCCGCCCACTGGCCCTACCAGCTTCCTCTGGGCGCGGTGCCAGGACTCTTTGATCTCCTTCCTGCGCTTCTCGTGCTCAAGCCTCCGCAGGGTCAGGGGCTGGGGAGAGACGGGCTGTGAGCAGGGACCCGGGTGCCGCCCCCCCACCAGCCCAGCCCCACACCCAGGGCGCAGCCCACCTGCATGAAAGTCTGGGTCTGCAGCGTGCCCACCGCCTGCACCATGCCGTGGCCAAACTCCAGGTCCTGCTCCAGGGCCAGCGAGTAGATGGACAGGAGCGGCATGTGGGGCTGCGGGGTGGGACACTGGTCACTGAGACAGGGAGAGATGGGGACGGGGGTGGCCCGCCACCCCGAGCCCACTGCTTCCTCAGCCCCCGCGGCCACCCACCCACCCACCGTTGGCTCCGTGGTATGGGGGGAGCCCCTGCTCTCAGGCCCCTCACAGGGGGGCTAAGACTCACACCCAGGCCCCAGGGACCCCTGCGCGGTGCCGGCCAGCCCCCACCTCCTGCGTGACGCTTTGTCTGCAGTTGTGCACGATCTTCTGCAAGCCTTTGGCGAACTCCATCTCTGCAGGCCGGGGAGCGGTGTGAGGTGGGGGGCAGAGGCTCGCCAACTCCAACCCACCCAGAACCCCCTCTCCACCCCAGCCCTGCCTCGCCTCGCCCCGCTGGGGCCGCCCCGGCACGCACCCAGGGTGGTCCGCTTCTCCAGGTAGCCTATGAGGTCCTTCATGTACTTGGCCATGTTCTTGGCGTACTGCAGCGCGGCGTCCACGCCTCCTTCACACCGCTGCAGCAGCATGTCCACCTCCTCGGGGGGCAGGCAGCCTGGGGGGATGCCCACTCAGCCCCAGCCTGGCCCCCTACCTCCCAGCCCGCCGGCGGCGGAGACTTACCCGCATCGCAGTCCTCGGTGCTGGGAGCGGCGCCCTCACTGCCCTGTCCGTACAGGTTCTCCACGGACTGCGGGGGAGGGAGGCACAGGTGAGACCTGCCCCGTGCTGGGGACGGTCACGGCCCGCCTGGGCAGAGAGGGAGACTGAGGTGCACAGAGGACGCAGGGTGACTCGCCACGCCCTTCGACCTGAACACGTGGACACTCACCTGGCCAGGGTCCCCGGGAGGCACTGCCAGGAGGGTGCTGCTGTCCACTTCGCCCATGAGGAACTCAGACACACTGCAGGGCCGGGGTGTCACCACCCAGAAGAACAGAGGTCCCCACCTCCCCTCCATGCCTGCCCCACGGGCTCCCTCACTCACGTGCTGCTAAAGGACACTGCGATCGTCTCCAGCGCCTTCTCGAACTCCCTCTTGTCTGACTCATTGTTGTTCTCATAATGGAAGGCTGGGACAGGGACAGGGACAAGGAGGTTGCTGTCCCTGCAACTCACTGAGATGAGCCCTTAGCCCAGGGGAGCATCAAGGAACCGTTGTGCCTGTCAAACTCCTATGCATCCTTCAAAACCCACTTCAAACATCCCTTCCTCCAGGAAGCCCTTCCAGGCAGAGAGCCCTTGCTGCCCTGTCCCAGCTGGCTGACCTTTGACCTTGGCAATGAGGGTGCCAGCAGCCGTGAGCGTCTCCACGGTGTTCAGCAGCGGGTACTTGGAGATGACCTGGCGCATTACACGCAGGGCCTCGCCCAGGCACTCGTGGGCCAGTGGCCGGCGGGTCTCGAGGAGTTCTGCTGGGCAGAGTTGGTGTGAGCAGGGGGGTAGGAGCCTGGTCCCGGTGAAAGTCTGTCTACCTCGTCCCTCCTCCTCAAAGCTCCTGTCCCCAGATGGGGAAATCAAGGCAGAAGAGGGAGAGCGCAGATGTCCAGGGCTCACTGTGAGACCTCGGGTGGGGCACTGTCCCTCTCCGGGCTGCTGGCCAGCTCAGCGAAGGCTAGACCTCGGCTTAGACAGTCCCTTCTGCTAAGAACATGCTTTTCCGGTCCCTCCAGAAAGGAAACTGCCGCTTGTCCTTTAAGCCACAGTCCCAGGCCCCTTCCTCCATGTAGCCCACCTGGCCGCTTCCCTGCCCTAGACCTTAGGACAGCTCAAAGCCCTGCCCAGCCCTCTCCCTCTCTGCCTGCCTGGGCACTGGGCCCCCAGCAACCCCGTCATCTCGCTCTCTCCCGGGAGCCATCCCAGGAGACAGGTACTATCATCGTCCTCGTGTTGCAGACAAGGAAGCTGAGACACAAAGCTTTCCCATTACCTCTGAAGGCATCAGAACACCAGACAGAAGGACCCTCCCTGGCTTTATCTCCAGGGCAACAGGGAACCATAGAAGGTGTAGAGGGTCATGGTCAGATCTGCCTGTTGGAATGTGGCTTTAAATGCCCTCCTAAAATGTTCTCAGTCGGCTAAAAATAAAAACAATTTTTAAAAAAGCAGAGTGTACCGATGCTGCCAAGGCGAAAGAAGGCCCAGAGACAGAGCCCCAGAGTGGACCTGGTGACCAGCTGGACAGATGGCTTTGACCCTCTGATGGCAGAGAAGATGTTCAAAAAACTAAACTCTGAAAATAGGTGCCTTACCCCATTTTAGCACTGGGGACCCCCCTCTGAATGCCACCTCTGGGGAGAGGCGGGAGGAGTCACCAGGAAAGGATTCTGCCGGGCACTGTCCCCACGCCTGGGACCTCCAGCAGCTGAGCGCATCTTTGCTGCCTGAATCCGAGGAGACTCCGGGAGGTGGGAAGGGGCTTCAGGGCTCCAGGCCACGCCCCTTCCCGGGACATTCCTTCCACACCCCGCCCCTCCACCGCGGGGTCTTGGCCACCAAGGTCCCTGCAGTACCTCCCCACCCGGGAAGCTGACGGCAGGTGGGACCCCTGCGAAGTCCCGAGATGTCCGGCTTGGCACGGCGAAGGCAAGCCCGCAGCAGCGGCTGCATCCCCACCCCGTGCGACGCAAATGTCCCGGCACCACGTGCTCCCAGTGGAACTGGAGGACCCCGCGCCCGGCACCCTCCCCTCACCTCGGGTCCCCGCACCGCAGCGCACGGGGCCCTCGTCCAGCGCTGGGTGCACCGTCCCGCAGATACACATGGCGTGGCCGTCGGGGCGCGGAGACCATGAACGCGTGGGACCAGGCGACTGCCTGTTCGGGGGTCTCTGGTGGCCGGCTAGCGGCCAAACCGGCTCAAGCCGGCCCAGAGGCCCCGCCTCCGCTGAGGAAAACCCCGCCCTGGTGTCCCGTTCGCCCTGGCCGGGGTCCTCGACTCCCCCACACGCAGCGCAGGAGTCCAGACCTGAGGCGGCAGGATTCCAGGTGCGACGGGTTGAGGGCGGGCGGGGAAACTGAGGCCCAGAGCCCAAGTCCGGGGTGCGAAGAGGCGCCAGGAAGGGGCGAAGGGACCCCCACCTACCCCATCTTGCCCACACGCGCCCCGGTGTCCGCGGCCTCCTGGGCCGCCTGCACAGGGGTCCCCAAGCTGCAGGGTGGGCCCCACAGCAATGACAATATGCTTCGGACAGCAACCCGAAGCATAGTCTCAGCGACCCTGTGGGGCTGTTTTACAGACGAGTCACCAGAGGTCTAAAGAGGGAAGGGGGCCTAGCACCATCTCACAGTGGGGCAGGCGCAGCTCCGAGACTCGAACCCGTACCCTTTGCTCACCAGGGCTTCCGCGGGCTGGGGGGCCCTCGAGGCGCAGGGAAGGGCCCTCAACCCAGCCGGCCCCCCGGGCGTCCAAGGAAGCGCCAGGATCGGAAAGGAACCAAGATTAGAGTTTCCCCAGGAAACCAGCTCTGGCCCCAGCCCCTGGGACCAGATAACCTCAAGGGCCCCCACCCCTCCCAGCAGGGGCCGGGCCCTGCCGCAGAGCCCTCCCTAGCACCCGGAAGGCGCAGAGGTGCAACCCTGGCTGGGGGTGCCGGCCAGGTAAGCTGGGGCTCAGGGCCTTGCTCTCATCATCTGTAAAACGGGTGGCTGGGGTGGGGTGCGGGCCCGGGCGCTGGCCCGACCCTGGCACTGTGGTTTCCGGGAGCAGCCGGTGGGCGCTGGAGGCAGCACACGAGGTGCCCGGCCGGGGCTGCCAGGGACAAACAGGAAGCAGATGAAAATAGCTTGGCAGGAAGCTGGGCTGTCAGCAGCCGCGTGGAGGAGAAAACGGAACTGCCATCCCACAGGCGGCTCATTCCCAGCGCCTCCAGCCATTTGATGTCCCCGTCCAGGCTTTTGTCCCTCCAGATCCTCTCTCCACCCGGACCTCAGCCAACCTCCAGTCCATGTCATTCCAAAATGCAGACCTGCCCCCACCTGTCCTGCTCTAACACCATCGGTGCCACCCCAAGGCCCTCAGGACGCCTTCATCCTCATACACCTCATACACCCCACGCCACGGCCCCCCCAACGCATTCTCCATTTCCGTGTTTCTCAGCCCGCACACAGTATGTTCCTCTGCCTTTCCCTCCTAGTTGATACTAAACTCCTACACATCCCTCAGAGCCTTAGCTGTCACGGCCACTTCTGCACAGCCCTCCCTGAGGTCCTCTTCTGAGCCTCTCCAAATCCCCCCCTACATCCTTTCTTGACCCCTAAGGGTTAGAGAGATCTGTGTCCGCCTCTGCCTTCCTCCCAGGCCTCAGTGTCCCTGCTGGCTCTCACCGTCACGCAACACACACTCCTTGAGTTTCTCAAGGCCCTCGGCGAAGCGCGCCACATCGGCCAGCAGGTGGGAGATGTCCTCCACGGCATCAGGGGAGGGGCCCTCCGTAGGCAGCTCGCCTGGGCTGGCAGCTGCCAGTGGGCTTCG
This sequence comes from Propithecus coquereli, assembly GCF_000956105.1. NCBI lineage: Eukaryota > Metazoa > Chordata > Mammalia > Primates > Indriidae > Propithecus > Propithecus coquereli. The sequence goes on along the minus strand of NW_012147864.1, from coordinate 3,493,987 downwards.
GTGGCCCCGGCCCAGTGTCCAGGAGGCGGCGCCAGACAGTGGGAAGCCGGCTGCGCTGGCATGGCGGCTCAGGCTGGTGGGCCGCTTGAGTGTGCCGGTGGCCTTGACACTGGAGGACGTGGCTGGTGGCTCCAGGCTTGGTCCAGAGAACACAGCATCAGCCCCTTCTTTCCTGGGCAGCTCCTTGGGTAGGAGGGGGCAAGCTGGTAAAAGGAGGTGCTGCAGCTTGGATGCTGCCTCAGTTTCCCCAGAAATGAAATGGGGCCCTGGAGGACCTTTACCCTCTGACTCCACAGAGGTCAAAGGCCAGAGGTCACAGGGCTGAGATTTGGAGCTGTAGCCCCCCCAACCTGTTACCCAACATCCCCTTCCCTAGAGCTTTCACAAACAACGGTCCTGCCCTAACCACAGCCAGGGGCGTGGCCTGTGGGGAGCACGGGGGAGGGGGCACCCCACTTCCTGGTGGGGGTAGGGAGGGCCAGGAGAGGGTCCACAGCCCTCACGGCCCCCCTCAGGCTCCAGCAGATGCACCTACTTTCCAGTGAAGACACCTCTGACAATTCCTGCACCCTAAGGGTCCTATAGAACCCCGAGTCTCACAGACGCCCCCGGGCCTTGTGGACAGACACCTCCAAGCTTCGTAGACACCCCCATCTTCGTAGACACCCCCAGGCCCCAGTACCAATGGATTCTGTTACAAGGTCTACTGGTTTATAAACCTTCCACCTAGCAGCCAGGCCCAGCCCCCCCACTTCTCAACTGTTCCAGGAGCCCCCAAACTGCCTGAGCCCACATCCTGCGGTGTCCCAGATCCAACATTGCCCCACCCAGGTACCCTCCCTTCCCACTCCCCAGGCCCCACAACCGGCCCTGGGGATGTGGTGGCCACTCCAAAGCGTTCCTACCGTGAGCTGAACGCGGAGGTCCCAGCCTCTCCTCTGTGGCCCCTGCCGTCCAGCCCGGTAGGGGCTGTAGCTGGCCTGGGCCCCCAGCCTGCCCAGCATGGTGCTGCCCGGCCCAGGCCCCGCCTGGCGTCCCTAAACCCCTGGGGCTGGGTGTCAGTCGCTGGTCCCCGCCCGGCTCCCCACAGAGGCTTGACTCACCCCCAGGGGCAGAGGGCTGGGGCTTCCCGCCCGGTTCTTTTTCGAGATAGAAGGGGTTTTCATGAGCTCCCGTTTCTTCCTGGAGAACATGGTGGGGCCGCCTCCGGGTGGCCCGAGGGGCAACGGCTTCGGTCGGGCAGGCCCGGGGGGGTCTCAGCGCTGGCCGCCTCGGGGCCACATTGTCGCTGGCCACCCACTGCCCAGCTGTCAGGCCCACGTGACAGGCCCGGCCCTCCTTGGCGAGCCCTCCCCCCGGCAGGAAAAGGCTCCGCGAGGCAGCGCAGCAGACTTGCCCCCCACCCCTCCGGGCCTCAGCCTGCAGCTCCGCAGAGTGGGCGCGAAGGTGCGGCTGCAGGCCCCGCCCCCGGCCCCGGCCGCGCCCCCGGCTTCCGCTTTCGGGAGCTCTGCGTCCGTGCACGCGGGTGTTGGACGGGGCGCCCCTGCCTGGCACTGGCGCCCTCAGCAGGCACCAGGTGCAGACTGCGGGGACATCGTCCCTCACTCGGACACACGCCCAGTCGCGACTGGCAGTACACGGACACGCGTGCACGATGACACGCAGGGACGCAGACTTTCACATGCGCTTAGCTCCGCAGATGACATGGAAGACACTGAGCTTCACACTCAGACCCAGGACACAGACACCAGCCCGAAGTCACCTGCCTTAGAGTCTCCCTTTTCCCTGCAGGCGTGCCCCCGTCCTGACTTCTCTGGTCACCCGCCCTGCAGACCTCAGGTTCAGCAGGGCCCGCGCAGGGCAGGGCGGAGTAGGGTCACCGCCTGGTGGCCGGCCCTGCAGCCCCACATCAACACTGTCCTCAGCGGAGCTTCCCCCGTCCTACATTCCAGGGACTTGGTGGGGTCTTGGGACACACGCACCATGCCAGCGAGTGTTGGGCAGTAGGAGAAAGGCACAGAAGCGCTGCTAACATGCTGAGGCCATGTGGGGCGTCTGGGTGTGTACAGGTCCCAGTCCCCTTCCACCCTCCCCAATGCCCCCCACTGTGAGCCCTCTCCCTCCCCTCCAGAGTCCTACCCCCAATCCAAAAGCCCCAACCCCCTCTACTGACCTCAGGTGGAAGGGGCGGGGCTCCCGGACACAAGGCTCCAAGGCCACAGCCCCCAGTCCTCCATCCAGCTCTCCAGGCCCACGTCCAACCGCAAACCCAGCCCAACAGCCCCTTGAGGACTTCCTGCCCACCGCTCATTGCTCTGAGTGCCGGGGTCAGTGGCTGAGGGCTGGTGGGTGGGCGCCTGGCCTGGTGGCCGCTGCTGCAGGCCACCGGGCTCCTTTAAGCTATCCAGGACATTCCTGAGCCCTGACCTCACCCTCACTTCATGGCCAGGCCCTCACAGGTACCGCCCTTAGGCACCAGGCCCACGTGGGCATGCAGGGGCCCAGGGACTGTGACAAGGCTCTAGGAAGCCCCCACTGGCACCCCTTCGAGCTCTCCAGAGGTATTTACAGCTGTTCACCTCGGCCCCAGGAATCACCACTGGGCCCACAAACCCACAGGCGCACACTTGGGGTGCGACTGGCCCTTTCCACACACGTGTGCAGACAGCTGCGTGTGGATACATATGTAGCCTGGCACATGGACACACATGCACACCGTTTCGCCACCATGCTCAGGGCCAGTCTTTTTATTTCCTCCAGGGCAGTGGCCCCCTGGGAGCCTGAGTCCTGCCTTTGCCACTGCCAGGGCCTCCCACCAGCCCGGCAGCGGAGGGAGGCTCAGAGCACGGTCTCGGCCATGCTGGGGTCATCCAGGAACCAGCTGGGGCGCTGTGGGCCTGGCACAGGGTCCACCCCCATTCCTGCCCCCTTCTGCTCATCCTGGTCCTCCTCGTCCTTCCCCTGGTCCTTGGACAAGTACAGGAAGACCTGGCGGGTGGGTGGTCCAGAGGGGACAGTCAGCCCACGGGCCTGCGCCCCATATCCCCTTCCCAACGGCACACGGGCGCTGCGGTCACCTCCTCCAGCGTGGTCTGGCTCACGGAGAAGTCCTCCACGCCGTGCTCGGCGCGGTGCGCCGCTAGCTCTCCAAAGACGCGCGCCAGGGCGCAGCGCCCTCCCGGCGGCAGCTGGAAGCGCAGGCGGCCACCGTGAACCTCGCGGAGCTCCGCCCCAGGGAACGCCGCCGCCACGAAGGCCGCTGCCGTCTGGGACCGCTCCACCGGCACCCGCAGGGTCAGCGTGTGGCCGGCCCCGAATCTGGAGCGAGAGGCCAGAGCTGCTAGACGGGGCCTGTCCCAAGTTCCGCCTCACTTCACCCTTCGGCCTATCCACCTGCCGACCTCCGCCCAGGAACCCGCCCTTCCCCTCTCCTGGCCACACCTCCACTGAACCAAAGACCACTCCTCTAACCCCGCCCACACCCACCCTGCTAGACTCTCTGGTTCCGATCCCACACGTGTACCTACTCTAGCCATCACCCCACTTGGCACACATGGCCCCACCCACATGCCCTCTAACCACACCCATCCCCATTTCTATGGTTGTGCCCTGCTCAGGCCACGCCCACTCACCAAGCCCTCCTCTAACTCCACCCATCGACCCACCCTCACCTCTCCTGGCTCCACCTCCATGCACACCTGATTACACCTTCTAAATCCACGCCCCAGACACTCGTTCACCTCTCCCGGACAATCCGTGATCCTGGCTACCTCTCCAGTGGGACCCAAATTCGCCTCGCAAGGACCCACACGTCTGGCCTCCACCCTCATCCTGCCTGTTCCCACACCTGCCTTGACGCCTCGCCCCACTCACCTGCCTTTGAGGTGCTGCACGCTGCCCAGGCAGCGGAACCGCCCATTCACCATGACGGCCAGGCGCGTGCAGAGCGCCTCACACTCCTCCATGCTGTCGGGGCACAGCGCCACGGGCTCAGTGAGGCCTAGGCCACCTGTGCCTGGCACCGCACTGCCGCCGGCCAGGCAGCCAGGGACCCTCACCTGTCCGGCCCAGAGCCCCCTTCTGTTCTGAATGTTTAGCGCTGGGGCCAGACATCACCTCCCTGTGTCCTCCCTACACCCTGGGCTCTGGCACCCTCGTCTGGACCTCCCCGTCTCTGGACGGCCTCTTGCTGGGGCCTGCTCCACCTGTGTCTCTTGACTCATGGCCTTGGGCATGCGGCGCGGGGCCCACCTGTGCGAGGTGAGCACCACTGAGCGGCCCTCCCGCACCACCGCCAGGAGGCTGTTCCAGAGGAAGCGCCGCGCACTGGGGTCCATGCCTGTGGTCGGCTCGTCCTGGGAAGGGAGGACTGCCATGAGCCCAGCCGCGCCTCTGTCCCCGGCCCCACTGCATCCCAGGCACCGCCTCCACGCACCAGAAAGACCACGGCTGGATCCCCAACCAGTGCCATGGCTGTTGCCAGTTTCCGTTTGTTCCCTCCGCTGTAGGTGCCCGCAGGCTGGTCTGCGTACTGTGGGAGGCCTAGGCGCGCCAGGCCCCAGCTTGCTGTCTGTGGGGCGGGGCCCGCGAGGATGGGTGGGGCCAGCGTGAGCAGGGGCGGGGCCAGAGTGGGGACTGGGCGGGCCAAGGCAAAGATCGGACCAGGGTGCGGGTGGAGGGTCAGGTGAAACGCGCAGGGCTGCAACCTGGGGGTGGCCAGAGCGAGAAGTGGGCCGTGGACAGCGGCGGGGAAGGCACGAAGCCCTCAGCTGGAAGCCGCGACAGAGCGAGTGGGCGGGGTCCCCGCGGGAGGAGTGGGGGGGCAAGGTGCAGCTGGAGGGGTCTGCGGGCCTTTGCGAGTGTTGGGCTGGGGGGAAGCCAAGGCAGAGAGCGTGGGCTTAGGGACGTGGCTAAGGAAAGTTGGGGGTGGGCTCACCTGGCCCACCTGCGCCTCAGGGACGCCCCGCAGACGCGCGAACAGCTCCAGGTGCTCGCGGCCAGTCAGCAGGTCGAAGATAGCGTCAGACTGAGGGCAGTAGCCCATGCTGCGGTGCGCAGCAGCCGGTTCACGCGCCACACTGGGGGGTGGGGTACAGGGGGCTCAGAGAACTGGCTAGTTCCTGGCCATACTGAGGGCAAACTCAGGGGTCTCAGGGTGTGCCCATCCAGGACCACTCTGGTAAGGGACAGGGGTGTCTCAGGGCCTGGCCCAAGTGTTGGGGTACAGGGGTCTCAGGGACCCCACTGGTGATGGGCAGTGGGCCCAGTCCATGCACCGAAAGGTGCGGGGTGGAGAAGAACAATGGCTTGAGCGCCCACCCTGTCCCCACCCGGAGCCCCCTCACCTGTGACCCGCCAGCACGGCCTCGCCCCCGCTGGGCAGCATATCCCCAGTCACCATGCGAAACGTGGACGTTTTCCCTGCTCCGTTCACGCCCAGCAGCCCAAAACACTGCAGGTAGGCCCCAAATAGCACTCAGCGAGGCCCCAGGCCCTGTTCCAGCACCGCTGCTTTCTGAGTTTCTGCACGGAGGGCTGTGGGTGGGGGTGGGGGGAGCCCTGGGCAGATATGGGTGTATGTGGACAGGCATAAAGCTGTCGTTCAGCAGGGATCGGTTTTTGGCACACAGGATATGTTTAATATATCCTGGCACACAGTGGGTATCCTATAAAGGTCATACACAGAGGACATGAGATTTCCAAAGGTTTCCTGGCACCCAGTGGGTACCTACTGAACAGTGGCACCCAGTGAATACTCAGGCTGGCGGCACAGTCAGCCAAAGGTGGAGAGGTAGGCTAGCACACAGTAGGAACTTTGTAATTATTCAATTTATGCTAACATAATGTGTATCTGTAGATGTGTACTGGCTGGCTCCTAGCAGATGGCCAATAAACGGCACACAACAAATTAATTTGCACATAGTAGGTGCTCAAATGTGAACTGGTACAGAGCAGGTGCCTAATAAATGTCAGCTGTGAGCAAGTGCTTGCTATGGATACAACAGGGGCTCAGTACTGTTGGTGTTTGATAGAAGCTAATCAACACAGGTGGTATTTGACATACCTCTTTGGTGAGCACACTGGGTATTCAATAAGTGTTAGCATGCAGTAGGTGCTTAATGAGGGTTTGCAGACTCAAAATAGGAGCTCAAATATTGGCACCCAGGTGCTCAATAAAAAGTGGTAGATGCACAACAGTTGCTCAATAAAGGACAGTAGGTATGTGTAGGTACTCAGTAAAGGGTGGTGGGCATGCAGAAGGCACTCAGTAAATGACAGTGGGGCATGCAGTCAGGTACTCTCTCACTGCCCCTGTACCAGGCCTCCACCCTGGACTCACCTCACCAGAGGGGATCCCCAGACATAGGCGGTCAACAGCTGGCATCCTCTGCCCATGGTATACCTGGGAGGGGTTCAGGTCCCTGAGAAAGGTGGGTGGGCCAGTGGGAGCCCCCACCCAGCACTCTACCCAGCCACACCTACCTTGGTCAAGTCCTTCAGTACCAACACATCCCCCTGGGTGGCCCCTTGGACCACCCGCTCCCGCTCATGGGCCACATCCTCATCTTCTTCTCCCAAGGGTGGCAGTGACCTCAGCTTGGGTCTGGGGACACAGACATGAGTGGGCCCAAAGTAGGTCCTCTGCCCCTGACACCCTCCCCTTGGTCCTTACTGACCGTGGCCTGAGGTGGCTGCGGTGCTGCAACAGGAGAGTGAAGACGAGGAACAGGGGCCCCTGTACTGCCATGGCCAAGAGGTTCTTGCCAACCACCTCCCAGCGCAGGGGTGACTGGAATTGCCTGTCTCCTGTGGGGACAGAAAGGAGGGATTGGGTCCTTGAGGAGGCTTCGTTTCTGGCCCCCTCTCCATCCAGGTCACCAGGATTCTTAAGGGAAAGGAACAAGAATTAGATAGGCCACTCAACTGGAGTCTAACTGGCATGGAAAACACAGGTATTACCACTTCCATTATTTACAGACTTAGATCTCTTATGCTGTGACCCAAGATAGAATTAGCTTTTATGGCTGCTTTATTGTACCTTTAACATGGCTCAACCCTGGGGCCACCTAAAACTCCTGGTTCTCTCCTTGGTGGCTGTTTGTCTCCACCCTGTATAATCGACTCTAGGTCGGTACTTCCAAGAGTGCTAGCTATCTGCAGCCACTGCCCCACCCAAGAGGAAGTTCTCACCCAAGCGCTCAAAGGCATCAGCCATGGCCTGATTCCGCACCATGTCAATGAGCCCTCGGCCCAGGCAGAAGTGGGGGAAGATAAGGAAAACCCGTTTCAAGATCCGGCTCACCTCCTGCAGCTTCTGCTCAATGGCAGAAAGAGGGAGGTGGGTCAGGGTCTGAGGCCAATACCCCAGCCCAGCCCAAGCCCCAGCGTCACAGTGCCCCACCTGATCAGAGAAGAGTTCAAGCACGAAGGTGGCCATGCTGCCATTGATGCCAATAAAGAGGTTGATGCAGGTGAGCACCACATAGGCCGTGCTGGGCACAGAGAAGAAGAAGGAGGCTGGGTACATGAGTGGTGTGATGGACCAGCTGAGGGGACAATAAGAGTCATTGTGGTAACTACTCAGACTGAGTAACCCTGAGAAAAGTACAGATATCCCTTCTCATCTTCTGTGCCTTAGGTCTCAATGTGAATCAGGACAAGATGAGCTTTTAAGGTCACCTTGGCATAGCATTGAATTAGATCCCAAATGGGGTCACCTCAGACTTCCATATCCTCTCCTTGGGAGCTGCTATAGAGTCCTGTCTCCCTCAACAGCATTTGGCAGGAGTGGAAGCAGTAAGACAGGCCCTGGGGCACTGGGGGCCTCACCCGTACAGTAGTAGTAACAGCAGGAGAGCAGGCAGGTTGGCAGGGGCCACGTATGCCTTCTGCTGGAAGGCCAGAAATATGAGCACCACGATGCACACTGGCACCAAGTAGTTACACTGCATTAGAGATGAAAGTTACCCTCATCAATGTAAAAGGGCAGGGACTGCCACCCCCAGCCCTGTGCCCCACCCTGGCCTCCCTACTTTTTAGGTAGGAGGACACGATGTCTCCCACAGTCCCCAAGACCTCACCCAAGCTGTCTTGGATAAGCCCCCACTCAGAAGGGGCCAGAAGGGACAGTGGCAAGCAGCAGCTAGGCTCCCACCCTTCCAAGAAGCCCCCGCACCATGTCCCAGAGAAAGTTGCTGAGCCAGTAGAGGTTGGGGGGCAGACCCCCCATGAGTTGCAGGTGTTTGGCTTGGGTGACACGCTCCTCAATGAGGACAAGGGTGAAGCTGGCTGGGACGAAGGACATGGCAAAGACCACACAGATGGAGACGAGGACATCCACGGACGAGGCCATCCTGGAGGTGAGGGCACAAGGGCCATTGTAGGGTGAGGGTGCGTGGGCTGTTGAGGGCAGAGCTGAACATGCAAAGGTCTACAGGGCTGGGCACTGGTGGGAGAGGTGGCACAGGTCATTTAGGGATGGGGGTGGCTGTCATTTGGCAGGAGAGGTTGTACAGGTCCCTGGTAGGGTAAAGGTTGCTGGGACAAGGACGTGCAGGATGCTGGGGGAGGCTGTGACCTCTTGAGCCTGATAATGTCCCCTTACCCTGGCCAGGAGAGGGGCAGTTTCTGTTCCCTTTACATGGTGAGTGTGGCAGAGTTCAAATCCAGCTCCCACCACTCAAAACAACAGAGACTGAGTCAGGGGAGGGCACATGGGGCCAAAGGACTCACAGTGCGACCTCAGACAGCTGCTGCTTGGTGAGGTTCAAGGGGTGGTTGAACGTGGTGATGCTGCAGGCACGGCTGGCGGGGCCTGGAGGCAGGTGGGCATGTAGGAGTGCGTTGTTGGCTCGGTTGACAAAGGCCACCATGGAGTGCCAGCCTTTGTTGTTGAACCAGACCTGGAGTAGGGGGTCAGGGCTACAGGGTCAGGGCGACAAGGCTGGACCTTGCTCTGACCAGCTGCCTGCCTGCCACCCCCAATTCCCACCTTGAGGCTGTGCCAAGCATCCAGGCCATGGGCCCACGCTGTGAGGTTGTTCAGGACACGTGCAAGGGCCCCTCCTGGTGGGGGGCTCAGCAGGGCCTGCAGCTCCTCCACCGAGCGGCCCACCTCGTGTCCCGAGGGCAGGCCTGGGTCTCGGCCACCCAGTGAGAAGCCTCCGTACCTGTGGCACCGGGCAGGCAGGGAGGGGGCAGCTGAGGGCCAGGGATGGGAGGCCCAGGAGAGCTTCCTGTGGGCAGGCAGGGGGTGGGAATGGAACTGGGACAGGGGACCCCAAGCCAGGTCCTCCTCACCTGACCTCATTCACCCACTTCTTAGTCTTCAAGCTGTGAGAGAGACAGACAGACACAGGCAGAGACCAAGAGAGACAGGGATAGGGGGAGAGAGAGAGATGGGGAGAGGTGCCCCAGAGACAAACAATGGGAGGTCAGGCACGGGGGGCCCTCACAAGGCCCCCAGGCTGGATGTCCACCCCACCTCCTCTACGACTAGACCAGCCCCCCCAATTCCAGCAGAGGACCCATGCTACAGCCCGGCAAACTGAGCCCCAGGGCAGCAGCTCACCCCTGGCGCACCAGGCGTGGGTAGGTCTTGACCAGGAAGTCGGACAGGTTCCGGCCCGTCAGGTTCTGTACCACTTCCCCTGAGCTGGTCACCGCCTGGGGCGGAGGGGGTCCCCCGGCGGCTGCTGGGCAGTCAGGCAGCAGGCGGCGGATGCCAGGCTGGCTACACTGGCAAGCCGGGGATGGAGACTCTGGGGTCCAATTTCCACTGGCCAACACCTTGGCCACGCCGGCGGGAACTTCGGGCACTGAGAACCGGCAGGGAAGGGGCTCTGCGCACTCGAGGGCCCTGTGGGGTCAAGGCGCGTGGCTATGGGCACCCAGCTTCTGGGGGCTCCCTGAAACGTGGGGGCTCCCAGCCCCCAGGTGGGCACAGGGGATGTTCTAGGCACTCCCTGAGGCCCACTGGCCAGAGCCCAGATGGGGAACCCGAGGCAAGAGAGGGGCAAGGTGCGGGCAGGTGGGCCCTCACCTGTGGGAGCTATTGTGCAAGGGGGGCTCCTCCAGTCCTGCCTCCCCCAGCAGCACTGTGAGCAGGTGGGCTCGCGCAGGGTCCCCAGGTGCGTCCTCGCTGTGTGGGGGGAGGTATGGGGTCAGGGCCGTGCCCTAGGTGCCCAGCCCTCCTGCCACCAGCCCCTTTCCTCTGCACCCACCTGAAGAAGGACACCTGGGCACCATACATGGTAGGACTGAGCCGCAGAGCTGGATAGTGCCCGAAAGGAGGTACGATGAGGCTGAACACCAGGGCCAGGCCCACAAAGAGGGCAGGCAGCACGATCTGGGGGACCGGCCCATTACCTGCTGCATCCACCCACTCTCTGGGTGTGCTTGAACTTATCC
>NW_012147864.1:3403665-3483392 GCF_000956105.1 Propithecus coquereli | reverse complement strand
CGGCGGCTACGGCGGGCAAGCAGGAAGCGCTTGAGGAGCAGGGCCCGGAGCTGTTGGCGGGTCAGCGCCCAGCCCTGTACCTGGCCTACGGCATCTGTTCCAGAGCCCTGCAGGGCCTGGGTCTCCGGCACCGACCCAGCTGTGGGGGTTGGGAGGGTCAGTGCTTGTGCCACAGGAGAAGGGGCCTCTGGGCCACGGGCAGGGACTCACCCAGCTCCCCATTATCCAGGGCCGACTCCTCCGGCGGCATCTTGAGCCGCATTGTGGTGCCTGGGGCAGCAGTGCGCACGCGTGGGTGCTGCTCAGGGCCGCCGTCTGTGGGGCCGTTAGGGTCAAGGTTAGCGTTCAGCATGGGGTCAGGGCCCCTGTCAAGGGTCATGGACAGGGGTGTCAGGAATCAGGGACAGAGGTCAAGGTGATGCCTTGGGCCAGATTTGGCCAAGAATTGGGACTTGGCCTCGGTTCAGGTCCAACTGGGGACTGAGGTCAGGGGTCAACAGTCATGGAGCTGCAGCGCACCCTCTGCCTTTGTGTCCACCGCATGGTCCTCTACCACCTTCAGGAAGATCTGAGGAGATGAAGCAGTGGTCTCAGAGGTTGGACACCCCCAGGAGGGAACTCAAAAGGCCCCAACCCCTCACCCACCATGGGTCCCGCAGGCCTCCCCAGGAGACTTCTAAGCCTCCAGGTCTCTTCCTGTGCCATGGCTCCTCTCTGCAATGCTCTCGATAAATAAACTCCTATTGATCCTTCAAACTCTACCTCCTCCAGGCAGCCCTCCTCCTGGCCCCGCAACCACCACCCAGCCCCACACCTCCTCGAGGCTGGTGTCCGAGATCCCGTAGCTGGCAAGCCGCAGCTCCCCCAGCCGCCTGTCCAGCTCCCGGAAGAGCTGAGCAAAGCTTCCATCGAGGGCACCCACATAGGGCAGCACCAGCACCAGCTCGTGTGGCAGCTCCTCCACCAGCCGTGCCCCGGGCACCCAGCGCTGCACCAGGGCCAGCAGCTGGGGTGCACCTGGGTGAACAGAGAGGGGATTCAGGGGCCCTTGCAGACCCAGGAACCCCAGGTCCTGCCCTGCCCCTCCCTCCCACCCCAGTCTCCCTGGGGAAGGGGCCTGGGTGACCCATGAGGGAACTGTCCCTAGAGGCAGAGATCAGGGGTAAGAACTTGAGGGAGGGATTGACCAGGGTTAGAGGTCAGAGGTAGGCTTGTCTCTGGGCTCAGCCCAAGGTTGGGGATCAGGGGTCTAGTCTGGGGTTCTGATGGCCTTTTGTCCTGAGTTAAGCCACCACCACCCCATTGCCCCCTACCTTGGGGTCTCCCACCTGCCCTCACCAGCCGTGCTGCCAGTTTTCCGTTCCTGCCTGGCATGCACAGCGTCCTCCCAGTCAGTGTCACCCTGCAGGCAACAAGGCACCAACTGTCTTGGCCATCGGGCTGGACAGAGCCTCGGGGGTCGGGGGTCAGGGGTCAGAAGGCCAGCTCTCACCTTCCCACTGGTGGTCAGGGGTGGGGGACCCTTCACCAGTGTCAAGTAGTAGCCGGAGCCCAAGTGACGACGCAGGAAGAGTGGGGAACCACAGCAGCACAGGCGGCCACCTGCCACCACCGCCACACGATCTCCCAGGAGCTCGGCCTCATCCAGGTGGTGGGTGGAGAGGATCAGTGTGCGATCTGGGGACGGGGACCACCAGGTCTTTGCCCAAGCTGTGGCCTTTGCCAGGAGTTGCCTGCCTCATGTAGCAGACTCCTACTCATCCCTCAAAACCCCACACCTAGCACCTCCTTGTCAGAAACCTTTTCTGGCCCCTCAAGCAGAATCCAGGGGAACCTCCAACTTTTACCTTTGCGATATTTGAGCAGCAGATCCCAAATGCTGCGGCGGGAAGCAGGGTCCACACCAGCTGTGGGCTCGTCCAGGATTACAACATGAGAGCCCCCCACAAAGGCGATGGCCACAGACAGCTTCCGCTGCATCCCACCTGGGTGGGGCCAGAGGTGGAGCATCTCAGCGTGACCTGCCCAGCCTTGGCAGGACTGCCTACCCAAGTGGACCTCAGTACCTGGCTTCTCCTGGGCCCCCTAGATATGTCCCCTGGCTTCCTGCCACTCTTGGGATAAAGTCCCAGCTCCCTCCCCTGTGTAGGCGACTTCCCTGGAGGGTGGGCTCACCAGAGAGGTGGCGAGTCTGCACATACTGCTTGGGGACCAGCCCCACGTCCTGGAGGAGACGGTCCTGCTCAGGGCCCACAGCAGCCACACTCAGACCCTTCAATCGCCCGTAGAACCAGACGTGCTCGCCCACGGTCAGCCTGTGGCCATGGGTGCAAAGTAGAGTGGCCAACGTGGCAGGCAGGGGCCCGGGGGGCACCCCGTCCCTTCCCACCAATGCACCCCAGGCCTGCCAAGACGCACATGTCAAATAGCACGTTGTACTGGGGGCACACGCCCAGGTGGGGCCGGATGGCGGCCATGCTGGACTGGACATCATGGCCCAGGACGAAGGCGGAGCCACCGCTGGGTGGGAAGAGACCGCTCAGGATGGACCTGGGGGTACAGAGGTCTCAGAGCAGCCCCCTTCATCGAGAGAAGGGACATCAGCACTTACAGGGCACCTATTGTATGCCTAATCCAAAGGGGTGTTATTTCCCCATTTTACAGGGAAGGGAAACTGAAGCTCAGAGAAAATACTTATTGCCTGCCTATTGTGTACCCGAAGTGGACTGCGGGTCCAGCCCCCAGATGCCTTTCCCATTGAACGGATGGGGAAGCTGAGGCCCCAGGGAGCGGAGGGGAGGGGAGGGTCCAGCGCTCACAGTGTGGTCGTCTTGCCGGCCCCATTGTGACCCAGGAAGGCTGTGATGTGTCCCTGGTAGAAGTCCAGACTGAGCCCACGGAGAGCTGGCTGCGGGTTGCCAGGAAAATGCTTCTCCAGGCCGCGAACGGAGACTCCAGGACTGAGGCCGGGTGGCGCCTCTTCCATCAGCACTGTGGAGAGGGGAGGGCGCAGCGCAGGCTCAGCTGTGGAGCCCTGGGGGTCTGTGGGAGCTGGGAGTCAGTTAAAGCTGGTCTGTGGAATCGGGGACCTGTCAGGCTGGGGACTGCAGGGTGTTCAGGGCCTGGGGAGCTGGGGATGTCCAGGGGACCGGGATCTGCGGAATCTCGTTTTGGGAGACACTGGGAGTTCCAACTGGGAAGTGGCTGTAAAGACACATCAGGCCTCACCCTTTGGGTCCTGCGTGGCAGGGGAAGGGGCGGGACCCTTGGGGGCCCAGGGCCCACACCAGTAGCTCCTCCGAAAGGGAAAATTCCAAGGTTCAGGGATCCCATACTGGCCTGGGAGGAAAGGTGGGCTCAGTTATCCTTGAGCCCATCCCAACAAAGGGTTGTCGGCTTCAGGCCACACACCTGGAATCAGGCATCCAGTTAGGAGGTGGCCAAGAAACCCCGCCCACCTGCCCAGGCCCCGCCCCTCCCGTGCAGGCATGTGCCAGGAAACCCCACCCCTTCACGTGGGAACCAGCCTGCAGGCACCAAATGGCCCGGAACCCCTCCCCCTACGGCCCACCTGGGCACACAGCCTCCAGGTACCAGGTGGCGAGGCCATAGAGCGCGGCGTCCAGCAGCAGAAGGCCCGAGACCTGGGCCAGGCTGAAGACGTCTGCCGTGGGCCCAGTGCCCATGTTGTGCCACTGCGCGCCCTCACCCTGCTCCTCCAGCAGCGCCAGGCTCTCGCAGCCGAAGCCGAAAGCCACTGGCGACAGCAGGCTCTGTGGGTGGGAGTGGGCGAGTCAGCCAGTGGCCGTGGCCCAGGGCGTCCCTCACTAGGCCCCACCTGACTCACCGCAGCCACACGGGCGCCCGCGGGCAGCCGATCTCGCCAGGCCACGCACAGCACATAGGGCAGGTAGAGCGCAAAGTAGGCCAGGCCACCACAGGCCGCTGCCAGGTTGGCATGGGAAAAGAAGGCACTCAGTAAGAAGCTCTGGACCACCGTGGCCACCGCGAAGGCCGCCAAGAACAGAAAGACCACGACCGGGTGGCTGTAGGGGAGGATGTCCCCCAGCTGTGGAAAGCAAGGGGAACTCAGGGTCAGGCGCTTGGATTGGCCCAGAGGCGCGCACCTACGCCTCCTGCGGATCACTCCCCGCGCACCCATTCTGCAGCCGGGAAGGCCTAGGCGCACCCACCTTGAGCACCAGCACCAGCAGCGCAGCGCTGAGAAGAAAGGGCCCCAGGCAGCTGAGGAACCAGCCCAGCCACAGCACAGCACGGCTGAGCCCCATGGCGCGCATGGTGTCCCGCAGCCGAGTCTCCTTCTCCCGCACCACTGCCTTCACCGTCAGCGCCACCGAGTAGATCCAGGCTAGCGTCAGGAAGAGCGGCAGCGACCGACTCAGCACACGCAGGAACCTGGATAGGGGACAGCTGGGGTGGAGGCCAGAGAACCTGCACACGACCCCCATCTAACTGGACCGTTAGTGTCCCGGGATCTTAAGGCTCAGCCAGTTATGGAGATTCGCCTCTCTCCTCCTCGGACCCCTGGTCCAGACTTGGGGTTCCAGCTGTCGGCACGGGCCAGGTTCTCCCTGCGCCGGGAGACCCCAGACTCTCGGGCACCCTTGCTCGTCCTGCGACAGGTCACACGGAGTAGTCCCCCTAAACCAGCAAGTGGTTCGCATCCTTGACTGCATGAGTGTGCCAAGCAGAGCCCGGGCCCCACCCTAAGGCCCAGGACCTGGCGGCTAGGGGAAGGAGTGGGGAGGGGGCTCACGCGTCGTCCACATAGCACGGGTAGGGCATTTGCTGCAGGTAGAGGCCGGTGCGGGGGGCGGCCCCGCTGAGCACGCGGACGGCTGCACGCTCCAGAAGGTCCTGCAGGTACACAAAGCCGCCCCACACGTAGCGCAGGTCGGTCAGGGGGTCCGCGGCGGGGCCTGGGTCCCAAAACCTGTGAGAGGGGCGCGGTGGTCGGCCACAGGGAAGAGCTGGAAACTCCCCCAGCCCTGCTCCTCCCAACCTTAGCTCTGTCTTTATTCTGAGGGCTCAATTTCGCGCTCTGCCCCGCCCTCCACGTCCTCTGGGCTCCAGCGCACACACCCTGCACCTGTGTCCTATGCCCTTGGCCCCGCCTCTCATGAACCCCGATTGGTCTAAGGAGCCCTGGGTTCCGCCTACCATGCCTCTGCCCGGCCCAGGTTCCGGCTATCTCGGTCTCCCATTGGCTGAGTGCTCAAGGCCCCTCCCACTAGCATTGCTCTCCCTCCCCCCCGCCCCGCGCCGCCCCACCCCGCCCCACCTGTCCCTGATCTTATTGGTCCTGGTGACGACGTCAATGTCCATGCGGATCTTGATGCGCACATGGCCGGGGCCTGAGCCTGGGGCTGGGTTCTCTGCCGAGTCCCGGGAGTCCTCGGGCCCCAAGACGACGGCCCCCGCCCAGAAGCGGCGCTCCGCGAGCAGCTGCAGGGCCCGCGACACCAGAGCCTCCTCTGAGGGCGCTGCCTCCAGCTTGTCCAGGGACACGCACTGAGGGGTGGGCGCATGAGTCGGAGGCGCTGGAGTCTGCCCGCCCCTCAGACCCCTTCTCTCCCGGGACCTCGGGGGCCTGCCTCCCCCCAGACCTCAAGGAAGCCCACGTGTCTCCATGCTCGGGCTCTCCCTGGGACAGGGTTCGCCTCCCCCACGGAACACCAGCTTGGGCCCTGCCTCCCCCGTCAGACAGAGGTCCCCAAGTGCACGGCCCCTTCACCTCCATCACATGGCCCAGCGTGCCCACCAGGCGCCCCACATCAGCATGGGCGTCCCTCCAGCTGTAGCCGCCGTGGCCAGGGTCCAGAAAGGATCGAAGGGCCTCCCCGCGGTCCGGGCCTCCGGGGACTGGCTGCCTCCTCCCTTTGTCCTGCACCTGCAGGAGCCTCTGGGGGGTGGCAGGTGAAGGTGGGAGTCAGCATCGCGTTCTCCTTCCCATCCACCGGGCCTGTCTGCCCGCGTCACCAAGGACCCCACATCCTTGCCCAGGACGGGACTCCCCCAACCCCAAGCCAAGCCCCCATCCTGGCCCCGCCTCACCTGCAGCAGGGCCACATTTGCACTGTTGTTCATGAAGGTGAAGATCTGGGGTCCCAGCACACCCCAGGCCTCCTGGACGTCCTTCAGCAGAGCCAGCTCCTCGAAGGTCCGGTTCACCTGCAGGAAGGTGGGCAACAAGGTCAACCCAGGCCCTGGCCACTCATGACCCTCGGTCTTCTGAGGACCCCTGCACACCTCCTCTGAGCCTTGCATGTGCTGGGCCCTCTGCCGTCTGGCAGACTTCTATAAAACCCAGCTTCTAGGGCCCTCCCACCTGGCCCTGACCCACCTGGGCTGAGGGTGTCCTGTGAGCTCTGGCCAGTTCCCTCCCCACCCCAGCAACGCAGCCGCCTTCACCTCTACCATGAGCTGCCTGGTGAAAGGTGTGTCAGGTGCAAACAGCAGTTTCCCCAGGAGCAGTGGCTTCACCTGCCTCCAGAGCAGGCGGGACAGTGGGTGGTCCCCCAGGGTTCCAATCAGCTCAGAGCAGGCGGGGCCTGGGGTGGGGGAGCCATGAGGCCCCGCCCCCATGTCCCCCAACCCGACTTCCCAGATTGGGAAACGGAGGTCAGTCACTCACTCAGGCTGTTGTCGGGCAGGGCTGATGCTGGCTCCGACCCCACCAACTCCTGAAGGTCACTAGCCTCGTACCAGTTGAGAGAGGGGCCCGCTAGGCTGCTGGGCCCCCTGGCACTGCAGAGGGCTTCTGACACTAACTCCAGGGGGCCACCTGTCCCTTGGGGTCTCCTCAGCAGTGTCCGAAGCTCCGCCAGGCTAGGCAGTGCCAGAAGCTAGAGAGAGGCCACCAGAGGGCGCGAGTGACCCCTCTGCACGATCCCACCTGCAACGCTTTTCTTGAGACAGTCTTGCTCTGTCGTCCAGGCTGGAGTGCAGTGGCATCATCATAGCTCACTGCAACCTCAGACTCCTGGGCTCAAGCCATCCTCCTGCCTCAGCCTCCCAAGTAGCTGGGACTACAGGTGCGCACCAGGACGCCCAGCTAATTTTTCTATTTTTAGTAGAGACTAATGTATCTATTTTTTAAAGTAGAGATGGGGTCTCACTGTAGCTCAGGCTGGTTTGGAACTCCTGAGCTCAAGAGATCCTCCCGCCACGGGCTCCCAGAGTGCTAGGATTACAGGTGTGAGCCACTGCGCCCGGCCCCACCTCCAATCCTTCACCTTAACCCAAGTGGGCACCCTGCCAGGAGCACCCTGAAAACCTGCCCAAGGGAAGTGCCCTGGGCTGCCCTATCACCACCCCACCCAGGCAGCCTGCCCTTATTGCTTCCTAGCGGGGTCAAGGATGGGTGGCACCTCTTACCTCCTGGGCCAGGTCCTCAGCTGCCTCCACAAAGCTGCCCAGGGATTCCTGGGCTTGGCTCAGCGCAGACCCCAGGGATTCCTGGGGAGAAAGAATGGGACAAAAGTGACAATGACCTTGATTGAGGGCTCACTAGGGGTCAAACACTCTGCCCAGTTCCCAGGTGGCTCATACAATCACTGCCTCCATTTTGCAAACAGGAAAACCGAGGCTCTGAGAGGCACACGGACTCGTTCAAGGTCTCGCGGACTGGAGTCTTCATTACCAGGCCAGACACAGGCTGTCTGGGCACAGACAGGTGCCATAGGCAGCCCAAGCAAAACCTTAGAGGCTGGAGTCAGAGGCCAAGGTAGGGGAAGGCAGCTGGCCCAGCATGGGGCAGTGCTGCGACCTCCTGTGAGCAGCATCCCAGAGAGTCAGCCTGGTCCCACCCCTCCCCACCCCGCTCTGCCTCACCCCCTGCAGCAGCGACGCCAGCAGCTCAGTGGGCAGTGAAGGTTGCTCCTGCGGTCGGTCGCTCTGTCGAGGCTGGGCTGGGGGGTGAATGCAGAAAGGCACAAGGTTAAACACGCCCCCCACCTTAGCCTGAGACACCCCACCCCCTCCCTGTGCCCATTTCAAAGCTGGAGAGTCGAGGCTCAGAGCTCAGCCTTGCCAGGGGACCCCGCCCTGCTCACCTGCGCTGCGTGTGGTCCTCAGCGTGGACATCACCTTCCTCAGGCCAGCCAGTGTCCTGTGGGCACTTGGGCCCCCCAGCACAGTGCGGGCATCAGCTAGGAGCCGGGAGACCCTGGGGACAGAGGGAGGGCAGGAGGCGGGGTTCCAGGGGGCACTGTCACACCCCAAGCCTGCAGGCCTGCACCCACTGCCTCTGCTCACAGGGAGTCGTTGAAGTTGTTGAGGAGCCCGGCCTCCTCGCCGGGCGTTGGGTGTAGGAAGCAGGTGTTGTTCACATTGCAGATGAGGCCCTGGAGCCAGGGCACGGTGCCCGCAGATGGCAGAGGCTTGTTGGGGAAGTGGCCTGTGGAGAGAGGAGCCTCCACGGTCTGACCACCCCCCAAGGCTTGCACACCTCCAGCGACAGAGAGTTAGCTCACTCTCAACCAATGCCACGTACTGGGGGTCCCTGTGCACGGGCTGACCCATCCGCCTCCCCGCTAAGGGAGCTTACATTCATGGTACTCCAACGGGGGGTGGGAGTGGCGCACCGCCACCAGGATGAGGAAGAGAAAGAGAGGCCACAATAACTCGACCAGGAGCTGGAGCTATCGGGGAGAACAGGCGGGAGATGGTGGGGGACGGCGGTGGGGGGAGGTGCCGGCCGGCCCGGCCCACCCTGCCCTGGCATTACCGGCTGTCTCCGGCGATACGTGAAGTTCTTCCAGAGCAGCAACATCAGCTGTGTCCAGAAGGTCATGGTGGAACTGGACGGGGAACAGGGCAGAGAGGTCAGGACAGAGAGGCTGAGGACATGCTGTGAGGCTGAGGGCAACTGCCTGCCCCTCCCTGAACCTCATTCCTTTATCCCACCGTGCAGGGTTCCTGAGGCAGACAGGTGGGTGGAGTAAGCCAATGGGAGCCCTGCCCAAAGCCGCCCCTGCCAGGACTGCCTCCCTGCAGGCTGGGGTCTGGAAGGTCTGGAAGGCCGGCCTCTAATCCTCTGGGGGGTGGAGCCTTGGCTTAACACTTTGTCACTAAGCTCCACCCCAGCCCCACCTGGGGGCCTCTTCCAAGTCCTGGCCCCACAGCCTCATCCCTGACCCCCTCACTGTTCCCCAGACATAACAGCAACGAACATGTCACACGTCTGGCTGGAAGCGCTACACCATCACCCCCCCTTTACGGGAGTAGGGACTGAGGCCCAGGAAAGCAAGCCCGGGCTCCCAGAGAGACAGGAGGCCACCCGGCAGGAGGCAGGGCCCCAGCTCTGGCCACCCCTCTGTGTCACTGATCGCTCAGAAGGACCGCAAGACCCAGGACGAGCGGCAGGGATAGAAGCTCCTGGAACCAGCAATTCCTGATCTTGGATTTTCCTTGGCACAGATGGGGAAACTGAGGCTGCCAGAGGGGCAGGAAGTTGCTGAAGGTCATCCACCCAGGCCGGAACCAGGACCTAGGACCCCACCCCCCACGCCGGGTCTCTTTCCTTTACATCGGGTGGGATTTAGGATATGAGGGAACTGCCTCAGTTTCCCCATTTGTAAAATGGGGCGGGGGGCTTGGAGGGGTGCTAACGGGGAGAGGGGCTGCAGGTGTATGTTGGCAAAGGCCCCCCAATGGACCTAGGCGTCCGGTTCCTTGAGAATTAGCGTTCGGCTCAGCTGACCCCAACACTCACCCGGAGGAAGGGAAGGGCGGGTAAGAGTCTGGACCCCCTAATTCCCGGGAGCTCGCTTCCCTCCCAACCCCTACCCCTGCATTCCCGCGTCTGGGGCCTTCCTCCCTCTCTGGGTCCCTCTCACCGTTCCGGGACCCCGCCCAGCTCTTGCCGCCTTCCCTCCGCCGGACAGCAGCCAGGGAGCGCGGCCCCTTTAAGAGGAGCCCTGCGGCAGGCGCGGCGCCCCTCAGCTGCGGACAAGCCGCAGCTTCCTCGCGTCCCGGCCGCGCCCGGTCCCGGCCCCGCCCCTGCCAGCTGCTATTGGCTGCTATGCCCGCCACTCACCGGCCGGCCCCGCTGGAGCCGCGGGAGGAGGCGGGACCACAGTAGGGCCTCGAGGAGCCGGGTTTCTTAAAGGGAACGCCCGCCTCTTGCTGCATCACGGTGGGGTGATGGGGTGCCCGGCTGGTCCCTAGAGGACCCGGCTCCGGGCACGAGGTTAGGCCGTCCTTGAGGAACCAGGCCGTGTTCCTACTGCACAGCCGCCTGCAATACTGTTCCCCACTGTCCCTGGGGAAGCCTCGCTCTCAGACCCCGGGACTCTATTTGTCCACCCGTAGAATGGGAGTTCGACCAGAATCATCGTTCGTTCATTCGCCCCTCCACAAACATTCCTTGGTCCCCACGGCGGGCAAGGCGATGGCAGAGGGGGGAGGGGAATCCCAACATTCTAAGACTAGAACCTTGGGTCATAATGGCAACCCCACTAAGTGCCCGGGGACACTTAAGGGGATGGAAGTGAGGATAAAAGGAGAGCGTGTGGACCCACAGCTCTGACGGTGCTCGGAGAGCAAGACGTGTGGGGACGAAGGAGATGGGGCTTTGAGGATGAATAGAAGTTCACCAGGGAGAGAACTCCAGGCTGAGACAGGCACAAGCAAAGGCCTGGAGGTTTGATGGTGGAGCCAGAGCTGATTGGGACGGGGTGTGGGATGAGGCTGGGGACGCCCACTTCCTTTCTAACTGGTGGGAGCCCAGCCTCCTCCCTTAACCCTGGTCCTGGCCCCCGGAATCACTCCTTCAACCCAGACTCACGTTGGGCCTCAGCTTCTCCCTCTCCCAAGGCTGCTGTGTTCCTCCTTGCCCCCACCCCCTTATCCCGCAGGGTCCCAGAAAAGACCAAAGCAAAACAGCCCCTCCCCACCAAGGCTGAGTTCCACTGCAGCTCTCAGACACTTCTTTTCCTGAAAACAGAGGTTTTTATTGCTCTTGGTCCGCAGTCGGTATTTCACATTATCTCATGGTTCCGGGCCCCAGGTGGGGGTCCCCGTGCAGTATTGGCAGGCGGGACACAGGATAGAAAGGGGAGAAGGGAGCTGGGGGCTCTTTAAAACCTACCAAGGGCCGGGAGCAGCGGCTCAGGCCTGTAATCCTAGCAGGCTGGGAGGACCAGGCAGGTGCATCTACTAAAAATAGAAAAATTAGCCGGGCGGGTGCAGTGGCTGGCGCCTGTAGTCCTAGCTGCTCGGGAGGCTGAGGCAGGAGGATGGCTTGAGCCCAGGAGTTGGAGGCTGCAGTGAGCTACTATGATGCCACTGTGCTACACCCAGGGTGACAGTGAGACTCTGGCTCAAAAAAACAAAACAAACAAAAAAACCCTAATTAGTCTCCACAGGGGGTGGGAGCAGGAGTTGGTGGGGGGTCTGGCTTTGCCTTAACCACTCAGAACTCCATTGTCGTGCATGGGCCTCAGTTTCCCCACGGGATCTCTAGGCCAGCTCAGGGTCGTTGGCCTGAGGGTCCTAAGGAAATCCAGTTGCTCAGGATCCCAAAATAATTTAGGCCTGTGGCCTGGCTGCCTCCCAGGGGACCCACTTCCCAGCACGCCTCCACCATCCCCGCCCCATTCCCTTGGGGAAAAAAATATTTTTCTTTCGTTAAAACTTCCTGAAACTTCTGTGGGTACAGAAACCACAAACTGATTGGTAGACAAAAGGGAAGAGAAGGAGTTGAAACCGGAAACCATTTGGGGGCCAGTTCCCCTCCCTGTGCAGGTCTCTCCTGCCCCACACGGCTCAGTTCAGCCCACCTCAGCCTGGCTCAGCTCACTGCCTGCCTGTCCCGCAGCAGGGACCACCCCTACCCCCACCCCACAGGCATCTGGATGGGGCCCCTTCACCCTCAGCCTGGTGGCTCAGTCCTGCAAGGCAGGTGGGATCTGCCGCCTGATCCCACCCAGTTGCCCAGAGACCCTCGGTTGGCAGCACTGAACATGTTAAAAAAGAAAAAAAAGGCAAAAACACAGAAAAACCCAAAAACCCAGATAGGATGATGATGTGGGGAGACAGCATGCACGGGCGCCTCAGTAGCCGGCCTCCTCCTGGTAGTAGGGGGGATACTCCGGGGCCTCCCCAGGGCCTGAGCAGTCGCCAGCACCTGGTGGGGCCCCATCGGCCGCCGGGCCTTGTGGGCAGTACTTGGGATCATATATCTGCCGGCCCAGGCCAAAGACCTGGCCGCTCTGGTTGGCACCCTGTGTGTAACCCATCTGTAGGGACATGGAGGAGTTGTCACACTTGTCGGTCCCTAGCTTGGTGTCATAGATGTGCCGCCGGGTCCCAGGAGCTGTCATGCCCACCTGGAGAGGGAGGAGAGAGTGTGGTCAGGCTGGACAGAACAGGGGACCCTTCCTGAATTCCCACACCATTTCCCTCTGCCTCGCCTTTGCACTCGGTGTGTAACTCCAGAGGTCCCCCCAACCTTTGCTTGGACACCCCTCCTTTCTGATTCTATGCTGAGCGTGAACCTTCATTACCAGGGACCCTCTCCCCTGTTTCAGCCCTGACCACCTGGAACCAGGAATGTCTGGTTCCAGCTCTCTCCCTGCCAGCCAGGAAGCTCCTCCTGGTGGCGGCTGAGGCCTCCTGGGGGTCTGAGGTCTCCAGAACATTCACACTGATACGTTCCACATGGTAGAAAACCTGGGAATCGCAGGATCTAAAAACATCAGAATTGGGTGGACCTTTGGGCAATCCTTGAGGGAAACTGGGGCCCAGGGTGAGGCAGTGACTTCCCCAGGGACACACAGCAAGGTGAAACGAGAGCTGAGGCTGCAGAGACAGAGAGGGAGGAGGGAAACCCAGAGTGGGGTTTTCAGCAGGAGGTGCTCTTGCAGACAGGCTGAGGACAGGCGGGGATGGGCTGGAGGGACAGGGCAAGCCCACCTGGCTGGCACATTTGTTTGTGCCCATCTGCAGGCTGATGGTTGAGTGGTCCATGGGTGGCAGGATATGGTTCTTGGGGTCATAGAGATGCCGCCGCGTGCCGTACGCCGTCATGCCCGACTGGCTGGCACATTTGTTGGTGCCCATCTGCAGGGAGGCGGGCAGGAGAGGTCAGGCCCCGGCCCCCACTGGCCTTCAGCCCCTCCCCCAGACTTGAGGGGGTCTCAGGGCTCCAGGGGGTGGGTAACACGGGAACCCCCTGCCCTCCCCGCTGGGGGCCCCAGTGTCCACTCGCACCTGCAGCCCGATGATGCACTGGCCCGCCTTCATGGTGGCGTCATCGAAGTTCCGCTCCTGCTTCTCCGAGTACTTGACGCCGATGTCCACGCCGCTCTGCAGCCCCTTGGTCTTGGCCTGGCAGGGGGAGAAAGCAGGAGGATCAGAGATGGGCAGCCGGGGACCCCAAGTCCAGGCCAGGGGACTCTGTGCACCCATGACAGAGCTCCCGGCCACCCCCACCTTAGGCAACAGCAGATGCAACCTTCTGAGGCTCAGAACAAGTATTCTGGGGGTGTCCTCCCCTGTCCCCCTCTCCTCTTCCACCACCTCCTTCTATCCAGCCCCCTGGCCACCCTGGTCCTTCTCTCACCTGGACACCGGCCCCCAGCGCCCCCCTGGCCTGCACTCCCAACATGGCAGCCACAGGGGGGGTTTCTGAAAACCCCATTTGGAACACAATTCCCCAACATAAAAACCTCCTCCCTGTTCCTGTGACACTCCAACCCAGTCCCTTTTCCTTCTGTCTGATTCACTGTTCCAACCCACGAAGAACGTGGACACATCTGCAGCCATCTTGCCTGCTGTGTGACTCTGGGCAGGTTGCTGCCCGTCTCTGGGCCTCACCTTCCCCGCCAGGGCCAGAAGAGACACCTGCACCTGCGTCATGTTCCCACTCTCAAACAGGTCATTGGCCTCGAACAGGTCCACAGGGTTCATGCCGTAGCTGACCATGGCCTTGATGAAGTTGGAGAGGTTTTCTAGCTGGGAGGGGGCAGGAGAGGGACGGTGAGTGGACCTCAGTCTACCCATCTGCCAGGTGGGGTCCTAACTCTACCCCACCAGTCCCTCACCTGGTGCCAATTCTGCATGGAGCGGTTGATCTTGGGGACTGAGCCTGGCTGCAGTTTGTTCATGAGTCTGTGGGGGAGGGAACAGGAACCTCCGTTAGCACAGAGGAACCCCAAAGACCAGGGTCCTAATCTCAGCCACGCTCACGCCTTCCTGCAAACCTCTCCCTGAGCCTCAGCCTTCCCTCTTCTAAAGCAATTTTCACCCATCAAACAAGCAAAGCTGCCAAACTCCGACAACAGCCGGTGTTGGGAGTATAACCCGGAACCACTGATTTTGGGGAGCGAACCTGGGAGTTTCCATTAAAATGTTTAATGGGCAAAACCGCGGAATGTTTGAAGGATAGTTGAATAGGACGCAACAAGGAAAGGCCTCTGGAAACTTTATTCTCCCACAAAAGGGAGGGCGTAAGGTAAAGATGCTCCCTGTTAGAGATCCTTGACAAAGCAGTAAGACAAGAAAAAGAAAGATCCAAGACTCTGCAAGTGAAAAGTGGTGCTTCCAACAGTGTGTAGAGCGCAACCAGTCGGGGTGATAAAGCACGTGTCTGTATGTGTACTCACGTGCATAAGATAATCCCATCCTTCAGACCCTTCTGGAAGTCAGGGCCGATAGAGAGGCCAGTGAGACCCTCAATCCAGCTGCGGAGTTCGGCCTCCTTCTGAGGGTCATATTTGGACAGGAGCTGGTGAGGCAAAGGGCACAGGGCTGAGCTAGGGTGAGGGGACACCCAGAGAAAGCCCCCGAGGCTCCTAATGGGGTGGGGCCAATGACTCCAAGGCAAGAAGTCACAGAGGAGCCTGGAGGTCCCCACCCCATCCAAGCCCACCCTCCCCTTTCCCACCAGCAGGGACATCCCATCCTGTCCACAGCTCCTGGTGACCATGAATCCATGTCCTGTCTCTGTGGATCTGGACATTTCATACAAATGGAGTCTCACACTTTGTGTCCTTCTGTGTCTGGCATCTCTCACTGAGCACGATGTCCTCAAGGGCCACCCACATTGTAGCCTGTGTCAGAGCCTCATCTCTTTTCATGGCTGAGTAGTATTCCACCGTATACATTGCATGAATGGACCATGTTGTGTTTATCCACCAATCCTTGATGGACACTTAGGTTGTTTCCACCTTCTAACTGTTGTGAATATTGCTGTGGGTGAACATGGGTGTGCAAGTTTTGTTGGAACACCTGCTTTCAATTCTCCTGGGTGTGTACCTAGCAGAGGAATTGCTGGGCCATGTGGAAATTCTGTGTCTAACTTACTGAGGAATTGCCAAACCTTTCTGTGTCTCAAACCTGCCAGGCTAGTTCCTGCCTCAGGGCCTTTGCACATACTGCACTGTCACTGTGGCCTCAGATGTTTGCCTGGCTCTGTCCCTCCCTTTAGTCCAGCCACAGATCGAAGGTCACCTCCTTGGGGAGGACTTCCCTGACCACCCTGGCTATGATGGGCCTCCTCATATCCCTGTCTCTCTGACCTGACTTTTTCTTCTAGCCTTCCGCCTCTGTTACATGATGTATCTCCCTGCTTAAGGTCCAAGTCCCCTACATCCTGCTCGGTGCCGTCTCTGTGGTCACCGGGTAGCTGTATGAAAATGCTCAAGGTCCTCCGTGAGATCAGTGCCCACCACTGCCCAGGAGCACACACCTGCCTGTTCCCCACTGTAGCGTCTCAGAGCATCGAAGGCCAGGAAAGTGGGAATGGCTGGGCCCAGGGAGACCCAGGAGAGATGCGGGGAGATGGAGTCAGCCTGGGTCAGCTCCTGGATCCCCCCTTGCTCCCCATCCACCACCAGACTGCAGCTCTGGGCGTTTCTGCTGAAGAGCCCCCTGCCCGCCTCTGTGCCATGAGAAAGGGTGCCTTTCCCCAGGGGGGCAGCAGGGGGAGCAGACCCGACCCTGCCCCCAGCTCTGCGCCCACCTCCCTGCATGTCTGCCACCCTCAGTTTCCCCATCTCCCGTGGGTTAGGGTCTCCGGAGCTGCGCCCTCACTTCCTGGCTCCCGCCTGGGAACCCCGCAGCATAGAGGAGACAAAGGCGCCTGCTCTCCTGTCCCTAGTTCCCACGGCCTCTGGGGGGAGGGGCAGCCCTGCCCAGACGGTGGCTTTGTCCATCCTGAGGAATGAGAAAGGCATGCCGAGAGCCCTGCCGTGCCCAGCTGGGCCCTGTCCCTACCGGCTCCTGGGGCGGAGAGGCCAGCAGCCCCGGCAGCTTCCCCCCCACAATGCTGCGCAGCCGGCCCTCAGCACATTCCTGCACACCACAAACCGCCAGGAATGCGCGGCTGCCTCCCCTGCTAAATCGGGACCAGCTGCTCCCAGCGGGTCCTGACCCCCAGCGGGGATCACAGGGCCTTGGAATCTCAGAAAGGCACGCTGGACATGAGCCCGCCCCAGTGCCGTCCAGCCAGGGGTAAACTGAGGCATGGAGGGGAGGAGGAGGGAGGTCTCCGGGTCTCCCTTGTCTTAGGCAGTTGGTAACACAGGTGAGGGCGTGGGTAGAAGCCACAGGAAGCCGGTTTCCGATTGGGGTGTGACCCTTTAGCGGCCCTGGCAAGCTGGCCAGACGGGAGAACTGAGGCCCGGCCACAGGGAGCCCGCCGGGCTGTCCCTCGGGCCTCTCACCTCAGCCCCGCCAGGGCAGGTGGCAGCCTGCCTGCCCACCCACCCATCTCGTCTCCGGAAGCTGCCCCACCCTCGTGGAGCCCTGCCCTCTCCCACTTCCGCTGCTCCAGGTGTGGGGGTGCCCAGACTGCCCAGGGGAGCCAGGGGCCACAGGCACTGGATCCCACTGGTCCAGGTTCTAGTCTCGGCTCTGCCACTTGCAGGCTGTGCAGTTCTGGGCAGCTGCAACACCATCTCTGAGCCACACACGCATAGCAGGACCCCTAAAGTGCCTCTGTGCAGTTATAGGTGGGGCCAACATCCAGAGTGGGGCAGCACATTTAGCGGGGAGTCCAGAGCCTCTGGGCTCACTGGGGGACCCTGGCTTCCCCAAGCCGCGGGTTCCCCTTTTTCCACAGGGCTTGTCAGATGGGCTGGCTCCCAGGAACTCACAGGGGCGAGGCAGAAATTCTCCCCCACCCCATCTGTGGGCCCACCAGGGGCAGGTGCCTAGCAGGGGCTGGCAGGGCTGGTGCCCGTGCCCTTGGTGTGCCCGGGCAGGCATCCGGGCAGGAGCCGGTGGTGAGGCCACATTCCCAGGTGCCTGGTGGGTGTGGGGGGGGGATGGGCAGGATGACACCCTCTCCAGCTGGAAGGGCCCTAGCGTGTCAGGCCATGGACCTCCTCTCCCCAGGATGCCCCGGCCTCTGCTGTGTGACCCTTCAGAAGTGTCTGCCCCTCTCTGAGCCAGAATCATAAGTGGTTTCTTAAAGTGTCTCCTCCTGGTCCCATTTCATGCTTCCAGGTTACAAAACCCATTTTTAGGGCCACCTTCAGGGAACCCCCTTGGTGTCCCTTTAAATTTATCAGCTAGGGAGGAGGAGAATGCAGAAGGGAATTAGCTGCCTAAGTGGAGCCCCCCTCAGGTGTAAGAGAGGCGGGGAAATTCCCGTGGGGGGGCCCACACCCTTCTCAAAAAACCACCGGGGGCCCCCCTTCCCCTCCTGAATCTTAAGTGGCCAAAAAAGAAGTGTGGCCAGGAGACGAGCAGGGGCTGCGGGGTCCCCCAGGCCCCCCAAGGCATTCTTCGGCCTTGAAGCCTTCAAGGGGCCCCGGCCTGGGCGGGGGGAGTCTGGGGGCAGGGCTGGGGAAGGTTAGGCACAGCTGCCCCTAGATGCTGGGGAGATGGGTGGGTCACTCCCCTCAGATGTCAGTGCTCACTGCTCCCTAGACTTGGGGAGCCCCAGGGAGCGCCCCCCAGACCACCCAGAAGCCAGGGAGAGGTCACCCTTGTCCCAGGTGTGAACGCACTGCGCGCTCGTCGTGGGGGAGCCCAGCGGGGCGCCCACCCTTGTCGCCTGCACCGAACGCGCGACGGCCGCGACCGCGGGGCCCCGGGGCGCGCCCCCCACTCACCCGGTTCTTGACCTCGGCCGAAAGCCCGTACGAGGGCCCCTTGTTGAACTGCGTGGAGCTCATGGCTGGCGGGAGCGGCGGGGCGCGCGGGCCGGGACGGGGCGGACGCGGGCGGGGACCGCGGGCCTGGCTGGGGAGCCCCGCCCCCCGCCGCCGATTGGCCCGGAGCGCTAATGTCCTTATAAGGCCTGGAAGCGCCGAATTCCTGCGGTCGCACACTTCCTGATCCCCCTCGGTCGCCCCCGGACCCCCATCCCCAGCGGCTGGGAGGGGCTCCTGGAACTCTCTGAAACAACGGGAAACTGAGGCAGGGAGCGGCAGGGGCTCCGGACTGCCGAGACACAGCATCCCTGCCCTCTCCCTGCTGGGAGCTGCCAGGCGGCTCTGTCACACTTTCTGGGTCTCCGTGTATCCTTCGGCACGATGGTGGGAGAGGGGGAATTGAGGGGTGGGCCCTGGAGTCCCTTTGGGGCACGAATGAGAGCCCCTGTCTGCCTCTTACAGGTGCGTCCCAGTCTAGCCCCCTCCCAGGAACTCTGATAGCTGGGGATGGACAAGGGAACCAGGGCAGGCTCCTCAGAGGAGAGGGGTCGTTGGAGCTGGGGCTTTAATGGGTGGGTAGGAGTTCACCAGTCCAAAAGCGAATGGTGTTCCTGGTAGAACAAAAGGTACAAAGATCTGGAGGACTGACTGTCAGAGGTTGAAAGCTTGTAGAGATCAGAGCAGTTGGAGAATGGGGCAGTGTATGAGAAAGGGCTTTGAACTGGGGGCTGAGGGCCACTGGGGAATCGGGGAGGTGGGGAAGGGGTGAAACAGCAGAGAAGTGAGGTCAGGAGATGCCCCAGGGGCAGGGCTGAGGCTGCCAAGCACAGCAGGCTGGGCACACAGTTGGCATTCCATAGGCGGTATCTGCCACTGGAGCTGGGGCTTTGATGGGTGGGTAGGAGTTCACCAGTCCGAAAGGGAATGGTGAACTCCTTACAGATAAATCAATAAATTAATAAGTGAATAGCCAGATAAGTGGATTCATTTATCCAGTAATTCACTCACTTATTTGTTCATGCATGCACATGTTTAATCATCAAAAGCTGCCTGCCATGTCTTCTGGGACAGTCTGGTGCTAGGAGATGCCCACACCTGGGAAGACAGAGCCAGGCACCCCCTCCCCTTCCCCACGTAAATAGGTGCAGGGCAGAAGGAGGCGCTTGGGGCTAGAGGAACTAGGGGGTCCAAGAAAGCTGCATGTAAAAGCGGATGGGGGCGAAGGGGTTTTGAAGCGTGAGTCGGAGTTTGACACATTGGACAAGTGGCTGGCTGGGCTCTGCGAGGGCTCACGGATGACTCACCCCTGTCCCTTCCCTGGGGCACATTCCTCCCCGATGCCCTGCTCCCCGGATGTCTGTTTCTTTGCCTGACATTGTCCCCTTCCATCTGCCTGAAGGCTCCTTTCTTCAGGGTTCAAGTCCTCCCGGCGGTTTTGGGTAAACCCTTTCCCCTCCGGCTCGGTTTCATCATCTCTGGAATGGGGACCAGTGAACAGTGACAATGAGACAGTCCGGCCCTGAGCGTGGGAACAGTGTGGTTTAGGGGTGTCCGGGCGGAGAGCTGCGGGGTCGGCGGGGTGTGGGTGGTTTGGGTGGATCCTCTGCGGGTCCCGCAGGTGCGCAGGCACCGGGGGCGCTGGAGGCCGGTGGCGGCAGGAATGTGGCTGGTCCAGTCCCCCGGGCGCCCCTCCAGCCTGTGGGGATTGGTGGATGTGGGCGCCATGTTCCTGGGTCGCCTCACCATGCTGTGGCCCAGGGGGGCCCCCAGCAACCCTCGGGGGACACTGTCCTGAGCTGGGGGGTCTCTGGGACAGGGAGGTTGCATGTGAGGCCGTCTCCTGGGCACTGGGTCCCCCCACAGTGTCTTACGGGGTCTGAGGGGGAGCTGGCTGGGGGCCTCCAAGGGTCAGACAGGAGCTGAACCACAGACACAGCAGACCAGGACCCCGGGGACCTCCAAACTCTAGAAGAACCCGCCCGCCACCGGGCACGCAGCCCAGGGGTCTGAAGTGTGGCTGGTGCCACCAGAGAAGCAACTACTCCATTGTCTTTAATTCCAATGAATTTCAATGACAAATTTAAAACTGACAGCGGATTCAGTTTTTGGAAAACTTTCATGTATATTTAGAACAGTTTGGTTATGTGTGGATGTTCCTTTTCAGTGTGACCTTTGAGAAGTCTAAACGCTGTACGGGTGAGTGTTTCGGAGGGGACGTTAGCACCAAGGTTGAGATGCTCTGGGAGCGGGAGACACACACCTGATTCCAGAGACTCGGTACCCAAAAATTTGTAAAATAGTTCATTCATAATTTTCCATATTAATTACGTGTTGAAATGGAAATTGCTTGACTATATTGAGTTCCATAAAATACAGTATTAAAGTGAATGTCACTTTGTTTTCTTTTAGTTCTTTTAATGTGGCTGCCAGGAAAACTTAAAAAATTATATAGGTAGCTTGCCTTCTGTTCCTGTTGGATAGCTGTGTTCTTTTCTTTTTTCTTTCTTTCTATTTCAATATCGTTTCTCTAGGACCTATTCCCCCACAGGCCGGGCACAGCTGTGCTCTCGACCCATGGCCAAATCCAGCCACTGCCTATTTTTGTAAGGCCTGGGAGCTAAGAATGGGTTTCACGTTTTTTAAGTGGTTAAAATGAAAAAAATAAAAAAAGGAAAAATATTCCATGACATGTGGAAATTACATAACATTCCACCGGCAGTCACATAGACAAAGGTTTATTCACGATGCCCGTTCATTTACGTGTCATTTACGCTTTTTCCCTACAGTGCCACAGTCGAGTCATCGTCAACGAAGCTGAAAATATAGACTGGCTTTTTACAGAAAAAGTTTACTGACCCCAGCTCTCAATGCTCAGTATCCCAGAGCCCAAGAGATCAAGACTCAGACATCCCAGAATTGGAAATCCTGGGGAACCTTAGAATAATATAATTCTGGAAACCCAAGAACCTCAAATTTATGGACTGACCTCAACACTCCCAACACCCCACTTTAGAACTTGGGTTTGAATCTCAGCTCCCAAAATGGCTGTGTGACCTTACGCAATTCCTCCACCTCTCTGTGCCTAAGTCATTGTCTGTAACACGGGGCTGATAAGCTGCCACTCCCGGGGCTCTTGTCCACATGAAATGGATTAATATCTGTGAAGTGCTCGGAGGGCGCCAGCGTAGAGCTAAGGGCTTGTTGAGTCAATAGATGTCAAAATCTTCGGAATTTGGCATCAGCTGCGGGAATCTGGCAAGGCCCTGAGGACTCCTCGCCTTTCTCTCCAAAGGGAGGTCTGGGCCTCTGCAGCTGCCCTTCCCCGGACACTCACCGGTTTGTCCAGGACGGACCCCTGGGGAGACTTAGGCAGCTGTGGCAGGATGCAGGGTTTGGAGGGGGCCGAGTGCAGATGCTGTGGGGCGTTACTGCACCGGGCAGGGCCTTGGGTGCTGGGCTGGGAGGCCCAGCTGGGGAGTCTTGGTGGCAGAGCATAGGGAGTTGCAGGTGTGGCAAAGGCCCTGGGGCAGGTGGCCCCTTCACTGCAACCACCTCCTGCTCCATCCCATCCTTGTAGTGTCTGGGTTCTGAGTGGGTCCCCAGGGTCAGGGCAGCACCTAGGCTGGGTCCCCTGGCGGGGGCTTTGGGCACCCCCTCGCAGGCTTCAGACGCTCTCTTTGTTTTCCACCGTTCTGCTCACCTCAACCCGGCTTGCTCCTGATGCGTCCCCTGGAGGACACCTGTGGGGGGAACACGCACAACATGTGGACAACAAAACAGGAATAGCAATAAAAAATCAAAAATGGCCAGGTGCAGTGGCTCACACCTGTAATCCCAGTGCTTTGGGAGGCCGAGGCTGGAGCAAAACTCAGACCACCTTGAGCAAGAGGGAGACCCTGTCTCTAATAAAAATAGAAAAAATTAGCCAGGCACGGTGGCACACACCTGTAGTCCCAGCTACTTGGGAGTCTGAGGCAGAAGGATCACTTGAGCCCAGGAGTTGGAGGCTGCAGTGAGCTGTGATGACGCCCCTGCACTCCAGCCTGGGTGACAGAGCCAGACCCTGTCTCAAAAAAAAAAGATAGTGACAATAAAATCTCCACTCGAGGTAGCGTTGAACTCCAGAGCTGGTGCAGGAACCTCCTGTGTTCCCAGTCTGCCCAGGGCTCCCCATTAATCCCTCAACAAAGATGTCCCCCAGGCCCTGTGTGACCTGCGCTCACCCCCAGCTCTGGCATTATCTCAGCCCATGTTCTCCCTGGCACCCTCTGCTCCGGGCACACAGACCTTCTCCTCACTGTTCCTCAAACGGTTAGACCCAGGCGGCGACAGGGCCTTTCCCCTGGCTGTCTGTCTGCCTGGAAAACCCTCCCACCTGGCTTGTACACTGTCCTCCTTCCCACCCCTGCTGGAGGGTCACCTTCTTGGGGAGGCTCCTGGAGCCCCCGTGTAATTCTCAACCTGCCCGTCGCGGGCTCCTCATCCCAGACAAGACGACACCGCAGCATCCTTCCATGTCCAGCCCACCTGCCAGCGTCCCCGACTGTGTCCAAAAGCTCAGGCGTTGTGTTCTGCCATTCTCCCTCCATCGCTCTTCCCTTTTGGTTTAGACTTGGAACTGTCCCTGCCAGTCCCAGGAGGGGCACTTTCTGAGCAGGCCAGGCAGTTGTCCTGCAGCTGGCCACATATTTTGGGGTTGTGATTGAACTTGCTCCTGTGGGCCCCATGTCTCCATTCCGTGGGAGGGAGCTGCAGGGCTGAGCTGCCTGAAATAGCAGCCGCTGGCCACATGTGGCTATTTCAACATAAATTAATTTTAAAAAGAGTTAAGTTTAAAATTCTGTTCCTTAGTGGCACTGGCCACATTTCGTGTGCCCAGGGTCCTCCTGTGGCTAACATTGGACCTCGCTGGACAGAGACTTGGTTGGCCTTCCCAGGAAGAGCCAGGGGCTCCCCTCTGCCTCCGGGCAGAGGCCCCCAAAGCCCCCCTACCGCGAGGCCAGGTTTGCCCTCTGCTCAGGGTGACATGGCCTGGCCCCTAATTTTTTTCTCTGCGCAACAGCTGACCTGAAGGGTGGGTAGGGGGGCCGGTGGTGGGTGATTTCCATAATAATTTCCAGAGTGTGCAGTTATTAAGTGCTGTAAGCCAGGCTCTGCGAAGGGGGGACACTCTCTGTGCGGCAGGAAGACAGTGACTCAGGTGGATTATGAAAGCTGGTAGTCAGGTCTGGGAGGCCCTCCCAACTTCCAGGTTACAGCTGAAATGTCACTGCCCTCCCTGACCCCCCAGTCCAATTCAGAATAGACACCCCCACCGGGTCGCCTCTTTCTGGGAGGCCCAGTCTGCGGTCCCTCAACACCTGCAGCGGAGGACATCCCCTCGGCCGGCGGCCTGTCTCCCTGAGGACCCGGAGCTCCGTGAAGGCCAGGACCTGCCTGCAGTGACCCCCCTGTGTCACCAACGCCCACACAGAGCCCTAGGGCTGTGAGCTCATTGCTCCCAACACTGTAAGTGTCCACCCCGGGGCAGCTGCTCCAGCGTCCTCGCCCCACGCAGAGCCTGTCTCCTCCTCCGCCTGCCCCCAGGGCTTCCCACTATCGTCAGTCCCTGCCTCGCTTTGGAGTGTGGGGCAGAAGGACCTGGCATACAGCAGGCGCTCAGTGAACAAGGTGTTTTCAAGAATGCCTAAGGGAGAGGCGACCTGCGATGCACAGGTGCCCACCCAGGCCGGGACACTGCCAAGGCTGCTTGTGCAGGGTCTAGGAAAGGCGGCAGGGCGGGGTGGGGGTCGGCCCTAGGGACGCCTCCCGAGGGTTAGGGTTAGGGCACTACTCCGGGGCCAGGTGCACACCATTTGTGGCCGGGCATTGGCTTGCGGAGTCCTGTCCACCTCGCCGCCCCAGGGCGGGCCAAGGACGCGCAGGTGGCACGTGGCAGACAAGCCTGGGTCAGCCCCGAAGAGTAGGGGTCTGGGGAGCCAGGGTCGCGACTTCGCGGGCTTAGTCACGGGAGAAAAACGAAGAAAACTGCTGGAAAATCCATAGTTCCCCCAAACCGTACTTTCCTCTAGTGTATGCAGCAAACACTCAGTAAACGTCCCTGCCCTGCACAGTAGCGCTGAGGTTACAGCAGCAGGAAGCGGGGTGTGCCGGAAGTACGTCAAATCACAGACCTTCTCGCGGTACCGGGAAAGGGGAGATGGGCAATGAGGGTGTATGACGTCAAGGGCTCTGTGAGGTCACGGCGGCGAAAAGAGAATACACAGGGCACCCAAAAATATGGAACGCTTCACGAATTTGCGTGTCATCCTTGCGCAGGGGCCATGCTAATCTTCTCTGTATCGTTCCAATTTTAGTATATGTGCTGCCGAAGCGAGCACAATCACTGTTTTCCTCATACGGGTATTTAAAGCCCTCTACTGCAATTACTTTTTGGTTAGATCAATTTGCCGTTTATATTGAGTAAGTATGTAGACCTCGATGGAACAGATGATCTCTTATGATCACATTTGCTTTGAGTGTCTTTGAGATGTAAAATCGTAGATGCTGACTTAATTTTACCGCCCAAGTGCAGCCTCGTAGCCGCGGAGGCTTGTGGGGCGGCAATATGCAAAAGATTCCAGACGCAGCCCCGCCCCCCGGCCCCACGGTACGCCGAGGCGAGGCCTCCGCGGGCGGCCGCCGGCATCCCAGCGTGCCCCGCGGGTGCAGGGGGCCCGCTCCTGCCCTGCGCTGCGGCTCGCTGGCGTCAGCTGGGCCGCGGCCGGACGAGGAGGCGGAAGATGGCGGCGGCGGCCGGGAGTCCGTGAGGAGCGCGGCGGCGGCGGCGGCTAGGACGGCTGATGACGGCCGGGAGGCGCCCTCGGGGACCCGCGGGCTGCTAGGGCGCGCCGGTGGGCGGCATGTCGGAGCACGCGGCGCCCGCGGCCCCGGGGCCCGGGCCCAACGGCGGCGGCGGCGGCCCGGCCCCCGCGCGCGGGCCTCGCACCCCTAACCTGAACCCCAATCCCCTCATCAACGTGCGCGACCGGCTCTTCCACGCGCTTTTCTTCAAGATGGCTGTCACCTACTCACGGCTTTTCCCGCCCGCCTTCCGCCGTCTCTTCGAGTTCTTCGTGTTGCTCAAGGTGACCGCGCCCCCGACCCTCGAGTCTGCGACCTCCGATCGCGACCCCTGACCCCGGGGACGCCGAATCCCCCCTCACCTGGAGGCCTAGACCCGGCCCCACTGGTTAGAGACTCTCCACGAAGCCCGCGACCTCTGACCCCTGGGGTGCCCAGGGACACAGTCTTGGGCGACGTCCGCCCACCCCGTTAGTAGCCCCTGGTCCCGGCTCCGGATCTTCATTCCCTGCCCCCTCCAGCGCCGCCCCGCCCCGGGCCTCCTTCCCTGGGTCTCCCACCTCCGGGAAGCTTGGAGCTCTCCTGCCCTTTGACCCCTGACTCTGCCGCCTGGCACCCTCAGCCGAGAGGATCCCCTGCACCTGCCCACCCTGGCCTGTGCGGGCCAGAACCCAGCCCCATCCCAGGCCTCGCCTCGGACCACCCCCTTGCGCTGGAAGTCCACTCCCCACTCCCCTTTTTTCCTCCTGGTGAGGATCTCCCCGTCCTTGGGACCTTCCACCTGCCCCCACCCTGCTTGTCCCTCTTCTGAGCCTCACGGGGGAATGTGGCTTAGCTGAGGTCACTTCGCTAGGGCTAGTGGCAAAGTTGCAGCCAGCACTGACAGCCTCCTTGTTCTACTTGGGAAGCTCTGGTGTGGGTCTGATTAACTCTCCCTCTCAGATGAGGAGTCACTCACCGTGGCCAGGGCCAAGCTGCTGTGCCCTGGGCTCTGTCCCCTTCCTGGCCACCCCAGATGGCACAGAGGTTTCAGCCGTGAGAAATGGGTGACAGGAGGGGCTGCAGGGCCTCCTGGGCTCTGGGATTTGTTGGAGGAAATGGAGAAATGGTTGTTTTGTTTTCCACGGGGGATACTAACGTCACAGAGTGAGCTTTTCAGGTCTAATCCCAGAAAGGGGGCTGATCCCGGCGGACTAGGTGGGTGAGGTTGTGGGCGCGGTCCCGCCTGACACAGGTTGGTCAGGAACTGGCTGCTCTTCTGGGTTCAGTGGAGGGAGCAGGAGCTGGGCTGTCCGACAGCCCTGCGTGTGGGGGCTGGTCCCACCACAGCCGCCAGGTGTATGCACCACGGCGTGAGGAGCTGGCCTGTTCTGGCCAGAACTTGCCCCATCATCCTTCCCACTTTGTCCCTCCCTCCGGCCCCCAGAACAGCGCGGTCACCTCAGTGGACACCCGGGCAGGACTGTAGAGGATTACTGAATCAGAGATCCTTTCTTGGGCTTCCTGGGGTCCACAGATGGCCTGAAATCGTGGACACTTGTCTGTGGGTGTGTGTTTGGGGACAGACAGAGTAGCCTGGATCCAGCAAGGAGCCACTGCATCCTCGGGCTTGTCATTGCAGGTGTGTGCCCTGTGCTGGATCCCCCCACAGAGCTCAGCCTCCCCAGAAAACACGTCCCAGTAGCCAGTGGTGGCTCTGGGCCCACCACTACCCAATTTGGGAAAGGGTCTGGTGTTTGGGCCGACCCAGCCCCATCTCCAGGCACGTGCCACCTTGGGTGGGGCCAGGCTTCAGCTCAAGGCTACCCCCTGCAGAGTGAGAGCCCCTGCCCCTCTCTGGGGATGCTGGAGCCCCAAGACCTGTTCTTGTGAATCCCCTACCTGCCGGCACGGAATCAGGCCCTGCTGCCTTTGCTTTCTTTATCTGCAAACCTCGGGCTGGGCCGCTGACTTCTGAGGCTGCTTTGAGTTCCAGAAGGCTTCTCCCCTTTGCTCCCCGCCCTGCCGGCTTCCTGTGCTGCTCCTGCAGAGGCCGGGGCTCCCCGCGAGATCACTTCTTCCTGCGATGCCTGTGCGGCTGGGCTCCCGGCCTCGAGCCACCTGTCCCCCACGCCTGTGTTCGAGTTGTCTTAGGAAACTCCTAGCAGTGCCAGATGTGGGGAGATGGATGGCAGCTGGGGCGCATGTTTGAGGGGCCACGCTGCCATCAGTGCCTACGCCTGTGTGGTGGGAACCTGGGCCCCAGGCAGCCTGACCCTGGCAGCCACTGAGTGGCCCTGACACGTGGTGCCTCGATGTGGGCAAGGGCTCACCTCTGGCCAGTGGGGAGCCATGGGCACCCTTGTGAGGTTATTGTGAGGATTAAGGGGAGGACACATGGGATCGCGGGAACCTGTCACGTTAGCTGTCACTGTGGAGTGGGGCTGGAAGGAGATGCCTCTGTGCCTTCAGGGTGGGAAACACCCTGTGTCTGGAGAGAGGGGAGCCCCAAGTATGGCTGGACTCCCTCCGTGAGAAAGAAGGTGTGGCCCCTCAGGCCTGTCCACCGGTCAGTCAGACACCCAGAGATGCACCAGACAGCTCTCTGCCCTCCTGGTCTCTGGAGGAGACAGGGAGGGAAAGGTCTGCCTGGGTGGCAGAGTGTTGGGGTGCCCCGGGAGACCCAGCCAGGACATCAAGGGAAGCTTCCTGGAGGAGGTGGCGGGAACGCAGCCCCTGGCCAGCCAAGCAACTCGTGGGCTCTGGGACACGGGTAGTGGGCAGACCTGGAGGGAGGGAAGGGCCACGGGGTGTGACCAGTGGTCAGGGCTAGGTGTTGAGGAGGCGAGCAGCAGCCTGCCGGAGAAGGGGTGGGGTGTCCGGGCAGCAGGAAGGGCGTGCGGGAAGGCCCTGGGCCAGCGGCTGGGGATCTCAGGGCAAGGGTGGGGTCAGGACCAGCCAGGGCACGTGGAGTGGCTGAGCCAGGCCAAGGGGCAGAGGGTGGCCAGGGCCCACCATGGGTGAGACAGCTGCTGTGTGTGGCTGGTGCTGGCACAGGGGAGGGAGGACCCAGGGACGCGGGCTGAGGTGGCGTCCAGCTCTGCGGGAGGGAAGTGGGCCCCGTGGGGTGGCCTTGTCAAGTGGGAGGGGTCCTGGGCCAGAATTTCTCCAAGCCAGGTCAGCTCGGGGTTCCTGGGGCGGTGGGGCCCCCGTGCAGGATGCTGGCGTAGGCGCCTGGGTGGCGTCCAAGTCATAGCGTTTGTGGATGTGGAGGCCCCCCAGCCCAGTCCATGCACATTTACGTGTGGGTACGGGCCACTCATCACATCCCCTGTCCCCAAAGGACAGGTCACTCGCATCTGTGCTGGGTGTCGCAGGATGTGTCCAGCGCCCCCAGGCCAAGCTGCCCTTGCCCAGCACGTCCCCAGAGCTGCTCGTCCTCTTGGGGTCACTGGTCTGTGGTGTGGTCGGGTTTGTGGCTGGGACTACCCCAGCTCCTCCCTCTTGGCCACATAACCCCTATGCTTCTGTTCCTCATCCGTGAGCTGGGCCATGGCAGACAGGTGCGTCCTACGGGTGTGTCCTGCAGGAGCGCTGG
The DNA here is from genome assembly GCF_000956105.1 of Propithecus coquereli. NCBI lineage: Eukaryota > Metazoa > Chordata > Mammalia > Primates > Indriidae > Propithecus > Propithecus coquereli. The sequence goes on along the minus strand of NW_012147864.1, from coordinate 3,454,844 downwards.
GCAGCCCCAGCCTCAGGCCGGCTGTGTGTCAGCACTTTTTATAACGTCTTGGCAAATGGTCCCTCCCTGTCCCGGGCACAGCTCCTGCGGGATGTCCAGGCCTGGGGAGCACAGCGTGGCCCGTGGGGCATCCGGCTTCCTGCCAGCCCCTCGTTCCTGGGAGTGCTCAGCAAAGGGACTGTCTTCAGCTCCTCTGACCACAGCCTGCTGCTGCTCCCTGACTCCATGGCTCGCATCCCCAGCTCCTGTCCCCAACTCATCCCCATATGCCACCCTGGAGGTAGTAGTGGCCAGGCTGTGAAAGAACGACTCAGGCCCCCTGCAGCTGGCCTTCCACACCACCTCCCCTGCTCCTCCCTCACGTCTCCCCTACGCCATCTGCAACTGTAGCATCTGTCTGTAGGGGCCTGAATGTCAGGGGTCAGGGGCTGCTCTTCTGTCTGTGCTTAAATCTTAGCAACGCACTAATCTCCACACTATGGCACTTTTGGCTGCAGCGGCCAGAAATTCAATCCACGTTGGCCCACGAGAGGGCTATTTTGAGCTAACTTGGCTGAGGAGTCTGTAGTGGGGCTTCCCAGCTTCAGGTGTGGCTGGATCCAGGACTTCGCAGTACGCACACATCAGGGCCTCCTGATGCTAAGTTCTGTGTCCCCCTCGGGTCTCAGCCACTGTGTCCAGGCCAGAAGGGGTGTAGTGGCTTGGCTGACCTAGTCCTTGGCCCAGTGTGCAGAGGGCTCCAGAGGGGAGGCCAGGCCTGCTGTGGGCACAGAAAGGATCAGGGTTTTGGCAGTCCTGCTTGTGGCTGTGGCCACAGGCAGCTCGACACACCATAAGCCTCAGTGTCCCTGCCAGCACGTCAGGGAGGGGCTTTTGCTGTGGCGCCACCACGACCTGGAACTCTCTGGGCTGTGGGTCTGGAGTCCCCTGAGGTAACTCCCAGAGTCTGGGGTTGCCATGGGGGAGTGTGCTCGAGGGGTGGCCCCACTGACGGAACACCCAGGTCCTCGGCTGAGCACCGCCCGGCTCCCTGGTACCTGCCTTTCCCGGGCGGTGCTCTGTGAAGCTGGGGAGCAGGACGTGGCCTGCATCAGGCTCTGGTTCGTTGCCGTGGACTTCAGCTGGGGGTGCTGTGAGACGCACAGCCGTCGGCATGGTGGGCTCCCGAGAAAAGGGGCAGCCTTAGGCCCAAGGAGGAAGCCTGCCGCACGGCATGCCCACGGCCTGGTGGGATTCTGTGGTGGGGCAGTCCTGGGCACTGCAGGGTCCTGAGCAGCATCCCTGGCCTTGCTTCGCCCACTCCACAGCAGGGGGCACCCCCACAACCTAGATGTCCCAGACATGGCACCCGTGCCCTGGGGGCGGGAGCACTCGCTGGACCGCTACTGTCCTGTCGCAGAGGTGGAGAGGCTGTGCCTCAGAGGCAGAGCAGCCTGGCCTCAGCGCAGCCCATGGAGGGTCAGCTGTGTCCTGGGCAGCTGCAGCTGGCTCTGCCAGGCCTGGGAGGGGTACACAGGGTGCCCACCCAGGTAAGGGAAGCTGTTTTTAGCCAGTGAGATCAGGGGGCCTGAGGGCACTGCAGAGCGTGAGGCAGGAGACATCTGGGTGGGTCGTGGGGTGGCTGCTCTGGCCTCGTGGACGGGGACCCGGCGGGCAGCCTAGGGGCACGGTACCTGGGCTGGCCTTGCGGGATGGGAGCCTCTGGTGGTGGGTGCCTATCTCTGCTCTGCCTGAGTCCAGCTGGCTCTCTTCCTGGGCAGGTGTCCTGCAGGCACCTAGGAGGCTCCGGTCCTTGGGCCTTGTCCTGGCTCGCCCCAGGGGGCCCAGTGCCATCCCAGCCCTTGCCCAAGTCCCGAGGCCGCCAGAGCCCTGCCACAGGGGCTTTCCTGGGTTGGGAGGTCCTCCAGCCCCACTTGGCCTCCTGGGGTTTCCTCCACTCCCCTGCTGAGCGGTCCCCCAGGCGCAGGCTGCAGTGGGTCTCGGGCTCCCCACTGACTGCCGGCTGCCCCTCAGGCGCTGTTCGTGCTCTTCGTCCTGGCCTACATCCACATCGTCTTCTCCCGCTCGCCCATCAACTGCCTGGAGCACGTGCGCGACAAGTGGCCACGCGAGGGCATCCTGCGCGTCGAGGTGCAGCACAACTCGAGCCGCGCGCCCGTCTTCCTGCAGTTCTGTGACGGCGACGGCCGCGGCAGCTTCCCTGGCCTGGCCATGGAGCCAGGCAGCGGCCTGGAGCTGGAAGACGAGGAGGAGGAGGAGCTGACCATGGAGATGTTTGGGAACAGCTCCATCAAGGTGAGCCGGGAGTACAGCAGGCGCTCAATAAGTGTGTGTGATGGAGCAATCCGCTGCCCGCAGAACATTGGCTGCTTGGAAGGTTCTTGCTCTCGCAGGGTCTGGCACACAGATAAGCCACCCTCTGCCTGCTCCAGCTGCTGTGTCCTTTTGGAGGCCTGGGGGCTCCAGAGCAAATAGCTGAGAAGGCGGCTTGGGGACTGGGAACTGAGAGCTCTAGGCCTGTCCCGGCCATCCTGAGGTGGCCCAGGTGGCTGTGGTAGGCCCCATGGCCTGTTGGGAAATCTTCATGCTTCGCTAGTTGGGGGCCGGGGTCCCTCCTGTTCCCTCAAAGCCAACCCCAAGAATTAGTGTTTGCCCAGTGTCAAGTCCGCTTGCCTCGGGGCAGGGACAGGCGTAAGTCGGGGTGTTGGTGCAGACCCGGGCCCGGTGGCCCCGATCCCGTGGTTCCTATACCCTGAGGCTGCCTTGCGTCCAGTACTGCCTGTGCTCAGCCCCCTTCCCCACTCCAGCACACAACCCCGCCCCAAGACGGCCCGTGGCGGGGCAGACGTGGTCTTAGGGGTACACAAGTCTGCCCTGGCCTGGTCTGTGCTGGCTTAGCAGCCTGCCAGCTCTGGAGGTGGTGGCTGTCCTACTGAGGCTCGGGAGTCATCACACCTTCCAGTCAGCAGGAGAAGGGGGCGCCCAGGGACCACATCTACGTCAGAGCCTCAAGGCCCAGGCTGGGTCTACTGACGCCCTGGTCCCCGGTTGCCCACAGTTTGAGCTGGACATCGAGCCCAAGGTGTTCAAGCCACCGGGCAGCACCGAGGCCCTGAATGACAGCCAAGAGTTCCCCTTCCCCGAGACGCCCACCAAAGGTACGCCACCTCGCAGGGCGCATCCAGGCGTGGGGTGCTGAGGGACAGGCAGTCACCTTGGGAGGTCACTGCTTGGGGTCGCAGCCCGCTGGCCAGGGAGAAAGGGGCATTAGCTGTGAGCCCTGCCTAGCTCTGTGCCTCGGTTCCCCCATCTGTCAGCACGTGAGACTATGGGATATGTTCCAGGGCCCAGGATAACTGGCTCAGCCTCTCTGGGACCCTCTTTTGTAATGGCAGCTTTGAGGGGATCTGGGCCCCTCCAGCTCTAACCTTGTGTGTTCTGACCTGTGGTGCTCAGGGAAGCCGGCCCCTGCCCTGCCCACCTGAGCCCCGAAAGTCCCAGCTGTGGTGTGCTGGGCCCTCCTTCCTGCATTCCAGCTGGGCAGGCCCCCTCCCTCCCTAGAGAGCAGAGGGGCAGCCCTGTACCAGCTGGCCCCAGACAGGAAGGCAGGCCCCAGCAGGGTGGGTGGGAGGAACTTGGCCAGCCTCTCTTTCTAATGGAGGGGGGCCATCTGGAGTGTACCTGTGGTGGGGCTCCCAGCATCTGTCCGGGAGGCCCAGGGCTCAGGGTCCTCAACCACTTCCTGGCCGGGGCTGATGCCTGCTCTGCCCTCAGTGTGGCCGCAGGACGAGTACATCGTGGAGTACTCGCTGGAGTATGGCTTCTTGCGGCTCTCGCAGGCCACGCGGCAGCGCCTGAGCATCCCGGTCATGGTGGTCACCCTGGGTGAGTCGGACCGCCTTGTCGTGGGGAGCTGAGTGTGGTCAGGCCTCTCCTGCCACCCTTGGGGTCTCCTCTTGCAGGGGTGGGGAGGGGCTGGCCAGCAGCTCTGCAGTCCCTGCTCTGGGAAGGCCCTCCCAGGGCTGGGGTCCTTTGGTGGGGTTTCTCTGGGCCTGACACAGGGACCTGCCAACCAGCCTGGGCTGGGAGGCGGCTGGGCCTCGGGCTGGTGTGGGGCCCAGGAGCAGCCTGGGCAGGGCCCCGGCCAGGTCCCCAGCTCCCTGACCCGCCGGCCTGCAGACCCCACGAGGGACCAGTGCTTTGGGGATCGCTTCAGCCGCCTGCTGCTGGATGAGTTCCTGGGCTACGACGACATCCTCATGTCCAGCGTGAAGGGCCTGGCGGAGAACGAGGAGAACAAGGGTAACAAGGGGGGGCGTGGCCGGGGCTGGGTGAGGGCCGAGGGCCGGCTGTGGCTGGGCGGCTGATGAGGCCGCTCGCCCCGGCAGGCTTCCTGCGGAACGTGGTGTCCGGCGAGCACTACCGCTTTGTGAGCATGTGGATGGCGCGCACGTCCTACCTGGCCGCCTTCGTCATCATGGTCATCTTCGTGAGTGCGGCCGGGCCCTGGCGGAGGGGGCGCCGGGGACGGGGCGGGGCGGGCGGCCCACGTCCTCACGCGCGCTCCCCGCAGACGCTGAGCGTGTCCATGCTGCTGCGCTACTCGCACCACCAGATCTTCGTCTTCATTGGTGAGTGTCCCGCGGCCGCGGGGCGGGCGGGCGCCACGCAGGCCCTCACCGGGCGCCCGCCCTGTGTCCGCAGTGGACCTGCTGCAGATGCTGGAGATGAACATGGCCATCGCCTTCCCCGCAGCGCCCCTGCTGACCGTCATCCTGGCCCTCGTCGGTGAGGACCCGCCCGCCGCCCCTGCCCCGCCCCGCCCCGCCCGCTCCAACCCGGCGCCGCCTGTCCCCGCAGGGATGGAGGCCATCATGTCCGAGTTCTTCAACGACACCACCACGGCCTTCTACATCATCCTCATCGTGTGGCTGGCCGATCAGTATGACGCCATCTGCTGCCACACCAACACCAGCAAGCGGCACTGGCTGCGGTGAGGGCGGGGCGGGTCCTGTAGCGGGTGGGACCTTGGGGGTTGCGCCCGTGGGGGCGGGGCCTAGGAGGTCCTCATCCTCCTGCATGTCCCGGCCCTTGTGCCCCGGCCGCAGGTTCTTCTACCTGTACCACTTCGCTTTCTACGCCTACCACTACCGCTTCAACGGGCAGTACAGCAGCCTGGCTCTGGTCACCTCCTGGCTCTTCATCCAGGTGAGGCCGCTCGGCGGGCGGGGCTGCCTGCGACCCGTGACCCCGCCAGGTCGTGCGCCCCCTTGTGAGCAGGGCGGACGGAGATCAGTGAGGCCTGGCCACGTCCTGGACTCCGAGGAAGGGGAAGCCCTTTGGGGTGGGCCAAGCCGGGGGCGGAGGGCAGCGCAAGTCCCCAGACTCCAGCCCCTGTCTTGTGTCTTGGTCCCGGTGGCTGTCCTGGGGCGAAGCACTGGGCCCGTCCACGGTGGGCGTGGCTCGCGGCCTGACTCCGCCCCTGCCCGCAGCATTCCATGATCTACTTCTTCCACCACTACGAGCTGCCCGCCATCCTGCAGCAGATTCGCATCCAGGAGATGCTGCTGCAGACCCCGCCCCTGGGCCCTGGGACCCCTACGGCGCTGCCCGACGACCTCAACAACAACTCCGGCACCCTGGCCGCTGCCCCCGACCCCACTGGCCAGCCCCCTGCCCTGGGCCCTGGCTCGCAGGGTGCCGGTGGGAGTCCTGGGCCTGCGGCCGCAGCACCCAGCTCCCTGGTGGCGGCAGCAGCTTCGGTGGCGGCAGCAGCTGGTGGTGACCTGAGCTGGATGGCAGAGACGGCTGCCATCATCACTGATGCCTCCTTCCTGTCCGGCCTGAGCGCCTCCCTCCTGGAGCGGCGGCCGGCCACCCCCCTGGGCCCTGGTGGGGGCCTCCCCCACACTCACACCCCCCAGGACAGTGTCCCCCAGAGTGACTCCTTGGCACCTGACACAGTCCCCCCAGCAGCCCTAGGGAGCGCGCCCAGCCCGGTGTCCACAGCCCCAGCGGACGCACCCTCGGAGGTTGGGTCCTGAGCCACCACCGGCAGCTGAGCCACCTCTGTCCCTGGCTGTCCTCAGCTGGCTGGATGTGACCTCGTGGCAGCCCATGGGGTTGGGGGAGGCTGTCCCCGGTGGGGGCACCAGGGCCCTCCCCCTTCCTCTGGGCCTGCCCAGCCTGTTTTGGTAGTTTCAGGGTTTCATCAGGTTTGCCCAGGAGGTGGGGGGTCTCTCTCTCTGCTGTGGGGTCCAGCCTGGGGCTTGTCCCTGCTAGTGAGCCATGTCTGTGGTGACCAGTGAGGAGAGGGGGTGGGGGCTCCATGGAAGGTTCTAGAAGGGGCTTGGTGAAAGGTCTGGAACAAAGCATCCCGAGGGCAGAGCCAGATAGTGCAGGTCTGTGAGCGAGGTGGACGCGAGGAGGGCGGGCAGGATGGGCCGGGCAGCACTACCTCCTGCTGTCCCAGCCTCAGGGCTCTGCCTGGTGCTCGTGTGCAGTGCCTTCACGCCCGGCCCCCTCCCCTCGTACACGCCAGGCCTGGGGTCCCTGGGAGAGCAGAGCTTGTGCCTCGGGCACGGGGATGTGGGGTGCAGGCGCCAGCATCAGCACAGGGCCGGGAGTAGGGGTCAGCCCTGCTCAGGGTGGGAGTGGGCTAGACGGCCAAGCCAATCACTCGGTGAGGACTGCGGAGGCGCGCTCATTCCATTCTATTTAATTGCAGTGTACAAAATTGTGTTTGTATATAGAATAAACTGTCGACAGCGGCCCAGTCAGCGTCTGTGTGTGTGCGTGCGCCCACAGGAACCCAAGCCACGGCCTCTATTCCCGGCTCCCCGGCGGGCCCGAGTGGATGGGGGCTTCCCCGGCATCCGCTCTGGCCTGCAGCAGGCGCAGCGGCCGATGCCGGGCACTGTCCCCGAGCTGAACCAGCAGCTCGCCTCGCCGCACCAGGGCCTGGCGGAGGCGTTCCCGCACGCCCTCGATGTGCTGCTCCAGCTCCTGCAGCTCTCCGGGCCGCGGGGGGCCTGTGGCCAGCGCAGCAGGCGGGCGGCCGTTGGAGCACAGCCACACGGGGCCCTCCGGCGTCCCGGCCTCTGCGTCTGCATCCGGCGCCGCAGCCACAGGGGGCTCCAGCAGGAAGCGCACGCGACGCTCCTTACCAGCAGCCCGGCGCACCCGCTTACAGGCCCCAGAGCCCTCGGGCGCTGCTGGAGCATCCTGCTGCTGCTGGTGCTCCTCTGGGCGACTGCAGACAGGGTACGAGGGTGGGCAACATCCTCCCAGGGCAGCCGCACCCGCGCTGCCATCTGGGAGGAGAGGTTCGCCACCAGGAACCACCACGGAGCCAAAGTGTGGGCAGAGCTGGGGGGCCAGTGGGCAGGGCACCACCAGCAAGGAGCTCAGGTGCGCCAAGGGGCTTCTCCTTCAGGGCAAGTGTTGGAGCTGGTGGGCTGGGGGGCGGCGACCACGGAATGGGCAGGCAGGATCCCGCTTACCTGGGCTCAGCCTCCAGCCTCTCCTCCTTCTGCCCTTCTGGCAGCTCCAGGTTGAGGGCGCGGTGGATTTTCTAAGATCCCAGACAGACCCGTTGGCCACGAGGTCGGGCTGGCCTCCCGCCCACAGCCCTCACCTGGCTGGCGTGCAGCCAGCACCCCCCTCACCTGGCTGGTGTGCAGCCAGTACTGTAGCCTGTTGCCCCTGCGGATGCGTGGCAGCACCAGGCGGTAGAAGACGTGCTCGCCCAGCGAGCTGAGCAGAGCGCTGCTGAGGCCCAGGCAGAGCAGCACAAAGAGCCCGGAGAAGTGGTAGATACCCATCTGGAGGGTCTGGGGGTGACACAGGCAGGAACCCCTCATGGTCACGTGATGGCAAAACCCTGCGGAGCCTAGGGCTGGGGGAGATGGAGGTTGGGCCAGAGAGAGGGGGCTGGGGCTGTGGAACTGGGTGGGGAGGCAAGAGCTCCATAGCTGGAAGTGAGGTTTCATAGAGGAAGGGACACCGGAGCTGGGGTTTTGAAGGACGAATAGAAGTGTGCAAAAATCAGACAAATGCACATCTTGGGAATGAACAGTGGGTTGGCCAGCTCAGACAAGGCTCAGGGCCCCCCACGCCTACCCCCGCCCTGTGTCCCGGGTCCTGCCCCACCTCTGTAACCGCAAAGACCCGCTTCCCGCAAGGCACCATCTTGTACCACTTGTCATGGAGCAGGTCGATGAAGCCTGAGGACTTGTAGCGGCTGATGAACTCGGACAGGTTGGAGGTGAGCGGTGAGTTCTGGGGCAGTCCGATGCCGTAGCCTGGAGGAGTCAGGGGCCTGGTGGGGCCTGGGTGGTGTGCAGCCCCAGGGGAACTCCGCCCACACACATGGACCTCACCCGTGCCAGCCTTGCACCCTCCGTGGCTCCCCACCGCTCCCTGGAGACCCCTGGAGCCCCGCCCAGCCAGCCCGCCGGCGGCCCCTCACCCTCAATGGCGAAGGGCTTGCCCACAGTCAGCAGCTTGCAGTCCGCGTCGATGGACACCTCGTAGTCCAGGAGCGACTTGTCCATGATGAAGGCGTTGAGCTTCGGAGGGTCGCTCCTGCGGGTGCCAGGAGTGGAGTCAGCGGCTGCGCTGCACCCTCCCCACCCCACGCCCCGCCCCGCCCCGCGCGGACCGCGAGCCTCACGTGAGCATAGCCACGCCCAGGGGCGTGGTGGGCGCGCTGTGGCGCCTCATGTGCGCGTGCATCTCGGGGAAGCTCTTCTTGATGTAGGCCTCGGCGCTGCTCTCCCACACCGTGCCGAAGTGGAAGCCCTGCGACGGGTGGTGCAGCTGCGCGGGGACCCCGTCAGCTGCCTCTGCCCCTCAGGGCGGCCCACAGTGGGCTGGGCCCTTGTTGGGGGGTGCTGCGGGGCGCCCAGCAGTGTCCCCGCCCCCACCCACTCTGTGCCAGGAGCACCCCCCCACCCAGTGTGACAACCACAGATGTCCCCAGACATGGCCCAGGGTCCCCTAGGGTGGGGCAGACACCCACGTTGAGACCCCCTGTTCTGACCACCTGCAAGTCCATCTCCACCGGACCTCACCCTGGACTCGACTCCTTCCCACCGCCGCGTTCTTGCCTCCCCTTTGGGTCCCACGCGAGCCCCACACTCAGGGTGTCCAAGACCCCACTCCCGATCTGCCCCCTGCACCTGCCCCCACCCCGGCACCTCTGTCCTCCCCGCCTCCCTCCCCCTCTCCCACCCCCATGCCCACGCCCTGTCCATCTGCACACCCTGGGGGCTCCACCTTCAGAACACCGGGGATGACCCCCACCCAGCCAGGCCCCAGCATCTGGCCTGGTCCCCTTGGCCCTAGTCTCCCAGCAGCTCCCAGAAGGACACTTGGGAGCAAGTGGATCTGGCCTCCGTCCAATGCCTCCTGACGGGGCCTGCGCCTCTACAGCAGCTCGGGAGCTCTGCGTGTGCCTGTGCTGCCCACCGCGGCTGTGGAGCGCGCCCACTGAAGCCGCGCTCATCGGACAGCGCAGCGTCTGGATTCTACTACCAGTTTGCTGGGGACGCCGGAGGCCAGCAGAATGGACCAGACACAAGTGGTGGGAGACACTGTGGGACAGAAAACCTGGCTTCTCCAACAGATTGCAAGGGCAAAAATTAAAGGGGTGGGGGGGTAACCAGAGGTTGAGGGAAAAGGGAGGGGTCCCACCGTACGCAAGGGCTGGGCATCGAATGATCCAGATTCAAACAAGCCATGAAAAAAAAGGCAGTTGGAAATCAGGGGTCTAGTTGATTGTGTCAGAGTCTCTGCAATGCTTGCTGTTGGCGGCCACAGTCAGGGTGGGGTGCAGTGTTCAGGGTGGGGCGTGGGTGGAGCCAGCTGGGAGCTGATTTTGGAGCCAAAGGGTTCATTGCATCCTACTCGGTAGTATTCGAAATTTTTCATTGAAAATAAAATATGGAGACCAGGGTACTCCCCTGCTCTGCCCACAAACCTCCATGGCTCCCACCTTCCTGAGGGTCAAAGCCTGTTGCAAGTCTTCCCTGCAACCTGAGGACCCTGCACAACCTTCCTGTCCCCTCCCGCACCCTTCCCTCCTCCCTCTCTCCCCCTCCTCCCTCTGCTCCAGCCACACGGGCCTTCATGCTGTGCCTCCAACACGTCAGATGCGTCCTGCTCCAGGGCCTTTGCACGGGCTGTGCCCTCTGCCTGGAACCTTTCCCTGATATCTACATTAAAGTCCCGCAGCGTCACCCCACACACAGGTCTCCCCAACCTCCCCCTTGAGAAATTGTCCCTCCCCAGTGGACTCTCCCCGTGCCCACCCCACGCCTATCTCCGTGGTGCCTTTTCCACATCACCTGTTTTCCTGATTTATCTTGGATTCCTGTCAGCTCCCCATGTTTTGTCCCTGCTGGGTCCCCAGAGCCTGGCACACACTCGGTGCTCAGTAAGTGTCTCTGGAGACAGGAGTTGGCTGGGTGGGTGTCCTGCACACCCTGCTGACCCCCCAGTGCAGCCCGGCCTGGGCCTAGTCCCCCAACCCTGCCAGCTGCTCACCTTGGGGTCGTGGATCCCCGAGAGCGCCTCGAAGGTCTTGTCCCCGACCATGACGGCGGCCAGGTTGGCCGTGTAGCTGGACAGCACGAGCAGGCAGAAGATGGCCCAGAGGTTCATGAGGAAGCGCCCCGTGGGGCACTTGGGCGTCTTGCTGGAGACGGTGCGTCCAAACAGGATGGCGTAGCAGAGGTTCAGGGCCGAGGAGTAGGAGAACACCGTGCTCCGGTTGCGGCCGCGGGGCGTGAGGCCGTAGGGGCTGCGCCACTCGTAAAGGGTGAGGAAGAGCGCGGTGAGGTGCAGGGCCGCGAAGACGCCCAGCCACATGGACCAGTGCAGCGGCCACATGAAGGCGCCGATGGGAGACGCCGTGTCGCGCGCCCGCACCAGGATGCCCAGGCTGGTGGAGAAGAAGGGGCTGGTGAAGTCCACCACCTGCGAGCGCGCCGAGTTGATGCTGAAGCTCGTGACCGCCATGTGCGCCCTGCCGGCCAGCAGGTCCCCCACCAGGCCAGTCCAGCGGCCGTCCCGCAGGGCGCCGTACTTGCCGTCACCCACGATGTACAGCTCGAAGTCGAAGGGCGTGTCCTCCGCCAGCCGCTCCAGCAGGTCGATGCAGTAGCCATAGCAGCACTTCCGCAGGGCGCGGGGCGCCGAGCCGTTGGCCAGCGCGGCGAACAGCGCATCCAGCGTGGCTGAGTGGTTGGTGCCGGGGTCCAGACACAGCTGCCCTGCCGGGCACTGTCCGTCCTCGTCCGGCTCGCGGGCAAACACAAACGGGTGCTCTATCAGCGTCACCACTCGCAGCTTGGGCCGGGCCTGGGCACCCGGCTGGGGTGGGGGCTGCACGGCAGCACCCCCAGGTTCCAGGTCCAGCCGCCCGTCCCGCCAGTGGCCCACTGTGGCCCAGGCCGGGGCGCCCCGTGGGTCACGGCGCAGGCTCCACACCTTGAAGTGCCGAGACACGTGTACCTGGGAGGTCCTGGTCACCCACACTGGCCCAGTGCGGCCCTGGAAGGACGTGTTGGCCAGGAACCTGGGCGGGGCACGGGGGTGTCAGCTGGGGCAGAGGAAGCCCTCAGAGAAGCCCACACCCCTCACCTCTGCTGAGCACACACCCGACATCACTCGACAGCCCCGTCTGTATCACGGGGCAAGATCGGACGCTACTGGTGTCCCCCCAACTCCACGAGATCCCTTGACCAGCTGGGGCATCACCCCCTGGGCGCTGTGGCCTGAAGCCAGTGACTGAAGCAGTGGCTGCTCCCAGGGACCTAGGACATCTGTCAGCAAAGTGTCGTGACTTTGGGACTGTGGAGAAGCAGAGCCTGGTACACAGCAAGTGCCCAATAATGAATGTTGCCTCTTGTGAGCCATGGCCACCCTTCCCGAGCAGAGTCCCCACTCACCTCGCCAAGAAGTGCCCCGAGGACTCTGGTGCAGCCGGCTGCCGCGGGCTGCCGCAGTTGACCGCGGCGGGGAGGAGGGCGCGCTCCGGCTGCACCTGGGCCGCGCTGCCCAGTGCTCGGGCTACTAGGTCCACAGCGTCGTGGATGGCGGCCTCCAGCGGGGGCCGGGCCACCTCACCCAGTGCCAGGAGCCCCGGCGGCAGGCCCTCCGTGGGCAAGGCCTCAGCTGGCAGCGGCGTGCCCAGGAGCCAGCGTGGGCCAGGGGGGACGGCCTCCAGCACCCGACGGGCATGGGGGACGTCACAGCCGAGGAGGACGGCCGCAGGGACCAGGGCTTCACCCTCCACGGGCGCCCCCAGCGGGGCCAGGCGTGCGTGCAGCCCTGTGTCTCCCATGTCCTGCCGGCTCAGGTCCAGCACAAGCTGCGGGGCCCGGCCGGCCCGGCTTGTCCAGAGGGCCACCAGGCCACTGGGGTCCCTTACACGGCAGAGCGCCAGGCCGATGTCCTCCCAGGCATGTGCCTGCAGCACAGACACCAGCACATCCAGCAGTGTCTCCAGGGGGCTGGCCCAGTCCAGCTGGAGGTGGAATGGGTTCTGGCAAGGGACGGCCACAGTTAGGGCTGGCGAGGTCCCAGACACCTGGCCGCCTCCATCCGTAGGTAGCTGTCAACCTGACAATTGGCCCCCTCTCCTCCCCTCCCTTCCCCCCCCTTTCCCCCAGCCCCACCCCTGCTCTAAGCCCTTTCCAGGCTTCCCATCATCAGCCTCCTCAGCCTTTCAGGGCCTGCTTGGCTCTGGCTGCCTTGGTAGCACCCCATTCCCCAGATAGAATACCTTTCTCCCTCTATGCCAGCCAACTCCTACACATCCTTCAAAACCCAGCTGTATTGCCCCTCCTCTATTTAGACTTCCTCGTCCTCCAGGCAGAAGCTGGGCTTCACCTCTGAACTCTCCCAGCCTCGGGCCCCTCCCTCAGCTCCAGTCCTGACCTCATTCCACCCCCCACCTGCCTGGGAGCCCCTCGAGGGCCTGGAGCCTTGGCTCCATAGTGGCAACCTCCAGGGTGCCCTGGTGCCTCAGAGCCATGCCAGACGGCTTCCTCTCAGGACCCCTCGGCACACAGGAGTGCCCTGCCGTGCCCAGTTGAAGATGGGAGAGGTTTCCCAGACACCTAAGGTGCGCAGGGTGTTGCCCAGGGTGGGAACAGGGTGCTGAGTGCTGGGAGATGGGCTGGGGAATGTAGCCACCCCGCCCCGTCCCTAAGGGTCCAGCCCCAGAGAAGCCGGAGGGTCCCAAGCCTCCAAGAGGCGGGCATGGTGCAGTTCCTGGAGGCGGCAGCAGAGGGTGCCACAGGCCTGGGCTTGGGTCCTCTCCCTCTCTCTCCAGATCCAGGTGGAAGCGGGGTGGGGGACCTGCCTGGGCACCTGGAGATCCAGGTTAACAAGACTCCCCCCAGGGTTGGGGTCTCCCCTCCCCTAGAGGGAAGCCGTCGCCCACCCCCTTTCCCCAGCTCCCTGACAAGCCCCCATGTCCCGAGTTGAGCCCCTCCTTGCTGGCCCCACAAGGGGGGTCTTTGGGGGACAACGGGGTTCCCAGAGCCCAGCCAACTGCCCTTCTCTTCTCCTTGCCCCGTTTCCTCCCAGGATCTGGGCCGGGGATCAAGGAGGGGGGACTGCGAGGTTGTAGCGGGTGGAGGACGGAGCGGGGTTTGGAAAGGGAGTCGCTCTGGGGACCTGAGAGGGGCACCCAGGAGGCTGCGGGGCGCGGAGGGGGAAAAGGGCTCGGCCTTGAAGGCCTCTGGGAGGGGCAGAGGGGGGTCCCGGTCCGGACCGCAGAGCCTGAAACTGTGCACCCCGTGGAGCAGGAGGGAGTCCTGCCTGCCTTCCAGCCCCACGCCCCACACCCACGGACCAGGGAGGGTCAGCGGGCAAAGGGGCAGGGGCCGTGGTGGCGGGTCTCCATAACCAGGGCCCCAGGAAGGGGTCTGCATGGGCATTTCTCCACTCCCGAGGGGGGTCCTGTGTGTCTGGGCATCCAGGGTCCAAGGGCGTCCGGCGGGGCTCCCAGCCTCCCGTCTAGGTCCCTGTGCCCTGGGGCTGCAGCTCTGGGAACCCCACGCTCCTGGGACCCAGGGTCTTCCACGTCTGAATACCGTCCCTGAGCCCCGGGAGCACCCTGCGTCCAGCGGCCCGGGTTCCGCACTCCTGGGGCAGTCCCGGGCCTCCCTCATCCCCCTCATGCGGACTCCGGGTACCCCTGCCCTCCGCCTCCTGCCTCCTGGGCATCCCCAAGGACTCCCGCATCCGGACCCGGGGCCCCAGCATCCCGCCTCCTGGGTGTCCCCCGTCCGCGCGTACCGGGGCGCCGAGGGGCGTGCGCGCCTCCCTCCGCAGCACGCTGAGCACGGGGGTCTGGGTGGCGGCCGCCAGGAAGTGCAGCTGCAGCAGCTCGGGCCGCGCCTCGGGAAAGGCGAGCAAGGCCGCCACGCCCGGCGGCTCCAGCGCCCGGCACAGGCCGCGGGCCAGCGAAGCGGGGTCGCGGGCGGGGCTCGCCGCGACCACCAGCTCCAAGCTCAGGTTGTGCGGCAGCCGCGGCTCCAGGGCGGCCCGGGCCAGGGCGGCGCGGGCGCGGGCGCGGGCGACGGGCGCGCGGGGCAGGAGGGCGCCCAGGCGCACGGAGCCCCCCAGGCGCGCCAGGACGCCGCACGGCTGCGGGTGGCCCCCGGCCGGCCCGGGCCCCAGCGCCAGCGCCAGGCCGAGCCACAGCGCCCGCACAAACTCCATCGCAAAGTTGCGGGCGCCTCTCGCCGGGGGGCGGAGCCGCCTGTGCCACCGCAGGGGAGGGGAACGCGACCTGGCCCAGCCGTTCGCTCCCCGCCCCGCCGGGCACCCCTCCCTGCCGGGCCGCCGACCCGCTCCCTCCCTCTCGGCCTGCGGTCCCCGAGCGCCAGCTACCCACTAGGGAGGAGTGGGACCCAGTGCCCAGGGCGGGAAGCAGGTTCAGAGGGGTCGTTTGCTGATAGCCACACCTGGCAGGGGCTGGGCTCCCCTAACCACTCCCATCGTGGTCTGAGCCAGGTTGGAGACGAAACGGAGGCTCCGCGCCAGGAAGGGACTTTGCGCTTTAAAATTGGCCCCTCGCTGCCCCAACCTGGGAATGTTCCCCCCTGCTCTGATAGGGATGTGGAGGCCCAAGAAGGGTCAGGTTAGCCTCCCACTTCCAGGGAGCAGTTTCTAACCAGACCAACCCATGGGGGTGCTCTAACATGGAGTGCATCCTGGGGAAACTGAGGCATGTTTGATGGGAACCTAGAAAGTAGATCTCCTGCCTTCCAGCCCTTGGCAGGCAACTTGGACCAGAAGACTCCTCTTCACCCTTCAAAACCCAGTGCCAAATGCCCTGCTCTGGAAAAATTTCCCTGCCTGCCACCCAGGAAGATGCACATACACCCCCACCCCATTTAAGCACCCACTGCTGACATTATCTCCATCACAGGCTTTTTGTTTGTTTATTTGCCTTGTTTAGTGACCCTCTCCTGGACTCAGCTCTGGGAGGGCGGGGGTGGGTCTGGCTTGGTAGCTGCTCTGTGTCCAGGGCTTTCACACAGTAGGTACTCTATACTTGCTTGCTGCTTGAACTGCCCCAACAAGGATGTTTGGTTCCATTACCCTCCTCCATGGCTCCAGAGTCTTCTGTAGCTCCCCATTGTCTACCAATCTCCAAGCTGTCCAGGGGTCCTTCCGTGGCCCTGGCATCCAGCAGGCGCTTCATAAATGCCGGCTGGCCCAATCAGGGAGTGAAGGACTTCCTCCTGCCCAGGCAGCACCCCGCATGGAATTCTCTCATCCTGTCCTCCCGGGGTGGCAGAGGCGGCAAGTATTGGGCGTCTCCCAAGATCCCTCCTGGCAGCGGGGACGTCAGCTCTGATGAATGGATCTAGACTTGGGTGATTTTTTTCACACACACACAAACCTCATCTCCTTTTGGTGCCAATGCTGGAGAGGAAGGAAAAAAACTCCATTAAATGAACAAAATGCCAAGTACCAGCCAACAAAATGGACTGAATTTTGAGACACTCAGGAGGGCTGGGTGGCTCCGTTCCAGGGACCGAGAGGTCACCTCCTTCAGCCATTTGGCCAGGTACCCCAGGAACCAGGGTGTCCCCCTGGGTCCTGGATTCTGGGCCCCTTGCTGCCCGAGGGCCCCCAGACTCCCAACCTGCCCTGGTTCTGGGTGAGGTGCCGGGGCTAACCCCTCCCTGGGGCCAGTTTCCTAGGACGGAGCAAGAGTCCGCAGAAATTGGGACAGGCTCGGGGCTGGAGATGCCATCAGCTGACGCTTAGTCACCCACAGTGCTGTGTGCTGGCTCATGCTCTGTGCCTCAGTTTCCCCATTCACAGAAGGGCAACAGGAGTTCCTACTCCCAGCTGCCATGCAGGCTGAACATGTGAACACAGGAAGGCTTTTTAAAAAATCTTTTTATTGTGGTAAAATACACATAAAATGTACCATCTCAACCATTCTTAAGTGCACAGCTCAGTGGCACTAAGTACACACACGTGGTTGCGCAACCATCACCGCCCTCCATCTTCAGAACTTTCTCATGTTCCCAAACTGACACTCTGTCCCCATGAAACACTCACTCCCCAGCCCCTGCTGACCACGAATCCACATCTTGTCTCTGTGGAGCTGCCTGGTCTGGACGTTTCACATAAACGGAGTCTCACACTGTGTGTCCTTCTGTGTCTGGCATCTCTCACCGAACACGACGTCCTCAAGGTCCACCCACGCTGTGGCCTGTGTCAGAGCCTCGTGTCCCTCTTCATGGCCGAGTGATGTGCCGGTGTGTGTCTACTCACCTGTTGATGGGCACGTGTGCCGCCCCCACCCTGCGGCTGTTGTCGCTTATGCTGCTGTGAACGTAAACCCAGGACTGGAACTGCTGGCTCAAATGTTAATTCCAGGTTTCATTTTTGAGGAACAGCCAGACTGTTTTCCACAGTGGATGCCTTGTTTTCTCCACATCCTTGCGGACACTTGCTATTTTCTGTTTTTTTGGATTTCCTGGTGGTGTGAAGCCACCAGGAGCATGCCATGGTCTGCGCATACTCAGGCTCTGCCAGCACACCAGGGTCACCCCCCGCCCCCCGCCACGAGCACTGGCTGCTGGGCCTTCCTGTGCCTCCTCCTTACGGGCTTGCAGAGCGCCTAGCAGGTTCCTTGTGGGGTCTCCATTGTCCCATCTCACCAGGCGTGTAAGTTACGCAGAGATCTCCCCCTCCGCTGTGTTCTGTGTGGTGGTGCCCCCAGTGTGACAATGCCCTGGGAGGGGACACTGAGCCAGCATCGATAGGGGCTGGTGTCCAAGGCCCCCTTGCGGAACGTGCACGTGAAACAGGGAAACGAAGGATCTCGAGGTGCGTGCACCTGCCAAGCTCCCAGGGGCTCCGGGCAGACCTACCAGGGACAGTCTCCTTGTCACAGGTAAGAAAACCAAGTCTCAGGGCCAGGTGCGGCTTGTCTGAGGCCAGCAGGTGATTTGGGGCCTGGGTGGGGGTGGGGCCTGCCGGCTGCTGCGAGGTGAACTCTAACCCGACCAGACCTCAGGTCAGTGACTGACGCGCTGGTCGGGGGAGCACCTGGAAGGGGGCGGAGGGAACAGCCCCCCAGGGCAACAATGCAGATAGGGGTGGGGATGCCAGCTACTGCCTACGGCTTCTGTCAATATCTCCCACAGGGTCCCCCAGGCGCGTCACCCAAAACCTGCCCGCTCCCGGCAGGCAGGGCCCAGCCTCACAGGCCCCCAGAGTGAGCACCTAATTCTGGCACAGGGGCAACCTGGGGTCAGCTAAAGGAGAGAGCTAGGCTGGGGTGTGACTGGCAGCGACCACCCAGGGGGCATGGACCTTGCCCCGCAGAGTCAGAGCCTGGCCAGTGGGAGGACCTGACCCCACAGGGTGACGTCTCCATTTTCGCCCCCAGCCAGGGATGGGAACACAGTGGCGCCCTGCCCACCAGACACCAGGCAGGGAGAGGACGAGGCCCCAGCCGTCCTGACGCAGCATGGCCCGGCCGGGCCACCAGCCACGAGGGCACAGAGCCCCGAAGCTGGAAACAAGGACACGCATTAGCCTAAAAGCATGAACTCAGAGCTGGCGGCTGGCTTGTGGCCGCAGTTATTACAGCACCCGCTAAATCACATGGATTTTCTGGACCATTAAGCAGGGCTGTCAGTCGGGGGCAGGCTTCTGGAAGGTTCCGCGGCTGTCTGGGCTTGCCTCCAGATGCTGGCTGCAGCTGGCAGCTTCCCCATGGCAGTGGGGGGGTGGGTGGCCCAGCCTCCTCCAAACCTTGATGCCAACAGGAATGTCCCTTTTGGGGACCGCGGCCCTGACCCACCTTCGCTGGGTGGGGTGAGCCACCCCCTGCCTGAGAAGGCCAGATGTCTCCTCCTAGAGAAACGCCCTGCTACAGCGTTCAAGCCACTGTATGCTGGAAGGGGCCGCTGCCGGGTCCTGGGGAGGCGGGGAGGAGTGGGGCTTCTGTGCCAGGCATGGCCAGCGGGAGCCTTTGTCAAGGTGCCCGCCCAGTCCCAGGCCACACCTGGCACCCCCTCCACCAGCCAGCTCCAGAGTGGTGGGTTCACGCAAGGACCAGGGGCCCCTGTGACACTCAGAGCTAGATGCTGCAGTGGGGGGAGCACTGCTCACCCCTGGGCCGGCCCCCAGGGTCTCTCTAGACCGATCTCCCCCTGTGGACTGGGACCCCATGTGGCCGTCACCACTCAGACGCCGCTCCACAGGGGACCGGGTTGGTCTTAGGGACAAGGCAGCAGACCCATTTGAGAGAATGGCAGTGTCCCTGGATACTGGATCTAAAATCTGCCTCTTCGTGGCGGAGTGCAGCTGAGGCCTGCCTCTGCCGCCCCAGGAGGGCCCCGAGCACCGGGCCACCAGGCCTCGCGGGGCACACACCCAGCCAAAGAGGATAGCTTTCATGTCATCTTTTGTTAAAAACAGACCAGCACCAACATGACCTAACGTGACACAAGACATCAGTGCAGTGACATGAGACAAATCCACCCAATCACAGGAGGAAAAACCCCAAAGAAAACACAAGAGTGGCTCGGCGAGCCTGGCCCCGGAGCGTTGGGGGCCACCTCCGCCAAGGCTCGCTCCGCTAGGCTGGCGCAGGGGCCTGGACTGCACTCGGCTGGGGGAGCTTCCTGGGGCGGGGTCTGCCCCGGCAGCGGCCTGGCCTCACTTGGCGGGCCGGGTGATGATGCGCGTGGAGAAGTCGAAGAGGTCGCGGTTGATCTTGCGCAGGTTTCGCACCTCGTCCTCCAGCTCGGTCACACGGACCCGCAGCTGGTCCTGGCCGCCCAGGACGTTCTGGGGGAGGGGCACGGGGTCAGAGGACAGAGGCGACCAAGGACAACCCACCCCAGCTGCAAGGATGAGGGTCACCCATTCCCCCGAGTAGGACCAAGGGCGGGGCACCACCCCCTCAGACACCAGCCAGGCCCCGCCCCCTGAGACTGAGCCCCGCCCACCTTCTCCATGGTGTTGCACATGACCGCCTGCAGCTGCTCCATCCGCTCCAGGTAGCTGGGCTCAGAGCCCTGCAACACAAGGGGCCAGTAGGTGACCCCGGGGCTCCTGTCTCACACCCCGCGCTGCACCCGCGTCATCCTAATTAGGATGCCCCCAAAAGAAGGGGAGACTGAGGCGGGGTGGGGGTGACTGCCAACCCTCTCAAGGCTGCAGGCTACACCCCCAAGCCCACAACGTGCCCCCAACTCTTCAAATCTGCTCTGGGCCTCTGCACCTGGGACCAGCCACAGCACAGCATGGGGCGTGAAGGACCAGACCAGAGTCAAGAAGGCTCCAGAACAGAGGGCCGGGCAAGGGCCTTGCGGACAGTCCGCAGGGGGAGCCTGACCGCCCAGCTAGGCCACTGCTCTGAGCAGAGGGACCAGGCAGGGCAGATGGACGTGGCTGTGGGGGCTGGGGGCCAGCCTGACCACCCGCCCAGCATGGGTGCCCCCACTCCCGTCTGTAGGAAAGCCGACACCCCCGGGGGCCTCAGGTGATTCCACAGCAATGGACAAGGCACGGCCTGAGTGCAGCCAGGCCCCCCATGAGGACGGTCAGGTGGGGCCGGCTGGGAACATGGGGTAGAGAGAGCTAGAAGCCCTGGGGTCAGGGAGGGAACCAGGCAGGGGGTGGCACCGCTGGAAGGCCTGGCCACGATCTCCCACGAACCGCCGGAGCCACAGCTGCCCCGCTGGAGCAGGCAGGGCCAGGACACAAAACGCCACCGAGCGGCAGAGACCGGTTTCGCTCCGGAGGGTCCCAGCACTTTTGGAACTCAGGTGCCCCCTCCCCACGCTGCCAGCAGCCAGTCCAGCTCATGCCCCTGGCCCAGCAGGTGGCAAGAGAGGCTGCCACATGGACGGCCAGACCGTGGGCGGCTTCTGTCCCTGCTGCCTGCGGGTTTGGGCAGACACAGAGCCACACGCAGGTCTCCCAGCAGAGAGAACGGCATCTCCTGGGTGCGGGGCCTGCAGGACGGGCGCCCTTCAGCTAAAAAATCAATTTGTACTTCACGTAGGAAGGCAGCCGCGTGGTGAGGAGTGCCAAGTTCCCGGAGCCCAGCGAGGGAGACAGTGACACCAGACACCAAGGATGCCGGCAGCTCTCTGAAGGTCGTCGAGAAGCTTCTGGCAGCCCAGGGACCCCTCAGCCCCCATCCCTGGCTCGCCCCAGCCCACCGCACTGGCTCCCACGAGTGTCCTGAGGCCTGCCCCCACCGCGTGGAACGTCCCAGAACCGTGGTCCGTCCCCACAGATGGAAAGTGTGTGCAGGGCTGGGAGGCGGCGCCAGCGCACTGGGGAACTGCAGGTCCCCCAGGACCCCCGCCCCCTGCACCCAGGGCCGCTTTTGCACCTTCAGAAGCCCAGACAGGAACCCTTCTGCCCTGGCCCTTTGCAGAAAGAGCTCACTGAGCGTCCTGGAGCCGCCCACGGAAGGAAGGCGGGCGTGTGGGGTGGGCAGCTTGGCCCTCCAGGGTCACGGCAGGGGGGTAACATTCCGGAGCCTCCAGTCCGCACTGCAGTGACCATGGTTACCGAGGGCGTGTGGAGGCCACCTCGTCGTCACCGTTCCCTCGGCAGGACGTACCCACCGGTACTCGGCCAGGGTGGAGCCAGCCCCGTGGGCGCCAGAACCCAGGGAGGGAAGGGTGAGAGCTGGGGGTTCTTCCCGAGGGCCGGGGGGGTTGGCACCCACAGGGGCCCTACCTGCTGGTGCAGGCCCAGGCGCAGGGTGAGGCCCCCGCAGCGCAGCTCGTCGCCGTGCTCGGCGCCCAGCAGGTGCTTGTTGAAGTGGGGCAGCGGCAGGCTGGGCCTGAAGTCCGAGCTCAGCATGCTGAGGGGCGCCAGCAGGATGGTGGCGTTGGTCACGGGGCCTGGGGGCGGGCAGCGGTCAGGCCCCGCCCCGGCCCCGCCTCACCCTCCCGCACCTCCGCGGGGACACACCGAACCCCACCTTTGAGCGCCACTGTCCGGATGCACTGCTTGCTCTGCACGTCCCAGAGCCGCACGGTCTCGTCGTGGGAGCCCGAGAGCAGCACGCTGCCATCAGTGGACACTGACAGGCAGGTCACCTGGTTCCTGGGGCGGACAGGCAGGTGTCAGAGTCCCACTGCTCAGGTGCACTGAGGAGGGTGCCAGCGCCCTGCCCCCAGGACACACCTGGGAGCCCTGGGCCAAGTCCCCACCTGTGCCCTTTGAAGACCTTCCCGGTGTCCTGCTCCGGCTGGAAGCTCCGCTCCCTCTGCCCGGGCTGTGGGGGTCACGTGGGGGTGAGCAGCAGGGACTGGCACCCGCAGGGTCCAGTCCTCCCACGCCGCCCTCCGGCCACTCACCCAGGTGCAGAGGTCCACCTGGAAGACGGAGCCGTCGCTGCCGCCACAGAACATGTGGTGCTCGGCCAGGTCTGTGGTCACGGCCATGATGCCCACGTCAAAGAGCACCGAGAGCAGCAGCTCGCCGGAGGAGACCTCCCACAGCTGCGGGGCAGGGGCACGTGGGGGCCGAGTGGGCACAGGGGCCGGGGCACGGGCACTGCGAGCCGGGCCAGCCCCCACCGGGAGACGCTGTTCTGGGGCTGAGGCAGTCGGCCTGTCCTGAAACGGGGCTCCCTCCCTGGGCCAGTGACCCCTGGGTCTCCCTCCCCGGACCCCCGGCCAAGACTCAAGGGCAGTGATGCCCTCAAACTTCCCCAGGCTTGGCCAGGGCGCCAGGCGCGGGTGGCTGAGTGGGAATTTCCAGGCTGACAGAGACCTGCACTGTCCGCCCTCTGGGGATGTCCTTGGGCTGAGAGCATCGGGGATTACAAGCTGTCTGGAGCACGGACAGCAGCGGGGGAGGCGGCGAGTCACTGCTCCCAGCCAGGGGCCTGCGGCTCACAGACCTCGTGGGGCGGGCTCTACCTTCACAGTCTGGTCCAGTGAGGCGGTGGCCGCCCGGGCCAGAGGTCCCCCAAAGCCACAGTGCAGGTCTGTGATGGGGAGCGTGTGGTGAGACCAGACGTGCCGGGGGGCCGGGATCCTGGAGGGGTCGGCCTGCAGCACACTGGGGGAGGCGCAGGAGCTCAGGAGGGGAGGGCAGGGGAGGGGTGCGGCCCCCAGGCCAGGTCCTCCTGCATTCACTGCCTGCACACCTGCCTGCACCCGGCATCTGCCACCTCACCCGAGTCAACTCCAGAATGGGCCCCACAGCATCCTGGACCCCGACGCAGGCAGCCAGGCCCCTGGACAATCGCCCCGTCCTCTGCACTCCAGCCCCCAGGCGCAGCCCCCTTCTGCCCCCGCCTCGGTGCACGGCTTCCCAGTGGGACCCCGGATTGCGCGTCCCGGGCGCTACCTGCAGAGGCTCCACACCAACACCAGGCAGTCCTTGCCCCCCGAGAGGAAGTGGCTGCTGTCCCCCGTGAACTGCAGGCACGAGACGTCCTGGTAGTGCCGGCTCAGGATGACCAGAAGGTTCCCGGTGGAGACCTGGGAGGGGGCAGGGGCACTGGGTCAGGGGAGGACACAGGGCTGCAGCTCCCAGCACCCCCCACTGCCACTACAGCATGGGGTCGCCCCAGTGGGCGACCCCTGGCCCAGGACCAACTGCAGAGGCGGCACAGGGCTTCCCACGTGGGTTCCTCGGGAACGGCTGCACTTAGGACCTGCGGGCTGACCTTATGGTCTTCCTCAGGACTGTTTGGTCACCATGGGAAGTCGCCTGTGGGCAGGCTGTGACAGTGGCTGGCAGAGGGCTGGGGGTGCTGCCCCCGGCGTGGGTGACTCGAGCACCGCAGGAAGGCTGGCGGTTCAGTCTAAGAAAGAGGGATGTTGGCAGGTGCCGGGGCGGTGGGAGGAGGAGAAACCTACTGCAGGATGCCCGGGAAGGGTCGGGGTGGGGAGAGATGCTGTTATGGGCTGAACTGTACGTCCCCCAAAACATGTTCGAGTCCTGACTCCTGGAACCTGCGAACGTGACCTTATTTGGATATAGGGTCTTTCGGACATAATTGCTTAAGATGAGGCTGGAGCAGGGTGGGCCCTGAATCTGATGCGATTGGGGTCCTTGTAAAGAGAGGGAGGTTTGGACAGACACACACACACACAAGGCCATGTGACGATGGAGGCAGAGGCTGGAGTGACTCGTCTACAAGCCAAGGAACGCCAAGGACTGCTGGCCGCCCCGGGCGCTGGAAGAGGCAGGTGGGGGAGCGCTGCCCCACGGACACCTCGATTTTGGACTTCTGGTCTCCAGAACTGGGAGGGCATATGTTTCTGTTGTGCCTTTGGAGCCCCCGGGGGCTGACAAGCCACCTCCCCCGACCCGGGCCTGGGTTTCCTGGCCTGCAAGACAGGCCTAACTCAGGGGACTGGAGGACTGAATGGTACCAGATTAAATGGGTTCCGGGTCAACCCCAAACTGCGAAGAGGCCAGCTCACGTGACCTCTACTGTCTCGGAGTCTGAGGCCTGGGACCAGCATGGGGCCTGTCACACCCACCCCCGGGAGGTCCTTGTCACCAGGTGCCAGCAAGAGGGACAGACCAGCCGCTGAGCCCACAGCCCTGCGTTAGGATTCACACCTCTCTCTCCACTCACCTGCACCCCACAACGGTGGCAGGTACAGCCAGGCCACCCCTGGCCTGAGCTCTGGCCTCTGGCTGGCCATGTAGGGTGCCCTCTTGTGGCCACAGCTCATATGGGTCAAAAACTCTCCAGGAGGCTGGGGGAGCCCCGGCCAGGCAGCACCCTGCCCCACCGCACACAGACAGGCCCTCAGGAACTAGGACACCTCCCATCATCTCATGAGCCATTTCATTTCTACCTGTGTCCCTCGCACCGGGCTGTCAGTGACCAAGATGAGGCCTTCTATAGTGATGGGCAACCTGTGAGGCATGGCTCCCTGCCTCAGTTTCCCTCTGTGCCCAAGCAACTGCATCCTTGTTTCAAAATCATAGACTGAGATTTAAAAGCCCTGGATACCGCGTCACTCAGAGACCTCACAGCTGGGCACACAGTTCCCTGGGCAGCGCCCTGGGGGAGGCGTCCAGCACTGTCCACCCTATTCCACACGGGGCGCGGGCAGGTCTCCCCCCAGTTTGTAACGGCCAGTTCGTAACAACATGGCCAGTGAGCCAACCCAGCAGCTGCAGTCCCAGCCCCACGGAGGTCTGAATTTGCAAATAAAGCTTTATGGGCACGCTTCCATGCCCACTCATTTCGTACCACCCAACCAGCTTTCTCTGACCAGGACAGAGCTGGGTGGCCAGGGACCAGGCTGCCCTGCACTCTGCGTGGTGAGCATTCATGGCCATTTAAAGACTAGGCCTCTCTGGGATTCGCAAGGGTCTTGAGGCCCCCAAGCGATCACTGGTCCAGGTGACCCAGGCCTGGGATCTAAACCTCATGGTGGCTTCCTGGTGCCCTGAAGGTGAGACTCAGGTGGGCTCCCTCTCGAGGTAGGTGTGTCCTATGTGAAAACCCCTGTGCACCGATCCTCTTACCTCCCACAGATATATGCTTTCTGCAATTCCCGCCAGGACGTAAAGGCCATTGGGTGACGTGGTCAGACAGGTGACAGGCCCGGGACACATGATCTTCTGCTGGAGCTGGTCCTAGGGACACACAACAGGCCTCGTGAGCTTCGTGCAGGACATGGGGCCCCAGCGGCAGTGGAGGGTGGTGAGGGGAGGGGACGCCCAGGGGTACCTAGCTGGTTAGTCTAGAGCACCAGACTCCCGAGCGCTAGAAAGGAGTCGGGAACAGGGTGGTTTGAGGAAATGCACGGTCTGTCCAGGAGGTATTCACAGCAGGCTCTGAAGGCTGGAGGTGGAGGACATAAGCAGGCCAGTGTTGGGGGTAGAGGGGCCAGAGAGGGTTCAGGGGGGCTCTGGGGCCTGAGAGCCCAATGGCCAGTAGGCTTGGGCCCTAATCCCTCCTCTCCTAACATCCAACCTATGACCTTGAGCCTCAGTTTCCTCCTCTCTAAAGTGGGTACACTGCATAGGTTGTGTGTGGGTCTGACCAGGTGATGCCACAGCACAGAGTCTGCCCCAAGAGATCTCAGGGGGGAGATGGGGCAGCTTCAGGGGCTGCATTTTGGGGTTGCTGACAGAGGGGGGTGGATTCGTGGGCGGATGACGAAGGTCTGTGCCACACTTTGTGATCTACAAATGTATGAGTCTCCTGGGCTAGGGCTACCCCTTCAGGAGGTGCCCAGACCTCAGACCTTCTCTCTTCCTCCAAAGCCACGAGATCCACGCAACCCCACACTGCATCCTTAATCAAATTTCGCGCTCCAGGTTCCCCTGTGCGCAGTCGCCCCAAGGGACCCCAGCCTCGCCTCAGCTCTACATGTGCGCATGCGCAAGGCCGGCTGCCTGGAGACCAGAGCCCCTCTAACTGCCCCGGCCGTAGCCCACCCACAGCTCTGCGCGTGCGCAGAGTGTCCCGCTGGTCCCAAACGCCCCAGGGCGCACACCTCCCTCCCTCCAAAAGCCCCCAGGCCTGCGCATGCGCCCTGACCAAGACCTCCCCACCCTGATTCAGGGCGCGTGCGGCCCACCCCCTCCACTGGCCCTTCCTCCGACCTTGGTCCCGGGCACCCCGCGCACCCTCCTCCCCAACAAAGGAGCCCAGCGGCTGGCCCTCGCCGCCGCACCTTCCGCTGCAGCTCCCAGGCGCTGATGTAGTTCTTGCCCAGCTGCGCCGCCAGCAGATATTCTCCATTGAGCAGCGCCAGGCCGCGGGGTCCCGCCTGGCCGCCGCGGTAGGTGAGCAGGTTGGCGCCCGAGTGCAGCTCCCACACGACGCAGCTCCACAGCGGAGCCGCCGAGTCCGTACACACAGCCACCTCCATGGGCGCCGCCATCTTACCTCCCAAGCCGCCCCGGATGTGCGTCATCACCAGCGAGGCGCGGGACCACTGCACGGCGTGGGCTAGAGCGGTGCCTGCGCGGGGGCCAGCGGCTGGCGGACCCGCGCGTGCGCACCAGCTTCGGGGAGGGCCCTGCCCTGTTGGAGGGGCTTTTCTGCTTACTGGGGCACTGGGGGTC
The DNA here is from genome assembly GCF_000956105.1 of Propithecus coquereli. Lineage (NCBI taxonomy): Eukaryota > Metazoa > Chordata > Mammalia > Primates > Indriidae > Propithecus > Propithecus coquereli. Next base: position 3,428,261 of record NW_012147864.1, on the reverse strand, counting down.
GCGCGGGCGGATTGGGTCTTCGGAGGCGACTTCCTGCAAGGCCGAGGGCCTTCTGCGAGAAGACAGTAGCTCCAGAGCCTGGGGTCTGCCTTGGGCCTTCCCTGCTGGGCGTTTTTGGCCAAGTGACTAAACCTCTCGGGTCCTTTTTTAATGTGCAAATAGGAATAGCAAGGTCCCGACCTCACGGGCCTGAAGGCGACACTGCGAGGAGAGCAGACGGCGCCCTGACCGCCGCGTCTCTGGTTGGCGCTCCGTGCGTCGTAATTAAATGCTTTCTGATGGACGCCTGCGTCTCCCCTTTGACCCCGCCGCTTTGGGGTCCCCGAATTTGAATATCCAACGGGCGGCTCAGTGCGGGTCGCGAGCTCTGTCCGCGCAGCGCCTGAGCGCGGGTCGCGGTTGCCGGCCCCGGGCCAAGTCTGAAAACAGGATTTAAACAAAAAATGCGTTTACAGCCCTTGGAACGGGGAGAATTTGGGTGAAAGTCGTGGTCTCCTGCCCCGGACCCTGGCGCCCCGGCAGCTCCGGGCAGGGGGCGCGCGGCCCGGCTCGGCCGCCAGGTGGCACGCGTGAGCCACCGGCTGGGGCAGGCCCGGGCAAGGTAACCCTAACCCTCTCTAGGTCCCCTAGACACGAGCGCGACCCCCGCGGGGGACCTCCCGGGGCTGGGGGTCCGCAGGAGCAGCGTCCCCCAGGAGCTGCCTTTGAGCAGGGAGCTAACACCCTCCAGGGCGTGGTGCGCCGGGCAGAGGCTTGTGCAAAGGCCCTGTGACAGGGCTGTGGAGGGGGCTGTTGGGAGTGAGTGGAGCCCGGGTTTGATTTGATTTTATCCGGGAAGGGAAGGACTGGCTGATGCCTCCAGTTTCCTCCAAGGTTGCTTTTAAAGTGTGAGCAAGGAAGAGAAATCCTTGAATGCTAATTTACACCTTTCCAACACCAACTCAGGGGGACATAGGGCTGATTTGACCACTTTATTAAAAATTTATTTTTTATTTTTTAGAGACGGGGTCTTATCCAGGCTGGGTGCAGTGGCGTCATCATAGCTCACTGCAGCCTCCAATTCCTGGGCTCAAGTGATCCTCCTGCCTCAGCCTCCTGAGTAGCTGGGACCACAGGTGTGCACCACCATGCCCAGCTAATATTTTAAAAATTGTTTTTTGTAGAGACGGGGTCTCACCATGTTGCCCAGGCTGATCTCAAACTCCTGAGCTCAAGCGATCCTCCCCCCCTCAGCCCCTCAAAGTGCTGGGATTACAGAGGAGAGCCACCACACCCAGCTGATTTCACCACTTTGAGCTATGGGGCAGGTCACGGTGCAGCCCTGAGCCTCAGTTTCCCCACTTGCAAATTGAGGATGCTGTGGTTCCCCGTGGTGGGCGCCTTGGAAGATTCTTCAGGGGTGGTGGGATTGGTCCTCATCCAGGGACATTTGGCCTGTATGGGTTTTTAGATTCCAGGGTTCCAGGACCCTGGGGCAGACCCAGCAGGTGTGAGCTGCAGGGGACCAATTGTGCAACAGAAGTGGCAGCCGCCGGAGTGGGGGCGCTAATGGTGCATGCCCGGGTGACCGGTGACGCTAGCGGGGCAGATGGATTGCAGTTTGGGCCCCTGCCACGGCCTAGCCCCCCGGCTGGCTAAGCAGCCAAGCCAGTGTTCGCCTCCCTCCTCCCCTCCCCAGGGACGCTGCCCGGCCAGGCTTCAGTGCGAGGTCAGAGGTCACCCCGCCCCCAGCCTGGTTCCTGGAATGAGGACAGACCAGTTGTGTCAGCGCAGCGGACAAAAGGCACACTTTGGGGACGTCTCTGGACCACCCAGCGGCCAGACCTCATTGGTGCCAGCTGTGCAGCTGCTCCCAAATCTGAGGCTGGAAGGGAATGAAGGGCTGGGGGGTCGTGAGCGGAACAGGGAAACTGAGGCGCAGAGACACACACAACCCCTCTGGGTATAAGCCCCGCTTTCTTCACTCCCCATGGATTTATGGAGCACCGCCTATTTGCAGCACTGGGAACGCATGGTTGAGCCAAACCAGACCCATCTCGCTCCCGGGACCCACGGACCAGCCCAGCAGCTCCGGGGCCTCCCCGAATCTGCGCTGATAGTGGAGGGGAAGGCAGATGGCTCAAGGGAAACCCTCTCTTTCTGGGCTGTCTCAGCCCCGCAGCCTCTGCACTCTGCTCATCCAATGTGGTTTTGAGTTTTGCCTCCTGGGCCCTGGGGGAGGCCAGGAAGGGAGGAATGAACAGGACCTGACCATCCAGTTTGTCGGAAAGGGGCCCTTTTTTTTTTTTAAATCATAGCTCTTCCCTTATCTCCCTGGGGGACAGGCGGGGTGACCTCCACACTGCGGCATCGAGGTGCCGAGGTGCGGCAGACGCACTTCTGGCAGGAGTGGAAAATGCCCCCGTGTTTAAAATTGGTTTCGGGAACCAACTGGCTGGGACGGGTAGGGGGAGGGTTGTTTATCCCTGACTCCTCAGGCAGCCCTGGGGAGGCACCAGCCCAGGCCAGCCCTGGCCGGAGCAGGTGGGCAGGGGAGCCGGCAGCCGGAGTCTGGGCCTGCCCACCTTCCGGCCACACTGACCTTCAGCGAGTCATGTCCCCTGGGCGTGGGGCACGGGAGGGCAGAGGGCAGCTTGGACACCCCGGAAACCTCCTGCCCTGCTGCTCTCTTTGGGGGCCAAGACCAAGGGACAGTCTGGGGGTTACAGACTGTGGCCACCCAAGGGCTAAATTCCACCCTTGGTCTTGTTTCCTGGGGCCACATGGTGCGGAAAGGTAAAAAGTGAAGATGGTGTGAACAGCAGAAGGCCCCTGCCACCCCCAACCCCCGGCCTCCACAGGCTTCGCCTGTGCCTAGCTGGTGGGTCCCTGGGGTCAGGCAGTGGCGGAGCCGCCCTCCGCGGAGGGGAATGAAAGCGTCCTGGAAGCCCCAGATGCTCCACCTGGGCAGCTGCAGAGGGCGGAGGTCGGGGAGCTACACATGTCTCACCCAAATAGGACAGGGATGTCCTCTGTGTCCAGACATGGGCGGGTGGGGATTGTGTGTGTTTCAATTATAGGGCATGAGAAGGAGCCTCTCAAAGCAGGGAAGGAAGTCCATTCCGGCCGTAAGAACAGCTCGTGCAAAGGTCCTGAGGCAGGACTAGGCCTCTACCTGCCCTGGGGGCTTCGGTCAGATAACCCCAGAGTGGCTGGGCATCCCCTCTCAGCCAAGACTTAGACCCAGGTCTCTCTGTTGGCACAGGCTGGAGCCACCACTCCCCGCCAGGAGCACCCCCAGTGGTGATGACCACAAATGTCCCCAGACATCGCCCAGGGTCCCCTCGGGGTCGAATGTCAACAAAAACACTACTTCAGGAGACAGTTTTCTGTTAAAAGTCAGAAGTGTTTTGTCTTGTTTTAATATCTCATCAGCTTTACAGGGTTACAATTGTTTTAAATATTTCTGAAGTTTAAATACAATCTGCATAATAATGTTATTATAAAATGTAAACTTTCAGTGTTCTTTTAAATTTCACACACTTTTTTTTTTTTTTGGTCTTTTTGTCTTTTTTTTTTTTTCCCTTTTAATACCTGAATGTTCTGCAAAAAAAAAAAAAAAAAACAAACTGAAATTGTTACAGGCCACCTGGTGTGACAGGCTGGGCCCAGCCAGAGGTAGAGAGAGTAGTTTATACCTTTTTTTTTTTTTTAAAGTTTTTAAAATTTTTTCCTCCTTTTACCTGAGTTCAGGCGTGGTCCCCACGCCGTCTGACAAACCCCAGAGAAACTGAAATTTCACAGGTCAAGAATGAAAGGCTGAATTCATGCTTGTCAAGAAAAAAAAAAAAAACGCAAAGGCAAAATTAGGGAAAAAAAAAAAGAAACAAAGTGGGCAAAAATGATAAAAGAAAAAAAATGCAACTGTACAAATGCACAAAGTGTTAAAAAACTAACCCAGCCGGCCCCAACGACCCCGGCCCCGCCCTCCCGCCTGTCCTGACAGCTGGACAGCCAGATAGCCCCGTGGCCAGCCCTAAAGGTCCCCAGGAAGATTCCAGAAGTAGCCTGTCCACAAACATCTCCTGAATGGGGGCCCCATGAGCCCCTCCCGACCCTGAGCGTGCGGGGTCCCCGCCTGCCACGCAGCTAAGCCCGCCGGCCCTGCAACCAGCAGCCACGCCTTCAGGGTCCTCCAGGCTGGGACAGTTGTCCCCTTCCCCAGCCCAGTTTCCATAGCGGGGTGCTGAGTCGCACCCCAAAAAGAAGCCTCGGGAGATGCGTGTGGCAGGGAGTCGAGTTGGGGGACCCTGGAGGCTTCAGCGTCCGTCCAACCGCGAGGACCCCTCACATCCCCATGGCCAGTGTGGCCACTGCCTTCCAGCTACTTCTGCGAGAGCGGACCAGACCCCAGCCCAGGGCCCGCCTGCCCTGCGAACTCCAGATCCAACAGTGGGCCACGTCCCCCGAGTCAGAGCCCGTCCGCCCGCCTCCGGGAGGCTGGATCCGTGACGGACACATGCACAGGCACACACAGCACGTGCTGTCCACGCACCCGCCTGGGTCACAGGTGGAGGTCCTGCCACTGCCGCTCCCAGAGCACGCGGGAGGGACGGACGGGAGGCCCAGCCCCAGGGGTGCGGTTTTTGGCATCAAAAGTCAGACCTGAGGTAGAAAGAAACATGCAGCAGACATTCCCCGCCACCCCCCACACCGGGCGGGGCCTGCCTCGCAGGACAAGGGGCTCCATGGCCTGGGAGGTGGCCGGTGTCGAGGCCGACTTCAGACAAGTCCAGGTGGCTCTCGCAGGGGGGCAAGATAACCTCGTAGGACAAAAAGACCCCCCTCCCCGGGATGATTGTGCTGCCAAGGCCCCTGCCCCGGAGGAGCTGGGGCAGAGAGAACCTTCCAGAAGAAAAAAATACAAGAGGAGACCCCTGGGATGCCCACCTCCCCTCCTGGAACGGGGCTGCTTGACAGCGACCCTGAGAGCTGAAAAGAAAGAGAGGTTCCCTCCCCAAAGACACACCACGCAGCCCGACAGGAAAGCCAACTCAGACTCTGGGGGCCCGGGGACCCCCCCAAGGTCTCCAAGGCAACTGGCTGGGGTAGGGGGAGCTGGGGGGCTCCCTGGGACCAATTATAGAGACTCCGGACTCACCCCGGGAACAGCTGAGCTAATCGCCGTCCTCCCCAAGAGAAACCCAAGCAAACCCAGCGCTGTCCCGCAGGAAGCCGTCCGGTGGCAGGGCTGCCGGGCTCCTGCCCCCCTCAAGCTGGAGCCGCAGTAAACCCAGCTCAGCCACCCTGAACCCCACTTTCTTCCAACCTGGGGGAGGGGTCCCAATCCACGGGGCGGCCCCGTGCCGAAGTGGGGGGAGAGAGAAGGAGCCAGAATGTTGAAGGGTGGGGGGTAATCAGATGCCGTGGCCCCCCGTATCCTCACCCTGAGCTAGGCCCGGCCTCACCGCCCTTCCCCGACATCGACAGTTCCCTGAAACAGCCCTCACAGGCAAGAGAAGAACCCCCAGACGGCCACATTCATCCCTGAGACAGGAGCCTGGGGGCCGTGACGAGGGGAAGCCCCTCCCACGCTCCGGGCCCCTTTTCCACACTTTCTAATTAAGACTTGCAGGTGCGAGAGCCCGGCGCTCTCCCCGCAGACCACAGCGCAAGAAAAGCATCGTGGAACATCACAGTCGCCAAGCCGCGTCACCCCGCCCCCACGGCCCGGCATGCACCCCCCGCCCGGCCCGGCCCCGCCCGCAGCACCTGAGTTCATCCTTGTGGCAGCTCTGGCCCCACGGATGCAGCCTCCTGGGCCCGCTGGCTGCACGACGCACCCCAGCACACGCACAAAGGAACCCATATCGGCCATGAGAAAAACAAAAAGGTTATTACTTTTTTGTTTGTTTGTTTTTGCTTTTTCAAGTTCGGTTTCCCTGAATGAACACATATATATAGATATATAGATATATAGATATTCCTCTTCCTAACGTTTGATTCCTTTCCCCCCCAAGAATAAAATAAGAATATTTACAAAACCCCTGAAACCTATTTTAAAAAAAAGAGTCCCCATAGAGTTTGAATGTCACTATGACTTAAAAAAAAAAAAAGTTCCCAAAGCAATAAGAAAAAAAAAAAATTCAGTGATCTCAGCTGAGGGGTTTCATTCAACACAAGGAGCTTGGAGTGGTGAGTGTGTGATGAATAGAAAAAAAAAAAAAAGGAAAAACGACAAAAAAATGAAAACACACAGTGCAGGGGTGTATGAGGTAAACAAGATTGGCCCGACGTTGCAGCTGGTCCGACCAGACACCGGGCCCCGCAGGAAAGCCCTCGGAAAGACCTGCCTCCTTCTGTGTTCTGATCCATGTTGCTGTCCTCACGATTCATCTCTCCGAATGTCTGAAACCTGAGAAATTCAAGTGTTCCTTGGTTTTCCCCCGTTTTATTAAATTTTCTTTATATATATATATATGTATATATCTTTTTCTTTTCTTTTTGGCGTCAGCTGTGGCTCCTCTGTGGATAGCTTCCCTCCCCACCCGTATCTTCCGCCATCCTGGCCCCTGCCTGGCCCCCCTCGACCCCCCCCACTGCCCGGTCTGGCGGGCTCCTGGGGAGCAGGACGTGGTGGGCGGGGAGTGAGGCGGTTAAGGCAACGTAGAGTTATTTGAGGTAGAAGATGTGGGGACTGCAGACGACCCTGCTGGCCCGGCCTGGCTGCCCCCGCTGTTGCTGGTCCCGGTGTTTGCTCCCCGGCTGCCTGGGTGGTTGCTGCTGCTGGTCCCGCTGCTCCCGCTGCTCCCGCCACCACTGCCAGCACCACCGCTGCCACTGCCACCTCCACCGCCGCCTTTGCTGGAAGCCAAGGGTGGCGTGGGTGCCGGCGGCTGAGCAAATAGCACTCCTAACGCAAGGACAGAAGAGACACGTTGTGGAGAATTTAGTCCCCTCTGTACACGCTGGCCCTCGCCCCTGTAAGATTCAGCATGACTGTACCCACATTTTGCCTTTAATTTCAGGAGTATACTGACCCCCTGGACCTGCTAGGACATAAACGCCCTCCTGCGAGCTTCTCTTCCATTAGCCTTATCCACTGCGTACGCAGCAACCAGGCTGCTTAGTGTTGACAGCACCACCTGGTGGCCGCTGTGAACCATGCACCCAACTCCACATTTTTTTACACAGGACAAGTGGAAAATTCAGCTTAACCATGAATCCGTGCTTGTGGACTCCTTCCTGTGCCCAGCACAGTGCCAAGCAGGATCAGGGCCGTCCTACCTGTGTACATGACGCCGTTGATCTCGACAGACATGCTAATACTGTTGCTGCCGTTGGTGCTGGTCAAGCTCACGGCTGAGTCCTGGCGGCTCTCGGAGGCTGTGGGGAGAAGAAAAACGGCCGTTTGGGATCATAAATACATCTGGGAACCTTTCTGTTTCGTGTCTGTCTCACCCGCTAGACCAGCATTGCAAAGGAGAGGACTGTATCATCACAGCTAAGCTGTCTCCAGTGCACACAGCAGGTACTCGATATATATTTGTTGAACAAGAGCGTATCTGTCTACAGTTTGCTTTTTTCAAGGCTTCGCTATGACAAATGACATCACGTGAATGACTGCGATGTGAACACCCATGTAAATACATGTTTCCTCGGGCACCTGCACTAATGTTCTCTGCTATAGGTGCCAGGCAGTAGCAACAGGTCACAGGGTGAACACATTTTTTATCTTAAAAGAGACTGCCAGCTAGGCAAGGTGGCTCACGCCTATAATCCCAGCACTCTGGGAGACCGAGGCGGGAGGATCACTTAAGGCCAGGTTGGAGTCTGCTGTGAGCTATGATGATGCCACTGCACTCTAGCCTGGGCCACAGAGCAAGACTCTATCTCCCCATCTACCACAACCAGAAAAAAAAAAAAACATTGCCAAATTGTCACCTATGCACACACCCACCAGCAGGACCAAGGGGGCCCATTTCCCTACATCCTGCCTAATACTTGATGTTATTAAGCTGTGGGTGGGTGACAATATCTCCTTCCTAATTTGCAGATCCCTGACTGGATGGAGTTGACCACCTTTTCATATGAATTTACAAGTCATAGCTACCCCTTTTTTCTACTGTTTTTTTTTTTCTTATTGATTTGTAGGTACTCTTTACATATGTTGGCTCCAAGGCCCTTATTTTGCTTCCCATGCGGGAGACAAGGAGGGTCTGGGTGCTGGATCAGTACCTTGGCTGTTGATCCGTATGCTCATGGGCAGCTGGGCTGTCATGGCCAGGAAGTTCTGCTGCAGAGCTCGTTGCATGAGCCGTTGCTGCTCATCAGCCACCAGGGCCATCTTCTTCTCGGGAGGCTCCCCAGACTCCAGCTTCTCCCGCAGCTGCTCCAGGGCAGCTGCCTGTGCTGCCACAGCTGCTTGGGCAGCTGCCGCTTGCACTGCTGCTGCCTGAGCTGCCACCACGGGGTGGCCTGCAAGGGACACGGGCAGGCGGCCGGGGACCGTGATGGGGATGGCTGAGTCCTCCTCTAGACAGGAGACAAGAGGAATCGGTGGCCAGGGGGAACTGGGCCCTGCCATCTAGCTGAGGCAGGAATGTGCACCCTCTTGAATACCTCTATGGATGGGGTGCTCACTTCCTATCCAAGGAAGTTGATAGGTTTTGGAACAGATATAAGAGCTTATAAAATCCCTTCTAACAGCAGGGTGACTAAAGGTCACCATGGCATATGGGTTACCTTATAACTAACAATACTAGTTATAATAACAGTATTACAGTAGTATTTGGCACTGGCATCACAGAGAGACTGTAATAGTATGTAATCATATAAAATACTAGTTAAACAAGAGCTACCACGTCTTGTCTAAGCATTCAACACAAATCACCTTGATGGACCCTTTCAATAACCCACATCTACCTAGGCACTCTTATCACTCCCATTTTACAGATGGGGAAACCGAGGCTCAGAGAGGATGGATAACTTTCCCAAGGTCACAGAGCTGGAATTCGAGCCCAGGCAGCCCAACTCCAGAACTAGTTCCTAACCATCCCCCTCCACTGCAGCGGAAACGAACATTCTCGTGGGTCCTGCTCACTGGTCCCACTCTGAGCTGCTGCATCTTCTTCTCCTCGAAAGCTTTCTCCCAGAGCTGCGCCTGGCACTGCCTCTGCTTGCTGGGTTCCCCACCCCAGACCTTTGGCCCCAGACCTGTCAGATTTTGAGACCTCTCTGGTCTCGGCTCAAATGCCACCTCCTCGGGAGCCACGCGTGTCTCTCTGCACGCCTCGACTGGCCTTTCCGGCTTTGTGGACCTGCCACTGCAACAACAGGGCAGTCGCTGGCCCTCTTGAGAGCTCCACCAGGTCACAACCTCCTCTGTCCCTGCTCAGCACGGGGCCTCGCGCACAGTGGGTGCTTTGTAACCATTAGTGGGTATTGCCAGACTCCCCAAGGCTAGGAGGGGCAGACTGAGGCCCACCAAGAACCAAATGGACTAGTGTCTGCGAGACCCATTCACCTTATATGTGACCAATCCTTAGTTTTCAGGGTACCGTGGGGATCACGTTGGATCCTCAGGCCAATGGTAGGGAACAGAGAGCTGCCAGGCCAGCCCAGCCCGCGTGGGGATGGGCAGTAGGGACTCAGACAGGCAAACAGAAGTCACATTGCCATATGCTGCTGTTGGTGCTTCCGTGTTAGGAAGGATTCAGATGCTCAGTGGGAGAGAAAGCTGTGATCGATTGTCTGCTATGGTTGTGGCGGGAACTCACCGTCAGGTATCTGCAAACCTGGGGTGGTTGCACGCCGGGCACTTTACACATTGAACGCCCCCCAACAACTGTACAGAGAAAAGGGGGTTTCCCCCACTTTACACATAAGGAAGGCCAGGCTCAAAAAGAGGCAATGACCTAAGTAGGGGCACCTAGCAATAGCTTCGGGCATGGTTCAAGGGCGAATCTGACAGATCTACGTTACACTTTCCATGTCTGCCAGGACTGTGTTGAGAAGGATTCTAAAGCCCAAAGGGAAAGACCACAGGGACCAATCAGTAATGTTCGCCATGCACAAGGGACTGGAAAAATCCCTGGAAACGAACAGTGTCAGCTACGGAATAAAGACTGGTCAGACGCTGCAATGATTGATTAGCAATGCCTGGATTAGGAAAGTCTGCAGTGTTCAATTAATGATGTCTGATTTAGGGTGGACAGGAAAAACAGTGATCAATTAATAATGTCTGCTGTGGCCAAAAGATAGAAAAATTGTGTTTGATTCGTAATGTCTGCTGTGGCACATAACTGTTTATATAGATTGATCAGATTAGCAATGTCTGCTACCACCTGTGTGGGTTGGGGAGATGGTGATCGATTGGTAATGTCTGCCAGGGGAATAGCACTGATGCATGGCCTGCCTTCTGCCACACCAGCACTTGGCTCTACTGTCCTGGTTACCCAGAGAAGGGAAAAGGTATCCTGTGCAAGGTCATGCAGTCAGGCTGAAGCTAAGTTGGGATCAAAACCCAGGCCCCACACGGCCCCTCACCTTTCTTGATCTTTGGGGCTGGGGTGATAGAGCTGCCATTGGTGCTGGCAGCCAGGCCCAGGGAGGACACAGGCAGCTTGGGCGAGGAGAGCATGCCGTGCGCCCCGCCTGGCGAGTAGGCAAACAGGGAGCCCCCGAAGCTCTGGCGCCGGCCCTCCCGCCGGTTGCTGTCTATGGCTGCCTGGAGCTCGTTGGGGTTGCTGAGTCCTCGCTTCTCACACTCGTAGGGGTACAGGTACTTCATGTATCTGTGGGCAGAGGCGAGGGGACAGAATGGCACCTGGCCCCCCCTCCCCAGGCCCTCTGAATAAAGTAAAACCCCACCGTGGTGCCACCATCCCGGGTTCTAGCCCTGGACTAGCCAGGCAGCCCCCAGAGTAGCTAATGCTATTCCCTCTGTCTTAATGCTGTTCCCTGTGACTGCCTAGGCTGGCCCTTCCACACTCAGACCGCGTCACCTCGTGCCTGATGGTGCTCATGCCCCCCGCCTGACGTTCTGGGGCCTCAGGCTCATGGCGTGGCCAGCTGCCCTCTGTGGCCACTGGCAGCCCCCTTCCCGCCCCCTTGATCCTCCTGCCGCAGGCCCTCTGCACCGGCCGTTCGCGCTGCTCAGAGCGCCCTGCTGCGCTGCGGCGGACCACTCACTGTGTGCGCAGGGTGAAGGCGGCGCTGGTGATGGAAGTGGGCAGGTTGAGGCCCTTGGTGATCTCACGCCACAGCTTCTTGTTGATGACCTCCACGAGGCCGCCCTTCTCCGTCACCAGCACATACAGCATGAACAGGTCCAGCACCTGCTTGGCCATGATGGGGATCCTGTTCACGGGCGTCCCTGCGGGGAGGGCGGGACAGGGTGAGCCGGGGACGCTGGCGCCGCGGCGCAAGTCTACGGTCAGCGTGGCGGACACAGGCTGGGTGGACACTGGGGTTGGGCGTCCTGGGCACTGCAGGTACCGAGCAGCGTCCCTGGCCCCCCCCCGACGCCAGGAGCAGCCCCAGTTGTGACAACCACAGATGTCCCCAGATGTGGCTCGGTGGTGAGGGGCAGAATCGCCCAGGGTGAGAACTGCTGCTCAAGAGAGCACCAAGGTGGCAGCTCTGCCTCGGTTTCTCCGCCAGTAAGCTGTGCCAATCTCACGGCGTGGGAGGCAGGCTGTAAAGAGGAGGGAGACGCTGGGGGCCAACCTGGGGACGTGCACGAGACACTCAGGCCTTTGTTATTCCTTCTGCATGTTGCCAACCACAACAGCTGCCAAAACAACTCCGCTGCCCTCCTAGGGCCCGTTCCCGCCAGCTTCCCAGGAGATCTGCAGTCACAGCGGGGCTGGGGGAGGGCTTGGTGAGCCCAATTTCCCGTTTAGGGAATGGAAGGTGGTGGGCTAGCCCGGGCAGGGCAGGGCGCTGGGCTAGCTGACATCCCTCCAGCCTCATCTCCCCAAAGCCGCTACAGGCACCCCACCCCCGCCCCTCTTCTCAAACCCCTCTCCCTGGCTGTGACACCCTGGGCGTATGAAGCCAGCTGTAGACCGTCTGTGGCCCCCATGCCCGTCCTGCTTGCAAGGGGTCCTCAGCACCCAGCCTGGCATACACTAGGCACTCAATAAGCAATGGCGAAGACTGACAGGCCCTCATCCCAGGCCACAGCTGCTGACCACTCGCTCCTTAGGTAAGTCCCTTCAGATGGGGAAACCGAGGCTCCAAGGTCTGACCTGCTGGAGACTGGGTCCAGCTTCGGGCGAGGGGCTGGGCGGGCCCTGATGTCGCGCCTTCCAGAACCACCTCGTGCCACCCTGAGTCACTTCCAGGCCCCTCCCAGGTTGCAAAACCCCCAGTGAAATGACATCCTGGGGTGGAGGAGGACAGACCCCAGACGGCCCCCAGACCCGGTTTCTCAGCCAGACAGAGGGAGAAGCCGGCGCAGGCCTCGGCCACACAGACAGCCTCGGAAAGGCCCAGAGCCGCCCCCCCTCCCCCCAGGACACCAGCGCAGGCCTCAGAGTCGGGAAAGTACAAGGAACCCCAGGCTGCGCCCGTGCTGGCGGGCGGAGGATGTTTACAGAGGCGCTGGGAGCGCGGTGCAGGGCCTGGCACAGCTGCCCGATAAGGAAAGGCTGGGAGGTCGTCACGGAAACAGCAGGGTCAGGTGGTCAGGCTGCCGTGGCAGGGAGGGGGCACAGGCAGGACCCCTCCTCGGCACCCGGAGAAGTTTGGTTCAAAGCTTTTACTTAGAGATGCCGGAAAAACAGCTACTTTCCCTCCACCTGGAGTGAAGGAGAAAGTGCCTGTGGGATGCAGAGAGTGGTGTCCAGGGTGAAGGGTGGGGGGTCCAGCAGATTCTCATCCCCAGTGGCCCACCCATTACAGAGGGGGACAGTCCAGGAAGGCAGCAAGGAAGAGGGGTCCTTGAGGCTGGGTTTTGAGGGATGTATAGGAGCTTGTTGGTTCCTGACCTCCAGAAATGGAGGGAGGTAGGGCTGGACTGAGGCATCTGGGCCCCCAGCCTCACCCACACTCACCTGGGGCTCCCCCAGGATACCAGGTGCTGTGCCGGGCACTGGTGACCCAGCAAAATAGGTCAGCTCTGGACCTGGGAGCTGGGAGCCCCGGAGGTGGAGGGGGTGCGCAGCACGGACAAGGTGATAAAGCCAGTGGGCGCAGATCTCTCTGGCCTCATGAGGGGCCACAGGCCCCGGCCAGGGCTGGGCTAAGAGGATAACACAGGAGGGCCTGGGGGGCTGGGCCGGTTTCCTCCACCCCGGCATGGGAGGGGTTAATGCAGGCCGCTGGGCAGTGGCTCTGGGCCAGCCTCCACCCCCCTCCCTTCCCTCAGCTGTGGGGGCCGTAGCAGGGCTGGGCCTGTGTTTACAGAAGCCAAGCCAGAGCCGGGTGGCTGTCTGGACAAAGCAGGGCAGCTGGACTCCCCACACCAGTGGCGAGGGGATAGGGATGTCACCCTCCGCCCCACCCCCCCTGCCTCTGCAGGCTGCTCTGGGCCTCAGTTTCCTTCCCTGAAAAGCAGGGATTGCAACTGCCCCCCGCCCCCGGGATCGTCTGGGGGGCTGGAGCGGGTCCCCCCGGCCCCTGTGCGCCCTCCCCGCCCCACCAGCTCCTCTCTGAGCCTCGCTCACCCCGAGGCTCCGTGTCTGGGCATCAGTTTCCCCACTTGGACGCCTGCCTAGACCTGCCCTCAGCCCAGTCCTCTGGCCATGGTCACAAGACACTTCCCGGGGTGGGGGAGGGGCTTTGTCCAGGGTCCATCTTGGCCCAGACCAGGGGGATGGCTCAGCGGGTACGCTGTTGGTGCTCAATAAATGTGCATGACATACCAGCGGCCCTGCCTTGGCATATTCAGGGCGCCTGCTCGTGGCTGAGTTTTGGGGGTGCTGCCACACAGCAGGGACTGTGTGCAGCCCATCTTACAGATGGGGAAACTGAGGCCCCCGGTGGGAGCAGAGGAGGGGCCAGGACTTGACCCTCGAATCCGAGGCCCCAGGGAGGGTTCCATCCATCCCCCGCACCCAGCTGGGACCTGACCTGCTCCCCAAACACAGAGGCTGTGGGGGATCCCGGTAGCGGGGACCCCCTCATTGCACCCCAGAGCTCAAGGAGGGAGCCGGCACTGTCCTCCCCGAGGGACCCGCATCAAGCCCCTGCAGCAGAGCACGTGTGCCCCTTGGAAATCTCCGACGTCCCTCCCAGCTCAGGAGCCTTGGATGCCTACAGCCAAGGGGAGCTCACTGCTGCCCCAACACACCCGTGGCCAGCAGGGCCCCTCCCACTGCACCCCATTTCTTGTGACCTCCCTGCGGGACAGGGGGGTCCTCACCTCGCTTCTGCATGAAGCTGAACAGGTCGTCCAAGAATTCCTTCCTTTTGGGGTCCCCGTCGAGTTCGTAGAGCTATGGGGACAGAGAGGGGACGGGTTAGCCAGTGCCAGCGTGGGAACTACGTCCCCCTACCCACTGCACGCAGGGCCGGGAGGAGGGGGCTGCCGGCAGGGACAGGAATGGGGGTCCCAGGGCCCAGACACCCCCGACCAAATCCAAATGTCGCAGAACAAATTAAAAGGGTTTGTTCTGTAAAATGTGGATTCAGTCAAGAGGCTACACTCAAGGATCCAGAAGGCCACGTGTGGCCCCGAGGCCACACCAGCCCTCGAGCATCTCCTGAGGTCCCACGGGGCAGATGGGGAACCGGACTCTGAGGCCCGAGACAGAAAGGCACACGTAGGGGCCTCCCGGGCCCTAACACAGCACAAACCAACAGCCGGCTGTCCTTTCACGGCCCCGGAGCCCGGAAGTTCAGAATCCAGGTGTCGGGGTACCCGCACTGCCTCCCAGGGCTCCAGGGTGGACCCTGCCCCGCCTCTCCCAGCTCTGGGGACTCCTGGCATCCACGGCTCGTGGCCGCGTCACTCCAGTCTCTGCCTGTCTCCCCTGTTCTGAGGACCGCAGCCCGCTGGAGTCGGGGCCGCCTCGCCTCCTGCCAACCTCGCACGCACTGCAGTCGCGCATCGCTCAACCAGGCGTCGCCAGTGACACGCAGGGTGCGCCCACACGGCACGAGACGGCACAGCCGGCCGCACAGCCGGGGCACCCAGTACGGCCCACGGCTCCGACCTACAAACTACACAGTGCGTTCCCGTATCCAGTACCGTGGGGGACTGTGACAAGATGGTGAGTATTCGTGTATCTAAACACGTCGAAACTCGCGGCACGTCCTTAACCAAAACCTCAGTCCGGCGTGCGACCAGACACCTGTAAGGACCCCGTTTCCAAATAAGGTCCCCTTTGCAGGTACCGGGGATCCAGGACTTCAACCTGTCCGTTCTGGGGGCCACACTTCGTGCCACGGCAGCGCCCACCTGACTGTCCTGAGGGTCTCACACAAGCCCACTGGCTCCCAAGAGACGGCCCTGTTTGGCAGATGAGGAAACTGAGGCATCATGGCAGGTGCCAGACCAGAGCCCGGCACCATGGGGTCTCGATCGCCAGCTATAAAATGGCAGTCGCTGCCTGCCGGGGTTATGGTCAGGGAGGAGCGAGACCTTATTCCCCAGGAGTGACGTGTGGAGAGGGCCTCCATCTGGGGTACCAGGGCAGGGGGTCCCGCGGCTGCCAGCTCACAGGCTCTGCCGGTAGGTAGGGGGTGTGGGGTGCGAGGCCGGCAGAGATAACTAGACAGCAGCGTCAGGCAGGCGGGGGGGCAATTTGTCGGGGAGGGGCAGAGACAAATACCAGGCTTCACATTAAGCTCCGGAAAATGTGCCGGCTGGACAGTGGGGGGCCTTGAAACTGCCAATTAGCTCCAGCTGGGATTGGGGAGGGGGCCTTGAAACCACCAATTAGCTCCAGCTGGGATGATCCATCATTAAGGAACCAGGACAAGGAGGACAACGCCCAGCTCCTGCCGCGGGGACATCCGAGGAGGTAGGTCAAGGGCCCAGCCACCCCTCAACCACTCTGCCCCTCCCTGGGCCTCAGTTTCCCCATCTGTGTAACGGAGACAAAGCGAGGGCTTCGGGAAAGGGGCCGGGGCAGCCGGGGGCGCAGACCTCTGCCCTGGGTGGTCGAGGCAGACTGAGGGCCAGCTGCCAGGCCTTTGTCTCCGCCCCACCGGCCAGCCCAGCGCCAGACTGGCCGGCCCGCATTCCTGCGCTGATTTATGGTGGCCAGAGAGGCCCGTGTTTCCCCTTCCCTGCCTGAGGGGCGTGGGGCCTGCAGGTAGACGGGCTGGCTGGGCCCATGAGCGCCGGTACACACACACACACACACACACACACACACACACACATGCATGGACATGCGTGCACATGCACATATATGGCCACATATGCGACCCCTCGGCTGTGCGACCCCTGCCCCGGGTACCCTCTCAAAGAGCGTTTCCACCACCCGAGTCCACGACTCACACATTCGCCTGCGGTTTTGTCTGTTTTGCTCCCAGCATCTCTGATGGGGCCAAGCACACAGCAGTTGCTTAATAAATGTGCTGCGCTGAGTGAACCTTGACTTTCTCAGCTGCGCGGCGGGCTGGGCTGGGCACAGAGTGAGGCAGAAGACTCACGGGAGGCTGCCTGGTACAGTAGGCGCTCGGGCAAAGAGGGTTTCGTAGCTGGGGCTGTCCTGGGGGGAACGTGTCCCCCACAAAGTTCACGTCCACCTGGGACCTCAGATGTCGGGTTGCAATGAGGTCGCACTGCGGTGGGGTGGGCCCTACATCTGATGGCCCACGCCCTCGTAAGAAGAGAGAGACAAATGCAGGGAAGAGGCTGGAGCGACGCGGCCACAAGCCAAGGACCCTGACCCTAACCCTTTTTTGTTTCAGGGCCTGGAACCCCCAGATCCAGTACCCTTCCTCCCCAGAACCCCTGGAGGGAGCCCAGCCCTGCAGACACCCTGACGCGGACTTCTGGGCTCCCGGACTGGGAGAGGACAGATTCCTGCTGTTCTGAGCCTCCGGTTTGTGGTCATTGTCACGGCAGCCCCGGGACACTATCACAGGGCCCAGCGAACCTCGGGGCCTTCCTGGACAAGGGGGGAGCCTGCTCCGAGGTTCAGAGCTGGGTGGGGGGTTCCACGCTCCCTGCATACCTTCCCTGGCCCAGCCACCACAAGACATCTCACCGCCCCTCCTGCCTCAGTTTCCCTATCTTTCGAGGAAAGTATTTGATAAAGCACAACAGCTTTCCTCTGAGCACCTGGGACCCGGGTGAGCCCCATCTTCTAGGTGGGGAAACTGAGGCTCAGGGAAGGGAATGCTGCTCCATGATGGGTCAGCAACGGCGCAGCTGAGGGTGCATCACCCCCACCCCCTCCCAGGCCAAATGGTGGTGGGCTAATAGGCCAGCGGCAGGGCACTGTGGGACCCCCGAGGGGCCGGGGCATTGATCCGAGGCCATAAAGAGGGAACGTGCAGGGCCCCCCCAGCTGAGGCGGCTTTAATGGCCGTTGCTGTGGGCAGCCGGCAACAAAGCCGGGCAGTAAAGGCCGCCCCAGCTTTATGGAGAGCCGACCTCCAGTTCCGCTCCCCTGCAGGGCGCGACCCGCCCTGACCAGCTGCCAAGGCCCCCGGGATGGGGAGCAGGGGACAGTGTCGAGGCTCCCCGTGGCAGTGTCCAGGCCCCCTTTGTGGGCCGGCGGGCCTGGCTGCCTGTCCTCGAAAGGCTGCGAGGTTGCACTGCTAAGCCACAAACACCCCGTGCCAAACCCAGGCCTCACTCCCCACCTGGACTCTGCGGCTGGAACGCTGTCCCTCTCCAAGGTGGAGCAGAAAGCTCCGAAATCAGCAGCGCACCGTGGGCCGGGCTAGAGACTGGGCAAAACCTCCAGGACCCCCTCTCTGGGCTTGGGTCCACACCCTGAGCAAGGCAGGTGCTGGGGTGGCTGACAGCCCTAGACACCCCTCCCCAAGACACCCAAGCCCCCCAGGAGGAGCCCTCACCCCAACTGCTGCCCGGCCTCCGCGACAGCGCCTGTCCTCACTGGAAACACTTGCACCGAGCCCGCCATCGCTGGTTTTCCCGCTTGCTGCCACTCTCTCACGGCCCAGTCGTGCGATTTATTTGCACATCTGTCCCAGAGCACGTGGGATTCTTTTCTTGCTCCCAGTGTCTAGCATCGTGCCGAGTGCACCGCAGGTGCTTAATAAATGCATGTTACATAAACCTCACTTCTCAGTGCAATGTGTCCTTCTCTGAAGTCAAGATGCACCGGCTCACGGCTCCTGCAGGGCCGCCGGGGTCCCAGCCCCACAGGGACGGAGGGTGTGGAAGGCTGGTCACCACGGCTGAGCGGACAATGTCTCTCCTGCCCAGCACCCCCCACTCCAGAGAAGGGGAAACCGAGGCAGAGAGGGTGGGGGCTCCACTGCCCCCACCTCCCTCCCTGCCAGACCCTGCTCCACTCAGAAGCCAGAGGGGGACCCTCCCCTGGCTACAGACTCCCCGGGCTCCCCAGCAACCTCTGGCCCCCTCCCCACCCCAGGGCCTTTGCATGACCAGTTCCCAAGTCTGTGCACGCACGGCTCCCTCCTTCCTACCCCAGCCAGCATCACACCTCATGTCACATGCGTCACAGGGGACACTCAGTCATGTTGGCGAACGAGTGAATGAATGAATGAACGAATGAGAGCAACGTCCTGGTCCCTGACGCCCTCGGTGGCCAGGAGCAGTGCAGGGGTGAGGGACCTGGGCGGGTGGTGCAGGGAGGCAGCACTGGGATGGGGGAGGGGAGGAAAACCTGTGATCACCACCCCAGGCCCCAGAAGGGCAAACAGGAAATTCTTGTTTCGTGTCATTTTCTCCCCCCACCCCCCAAGAAACTGGGGTCAGTGGGGTTTCATGCTGACCAGGCTGAGAGCCACGTGGGCAGCGTTGAGGGGGTGAGGGACCCTGTGGGTCTAGGGAGCTCAGCCCCAGCTTGGGAGGGGGAGGGAAGGTCAGGAGGAGACCCCCCGGGACCCCCAGGCTCATGGGGACTCCAAAGGGACGGGCCCAGCTTGGGGACGGGTTTGCCAGCAGAAGCAGGGGCTGCTGGACCCAGGGTCCCATCCCCTGTGCTCAGGGTTTCCCGTCAGTCCCCAGACAGGCCCCACCTGGGTAGTGGCGCCCGCGCCCAGCTCCCCGTGGGGGCTGGGGCGGTGTCCGGCCCAAGGCCAAGGGGCCCCGGCTATAAAAAAGTCACCATCGGCAGGGCCCCCTGGGAGGACTCTGCCCCCTGCAACGGCCCCCTCCTGTCTCCCTGGTGGCTCCAAAGTCCGCGGGGCCCCACCTTGAGGCCACCAGGCCGAGGGGGGCGCCCCCGGAGTGGGGAGGCGCCCGGTGCGGCCTCTGCGTCCGACAACCAACGCCGGGAGAAACCGAGACACGACCCAAGCGTCCGACACTCGGGGACCAGCCGAGCCCCGGCCGCTGAGAATGCCAACCCTAGATTTGGCAAACCGGCATCCGAGGGTGAGAAACTCTCAAAAAGGCACATTTCTGCACCGCCCGACGTGGCCTGTGAGAAACCAAAGAAGTAGGTTCTCCTCTAAGGCCAGACTCGGGTTCGAGGACGCGCAGAAAAGGCGGGAGTGGATGAGTCAGCAGCGGACCACGGGGAAAGAAAGAGACACCATCCATGAGCCGGGGCCACGGAGCGTGTGGGGGCCTCGGCCCACTCAGGAGGACAGTGAACAAAGGGGACAGCAAGAAAGTCTCCCCCCTCCAGGTGGGGTGGGCCCTAGGGGAGCAAATTCTTTAATCTCATCTACTTAAAAAAAAAGTCTCTTAAAAATAAATTTACTGAAGTGAAATTCACATAACACAAAGTGAACCAGTTTAAGGTGTACGATTCCGTGGCATTTGGTGCACTCATGATGTTGTATAACCACCGCTATGATCTAGTTCCAGAATGTTCCTTCACCCCAAAAGGAAGCCCCATCCTCATCAGCAGTCACCCCTCAGCCCCTGCCCAGCCCCTGGTGACCACAAATCCCCGTCCCTCTGTGGATCTTCCTGTTCTGGACATTTCACATAAACGGAGTCACACACTGTGTGTCCTTGCGTGTCTGGCTTCTCTCACATACACGAACACGCATGTATAATCTCACCTATTTTTGTATCCTTTGGGTTTGAGACAAGAAATAACTAATTGCAACTCCAATGTTTAACCAAAGTTAAACTAAACCGGCTGGTTTTCACCCCTTGGACCTCCCATGACACTTCCTTCTCGTACTCTCCCAGGGTGGAGGGTGTGAAGGGCTCTGAAACCAAGACTGAGATTGGGCCAGGCCTCTCCCCTGCTCAAGGGCCAGCCATGGCTCCCTACTGCTGTCAGTTGCCCGACTCCCTGCCGGCCCTCCACACGCCTCCCATCTGTCTCCCCTCTCACTCATTGTGCACTGGCTGCCCAACTGGTCCTGCCCCAGGGCCTTTGCACCTGCTGGCCCCCACCTGAAGCCCCTCTCCCTGACTTTAGCTTCTAATTTTGGGGTTGGCTCTTTTCCATCCTTCTCTTCTGCCTCCCACCTAGAGGAAAGCCCCGTGAGACAGAATCGGGGTCTGCAGGTGCCCGGCACAGGGGCTGGTATCCAGCAGGCGCCCATTAAGGAAGGAGGGAAGAAAGAAAAGAGGCCTCCTTCTCGGACCCTCTCTCATGCCCCACCCCTGGCAGCCCCCACCCCCCATGGGCCCCCGCCTCCTCCCCCTCTGCCACCTGATAAACCTGGCGTTATCAGGCACCCACGGGTGGCGGCAGAGATGACTCAGCATCGGTAGCTGTTGCTGGGGTCCCCAGGTGGGCAGGGTCCCTGGGGGCCGCCAGGAGCCTCCCCTTCACAGAAACGCCTCCGCTGCCCTGGGAGGGGTGGGGCGGGGCCCAGCGCAACACAGCCGCCTCCAGGTCCCCAGTGCCCACTCTGCACTTGGGGAAACTGAGGCGGACATGGGGGCGGTCTGTGCCGGTCTGGTGGCCAGCTTTGCAGAGGGAAGGATGCGGCCAGGGTGGGCGCTCTGTGTGTCGGAGCCTCGCCGGGTCCCGTCCCTGCCCGCAAAGACCCGAGGCCAGGAACAGACGGAAGGAAGGAAAGAAGGAAGGAAGGAGCTCCTCCCTGCCTGCACGCCAGACTCAGTTTACCCACCTGGGGGCTGAGTCGCTGCGATGAAGATGTGGAGGCTAGTGCCACGGCGCCTGCACAGTGGCAGCGGGGACAGCGGCTCCAGCATAGCCGGGGGACACGGGGGTGGGGGCGGGGGGGAGATTCCAAGTTTGAGGGCTTTTCCGCCATTTTGGAAACTCCCAGGGCTTGACATGGAGGAGGTGGGGGCTGCGCGGGGCTGCGTCAGCCACGGGGTTTCTGCCAGGACGATCCATTCTGCAGCCATGATTGAGCGCTTCTTGTATACCAAGGCTGGTGCTGGACATGTGTCCCCAGAAAGACCCAGGCTCCCCAGCTCAGGGAGTCCCCGCACAGGAACCCGAAGGAGGTGGGAGAGGAGCTGGGGAAATAAGACACAGCGGGAGCGAGGCCCTGCCGCGGGCAGGGCAGGGCGGGCAGGGCAGGACGCGGGGCAAGAGGACCGCAGCCAGCACAAGGCAGGGGCTTCCCCAACGCCTGCTGGGCAACCTTGGGCCCTCCCCAGCCCTCTGAGCCCCGCCCGGCCACCATCGCTCCCCAGGTGCAGCGACCGACCGGCTGGGGCCCCCCTGGGCTGCGCGTCCTTTCGATTCCTGTCAGCGCAGCAGGGCCTCAGTGGACACAGATGCCACAGTGACTCCGCGGAACTCACGGGAAATTGAGGAAGTGATTCTGGGCGGGGCAGAAACATCTGTCCGCTTGACACCCACCCCCAGTCCTGTGTCCCCTCTCTGGAAATACACAGCGCCCCACCCACGAGGGAGATATTAATAAAAACTCCAGAAATGACCACAAAGTGTGAACACACGAGGCCGAAGCTTCAAGGTGCTTCTCTACGGATTTCCGGGTCACGAGATCCCAGGGGAGCACACTGACGCCAAACCCTCCTCCATCTCCCCTTTGGGCCTTTTGGGTGGTCAGAGGCCACCTTGGAACCTCCGTCTCCTCATCTGTGAAGTAGGCGGGGGTCGACGGAGGGATGGCAGAGCTGGCTGGTCAGCTGCCAGCCCATGTCACCGTTCGGGAAACTGAGGCCAACATGGGGTGGGCAGTAGCTAGCCCAGGGCTGAGGATACACCAGGATGAGATCAGCCGACACACACTTCTAGGAAGAGGGTGCAGGAGGGCGGGGGCTGCCCACAGCGGCACGAACGACATGCAAATCGGGGCCTGTGAGCAACCCGGGGGGCGCCCACCAGGGGCTGGCTCAGAGCAGCCCCTCCACCCACGAGAGCCCATTTTCCAGACGCAGAAACAAAGGGACAAAGACGGGAGAGCTGGGATGGGGTCCCCGGGCTGCGAGGGAGCCTGGCGTGGCTGGGGAGGCACACAGAGGGACACACTTGGCCACACGCCACCCAAGGCACCTGGCACTCAGGGTCCCCGAGCAAATGCCTCCAAGCATCAGGCGATGAGAATCTTCTCTCCCCACAAACTGCAGAATCCGCTGCTCCAGGCCTCCCTGGGGCACGCTGCATGGGTCCCGGGTCGCCCAACCTGCACATGACACGTCCTCACAACCCCCAGCCCTGGCTGCCAGGGTCCCCGAGCCTCAGTCACCCCGAGAAACAGGCTCTGCGTTGCCCAGGACCTGGCCCGCGGCAATCAGGGCCCATCCTGGGGTTTCCTCCGCAAGGAGGCAGCTCGATCCCCTGCAGATGGGCCCCGAACAGCCCGAAAAACACCAGAAGGGTCTTCCCTGATGGGCAGGGCCTTTCCAGAAGATTCGCCTGGTGCGAGAGGTCCAGGGGGCCAGGATGCTCCCGCCCCAGCCATGTCTACCAGGTCCCCATGGACAGATGTGGGGCTGCCTCCAGACTGAGCCTGAAGACAGCGGCAGGAAGGAAGGGGCCGCCTCCGCCTCTGCCCCGAAGTGGAGAGGAAGGGGCCCTGGTGGGCTCGGGGTCCCCGCAGGGCACACAGGCAGGCGCTTCAGGCAGGCCCTGCGAGCACCAACCTCACAGGGAATCGCAGAGGGGAGGGTGAGGCGCAAGCCAGGGCCACCCTGGGCATACAGCAGGCGCCAATGACGTGCCCTACGGAAGCCAGAGTTGGAGGCAGATAGTCGGTGAGTGATGATTAACGATGACAACGAAAACAGTAAAATGACAACATCCAGCACTTGCTCAAATACCATCCCCATGTTACACATGGGGAAACTGAGGCCCGGAAGGAGGAAGTCACGGGTAGAGCTGCCATGTGTAGCACAACGTCCACCCCCAGATGGCATTAAGGAAACAAACAGCCCCAGAGGTGACTTCAGGCCCAGGCGCATTTCCAGAGATCAGCTCCAGGCGCGACAGCAGCGCGGCACGTGGGCTGGCGGGGCGCAGGGCAGAGTGCCAGCCGGGGCAGGGGCCGCAGGGTCGGGAGAGGGGCAGTCGGGGAGGAAGTGTGGGGCGGCGCGGTGCGGGCTGGCAGGACACGAAAGAGGAAGAGAAAAAGAGATGGGCCAAAGACAGACAGGGCTGGACGCCCGGATCCCCGGCCTCCATCGCGACCCCGGCCCAGCCTGCGTCCCTGGGAAGAATTTACGGTCCGGTCGTAAAAGGGAGACAAAACAAGACCACTCAGAGGTCGGGCCCTAGCGGCAGGGAACAGGGGTCCTGGGTCGGAGAAGGTCTCAAGCTCAAAAGATCCATGTTCAAAGCAAAGAGCTTCGCGCCCCTAAGCGGAGTAGGGGGCTCTGGGGACACCCTAACAGTAGGACGCAGACACGTCACAGCTGCACATGGGGCCCTTGGACACTCCCCGCCGGGACAGAGATGCCACACACACGCACTGAGGGAACTGGACATGCCACGTGGACAACTCGGCACGCACAGATGCGCAGGCCCACCCAGATGCGCACAGACACACCTTGGCGAGAGCGGCAGAGACGGGCCCGGCCTCCATTGCCGCCTGGGCTCCAGTGCCACCAGGGTTGAGGCTTCCGCCCACTCTGTTCACAGACAGGCCCCAGTGCCCAGACAGGGCCCGGCACACAGTAGGTACTCCATAAATGCATGCCGAAGGACCAGGCTCAGACACACGTGCACACAGCGAGGCCCTCACCACACGCCATGGCCCCACAGGCCGGACGGTCAGGGTCCCCGGGTCCTAGACCCATCCCGAGGACAGGTCTGCAGCCGGCCGGGGTCGGGGCCTCAGCGTCAAAGCCCGTCCACCCCAGTGCGCCGCTTCCCATGACTCAGCGGGAACGCACAGCCCTCTCGAGGTTTCGGGTGGGTTTCTTGTGGCTGCTGGGACAAAACTCCACAAACGGGGTGGCCTCCAACAAGAGATTTCTTCTCTCACAGTTCTGGAGACCGGAAGTCTAAAACCAAGGGGTCAGGTCGGGTGTGGTGGCTCACGCCTGCAGTCCCAGCACTTTGGGAGGCTGAGGCAGGAGGATCCCTTGAGCCCAGGCATTGGAGGCTGCAGTGAGCTGTGATGACACCACTGCACTCCAGCCT
>NW_012147864.1:3401164-3403060 GCF_000956105.1 Propithecus coquereli | reverse complement strand
TCCAATTTCCCTCCTCTTGTAAGGACACCTGTCACCGGACTGGGGCCCACGCTGCCCCAACACGACCTCACCTTAACTAATGACAGCTGCAAGGACCCTTTTCCAAAGAAGGTCACATTTGGAGGTTCCGGGTGGACGTGAGTTTGGGGGGACACTGTTCGCCCCAGGACAGGTGTCCTCCTGGGATGAGAGTTTTATCTGCCTTCTTGTCCACGATGTGGGAGGACGCCACGATGCCGCCAGGGCCCGAGGGAGCCCGCTGCAGGGGCTGCCCGCACGTGCTCTCTGCCCACCCCTCGGCCCACAGAACCCCAGCCCAGCCCTGACCGAGGGGCAAGGCCACGTCCCCGCGCCGAGGCCTTCAATGGCCAGATTAGTTACCGTTTAACCCCGTGACCCCCGATTGTCCTCTGGCCATGTGCGGCCAGCAGAGCAGAGAAGAGGCAGTCCGCCCCCCGCCCCCGTATGCCCACCCACTAGGCCGGCACCCGAACCGTTCCCCGCGCCGGCGGAGAGCCTGACCGCACGGCGGACGGCATCTTGCCAGCAATGGGGTTGCTGTGCCGCTGCAGGGGGCTGGGGGATGGCCCCCCCAAGTCAAGTGTCCCCTGGGTCGGGGCCTGAAAGGGCTGCCATGGACCAGCTGCTGGGGCCTGTCATTCTGCCCTGGTTGGGGCCAAGAGCCACAGGGTTTAGGGGTTCGAAGGGTTCTAGACACTGGCCCTGTGTTTGGAAAGGAAACCGAGGCACACAGCGGGCAGAGCTCTGCTGGCAGCACCCCCAGTGGCCCTGTCCAGACCTGGGTGGTCACCAGGGCTGTGTCAGCAAGGCCAGCTCCATGCCTGTGCCTCACAGGCCGACTCGAGCCACTGACCACGACAGCACCACCCTCCCAGCAGTTGCCGGGGCTAATGGTTAACTGGCCCCCCAGGACCTCACGCTCCCAGGGTGGGGTGGGCACATGAGGCTCCCAGGCACGCAGGCACACGGGAAGGTCGCCCGCAGGCACAACGTGTGCGCACACGGGGAGCCCAGGCAGACACGCCCCGGGGTACTCTGGACACGCACGCGGCCACGTCCAAACAGAACAGCCACTCGACACTATCACCCTGACGTGGACGCAGACGTGCAGGACACCAGGGCGGACACCCGGGACACACTCACCGACACGTCCACTCAGAACAGGGATGCAGAAAGTTTGCCACCTCACGTGGTGCGCACAAACCCTCTACAAACACGCCACACACCAGGCTGGGGACACGCCAGCAGACACGTGAGACGACAGGTACCTGCAGAAGATCCCCCAGATGGGCCCCTGGGACCCCAGAACGTGCACACGGGCCACGGGCGACACGCTGACCCACGGAAACCAGCCTCTGGTGTGCAGAGGCGAGAAAGGTCTGAGGACGCGGGCCCTGGAGAAAGATCCCAACTCGCATGGGGTCCAGCAAGGCAGGAGCCCCTGAGCCCGCCCACCACGTCCGCGCACCCAGCGCGCGCCCTCCTCACGCCACGCCACCCGCACCTACTCCCCGGCCAGGCACTGGGTCGGGCAGACACTCTGCCCGCCGGGCACCGCTCCCTGGAGCACCGCGTGTGTTATTAGAAAGCGTGGGGCGGGGCCAGGCGCTTGGCAGCCGCCGCCAGGGTGGGGAACAAGCGGTGGACGTGGGGCCCGCCACGGTGACCCCGCGGCGGTGACCTGGCGGTTGGGTGGTGGCGCAGGGGCTAGATAAGGCTCTTCCGGCTGAGTCAGCGCAGCTCTCAGGGCTGGCACGAGCCGGGGCACGGTGCCAGGGGCTGGCTGGCGGGCACCTCCCCGCACACGCCGTGGCGCAGCTGGCTCCTGGCCAGCAGCCGCAGCGGCTTTGATGAGGCAGGCGCTGCCTTGGCGGG
>NW_012147864.1:3357784-3400939 GCF_000956105.1 Propithecus coquereli | reverse complement strand
CTCCACCACGCGCAGAACCTGGCACCCGACCTCGGGCCTGAGCTGTGCCCTCTGTCCAGAGCACCCTCCTACCTTGTCCTCCCCTGGCCCCGGAGGCCTGGCTGCGGCGCTGCCTCTTCTACTCCTGCCTAGACCACGGACTCCCCCATGCCCTCCCCAACACAGGCTCCAGAAGGGTCCTCCCAGCCTCTCCCTCCCTAGCTCCAAACCCTGCCAAGGCTCCTCTGAGCCCAACTTTGGTTTGCCCTAATGTCCTGCCCCCTCCTGCCCTCCCACATTATGCTCCAGCCACACTGTTCCAAGAACTAGGTTCTGCCTTTGGCTATCTGACAAACTCTCACACATCCTGCAAAGCCCCAGCTCCAACGCCCCTTCCTCTATGCAGCCTTTTCCTCAATCCCCTTTAGCCCAGCCCTAAGCCCTCAGGGTTGGGAGTACCTGTGCCCAGTACTGGCTCCCACCAACCTGGGGGTCTCCCAGGCAGGATGAGGAAAACGTCTGCCACCCCCTCCTTGCAATTCCAGCTCCCTACACCTGCCCCACACGGCCCCAGCCAACTCTCGTGAGCCCAGAGATGTTCGCTGTGGCACTGTTCACAACAGAGAAACAAAAGCTTGACGTGCTTGTGCCCAGCCAGATGAGAAAAAACTACAGTAGTTAAAGAGAAGCAGGTGGCTCAGGACACTCCAGTAACGATCTGAACAAACCCCAGAAAAACAGCACATCAAACTCAGCATCAGGTGGAACCTTCCCGCCCCCGCCACAAAGATCACATCTTAGACACCCCATGGGCCACGTTCCTGGGTGTCCGTGGGTAGGGACAGGCCTGGGGAACCTGTGGGGTCAGTGTGCAGCTCAAGGGTCATGGCAAATGGTCCCTTTGGAACCAATGGTGGATTTTTAAAACCTATCAATGTGCATTTCCCACAATTAAAGAAATCTAAATGATGTCCACCCGTGGTGGCTCACGCCTGCAGTCCCAGCTACTCGGGAGGCCGAGGCGGGAGGATAGCTCGGGCCCGGGAGTTGGAGGCCGCAGTGAGCTGTGATTGCGCCACTGCACTCCAGCCTGGGCTTCCCCCAAACCCCACAGCCACGGGCTCCCTGGGCCATCCCTCCGCAGGGCATCCTGGGGTCAAATCCCACCTCTGACACCTCCCCCACATGACTATAGGCAAGTGACTTGCTCTCTCGTGCCTCGGTTTCTCCCTCTGCACAACGTGGACAAGAGCAGTCCCCTCTTTGTGGGATCAGGTGAGGAGACTGGAGACAACACATATAAAACACTCAGTCTGCTTCCTGCGCATAAACGACTGTGTTTAAAAACCAGCTAGTGCTGTCGCTTCCACACTTCTGAGCTGTCGGCCGGCTCTGTGGTGAGCAGACTTTACCCTGGGAAGCAGGGGAAAGAAATCCCAACATTTAATGCAAATTAAAACCATAGCGAGAAGCCCCACCACCCCCACCAGGAAAGCGAGAATCAAAAAAGTCGACAGCAAGAAGTGTTGGTGAGGATGCCGAGGACCCGGAACCCTCCTACAGAGCTCGTGGGAACGTGCCATGGGGCGGCTGCGCAGAACAGTGCAGCGGCCCCCTCTAACGGGCACACACGGAGTCCCCACGTGACCCAGCAATTCCACTCCCAGATACACACCCGAGTGCAACGAAAACATACGTCCACTTAAAAACTTGTGCGGCATCACAAAGCCAAAAGGCAGAAACAACCCAAGTGTCCATTAACGGATAAGCAGATAAACTCAACATGGTCCATCCACGTGTGGAATATCACTCAGCCACAAAAAGGGACGAGGCTCTGACACAGGCCACAGCGTGGAGGGACCTTGAGGACATCGTGCTCGGTGAGAGACGCCAGACACAGAAGGACACACAGTGTGAGACTATTTACATGAAATGTCCAGAACAGGCAGAGCCACAGAGACGGGACGTGGATTCGTGGTCGCCAGGGGCTGGGGGGGATGGCAGGATAGGGGAATGACAGCTAAAAGGTACGGATTTTATTTGTGAGTTGATAAAAAATGCTCCAAAAATGAACTGTGGTCTTGGTCGCACGTATCTGTGAAGATACTAAAATCA
Source organism: Propithecus coquereli (assembly GCF_000956105.1). NCBI lineage: Eukaryota > Metazoa > Chordata > Mammalia > Primates > Indriidae > Propithecus > Propithecus coquereli. The sequence goes on along the minus strand of NW_012147864.1, from coordinate 3,398,845 downwards.
CTGAATTGTATACCTTAAATGAGTGATTTCTACGGCGTGTGAGTTATATCTTAATAAAGCTCTGTAAAAAAATTATTTGAAATGTACTCAACGCTTAACTTGAATTGAGACTAAAGGTTCGAATCCCTAAGTGGCTAAAGATCTGTGATTAAGGGTCTGTGGGTTTAAAACCCCACCACGGCCACGTTCTGCAGCCCGGGCATGGCCGCGTCGGGGACAGGATGCTACATCCAAGGGGCAAGGTCCCCATTGCAACCCGCGGATCCCTGGCCGGCCTCCCTCAGTGCGTCCTGGGCTCCAGTGGCGCGGTTCGAGGTTTTAAAGGAAAGCGCCAGTGGCTGTGAGCCCATCCCTCCCAGTCCCTCCCCAGCTTGGCTGGCTGTCCCCCAGCCCCACAGCTGTCAAGGATCTGCAGGCGGAAGGGAGCCCCAGGCCCTGCCAAGACCAGGGAGGAAGATGAGGACGCCGTGCCAAGTGGGCCGCCAGCCGGCCAGGGCCGCCACGTGCCAGGAAGGGGGTGGGGCAGGCGCCAGAGTCAACACGGCCCCAGCCAGGGGGGGGCCCAACATCTGCTGGGCTGGCTGGACCCAGGCCACTGTTGACACTGGCTGCACAGGTGTCTGGCCAGCTGGGCAGGAAGGCGGCACAGGCAGCTGGACCTGCCGCCAACACCCCAGGACTGCAAGGCTGCCCCGCCTGCCCATGTGCTCCCTTGGCCCCCATCCCCTGGGAGCCCGATCCCACCTCCCATGAGACCCAGCCTGGTGGCGCTGCATCAACCCCTACACAAGAGTCAAGCCCAGCCCAGCCTCAGGGCCTTTGCACAGGCTGCTTCCGTTGCTCCCGTGGGTGTGTCCGGCTCCTTCTTGCCACACGAGGCTGGGCCCCCAATGTCACATTCGGACCTGCGTCTAGAGCTGAAGCTGTGAGGGGTCTTCCCACCCCCTGTGGGGGCCACCTTACTGTCACCCGTGGCTTGTTCACCGAGCTCAACACCAAAACACTAGCCCCTGAGGGTGTGCACCAGAGGAGACCACCTTCAGGACACTGAGGCTCCCGCCCCCAGCCTCAGTTTCCCCACCTCAGCTTCCTGCTGCAGAAGAGCCCCCAGATGGCCCTGGCGTCCGCGGCACCTATGACTCCAACCCCAGCGTCCCCCAGACAGACTGGACAGTGGCTCCTGCGGTCGGCCTTTGTTCCTGGCACGCGGAGGCCCTGCCTGGTCTGGCCTGGCCACCCAAAAACTCCCCCGTCAGCGTCGGGCCTTGGGGGCCACCTGGGCAGGGCGTGCGGGCTGGGTCCTATCGACCTCCGACCGTACCAGGCCTTGACCTCCCTCTGGGCCCAGCCGTGACCCTGCAGGGGTGGAGGTGCCTGTTCAGCGCCCGCCGCCCCCCAGCCCGAGGCCTGGATCCAGGGCAGACGGCAAACGGATGAACGAACACATATACTTAAACGTAACTCGCCCTCGAACGTGCCCCTGTCACCTTAAACTCAGAGGATGTCGGGAACCCCACGCCAGGAGACGCCGCCCTCCAACCCTGAGCCCTGGTTTTCTCACCTGCGAAATGGGGGCAGCGGCAGCGCGGCCCCTTCTGCAGGGGAGAGGGAAACCGAGGCACAGGGCAGGGTGGAACCCACAAGTGGCCCACCGCACTTGCCCGAGCACAGGCTCAGGCCCAGCTCCACACGCAAGGACGCAGCGCGACCCCAGAGCCTCCCCTCGGGGCCGCGCGTGGGGGGCCCAGGCACGCCGCCCAGGGGAGACGCCTGCCGGCTGCCGTGCTCAGCACCTCTGCCACGCTGGGACCCAGAGCCCCACCTGGCCCCGGCCTCGCCAGGGTGGCGCCCACCCCTGCAGCACGGGCCCTCGCTCTCCACGCTCCCGCCTCCATTTCAGTCATTTGCCAGTTTTCGGCCCAAACGTGAAGTCTCTTGAGGGCTGCAGGGGCTAGAGCGCCCTTTCCCATGGGCTGCCCAGCGACACTCAGAGCAGGGAGCCCCCAAGGTGGCCTCAGGCCAATCCTGGAGGTCCAGGTTCCAGAGGGGGCCACCCTGCGCTGCGGCTTGAGTCCTGGGCCAGAGGCGAGTTCCCACTGGCCGCCCTCCGGGGAGGCCAGGGCAGGGCCCAGCTGGCCGAGGGCTGGAATGTGAGCCCGCCGGCCGCCCGGCCGCCATCTGGTTTCCATCTGCCCAGCCCAGCACGGCCCAACTTCAAAGGATCTCCACCCGGCCACTTCCTCTGGCCCGGCTGCCCGCGGGGAAGAGCCAGGGCAGCCCCTGCTTCCTCCTTGCCCCTCCCGGGGCCCAGGGTCCCCGAGACCCCCCTACCAGCCCTGGCACCAACCACCCACTCGGAGCCTCTAGAGTCCTGGCTCCTGCTGTCCACCCCAGAACCACGCTGGAGCCACCCCAGCGTCCCCTTGGCCGTCGCCTGTGGCCGGCAAACCCCCACAGCTCTCCGTAGACTGGACTCCACCAGACCAATGGCCCGGCACCGTGTCACCGAGGCCGCCAGCTCTCTGCCCACATCCCTGGGCTCCACCGACAACATGCGCCAAGCTCAATCCTGCCCGGCGCTCCCCATTCATTCGCACAGCAGAGCGTCTACCGGCCGGCGCATCCCTCCCACGAGACGGAGTGAAGCCCGGGCTTCCCCGGGATCCCGGCACCAACTCCACGCCTGGCATTCGGCAGCGCTCAGGAACCGCACCCGACTGCAGGACCTGGCAGCTGCCAGCGCTTGTGCCACGCCGCCCACCTGTTTGAACTGCTCCTCGTATGTCCAGTCCCCGTGGTCTGGTGGCTGCAGCTGGGGCGCCACGTGGGCGGCCCCCCCGGGGTGGGCAGGGCTAGGCCCCGGCCGCTCCTGGCCCCCCAGTGCCCTGGGAAAGCCGTCGCCGCGGAAGGCCTGGGGCGGCTGGGCCTTGCGGGGGAACAGGGCAGCAGAGCCCAGGCCGGCAGGGCCCCGGGGCCCCAGCCCCTCCTCATCCTCCTCCTCTTCTTCGTAATCCTCCTCCTCCTCCTCCTCTTCCTCCTCTTCCTCCTCCTCCTCCACCAGGTCTTCCTCAAGCTCCTCCTCCTCTTCCCATTTCGGCTTCCTGGGACAGGCAGAGCGCAGGAGTCAGGGGAGACGGCACCAGTGCCCACCCAGGGCAAAGTCCCCTCCCTGTCCCAGCCTTGGTTTCCCTGACGACAGGGAGAACCAGACCCCACGGGCTCAGGCTGTAGAAGGCCTGCGTGCACAGCTGAGCAGAGCACTGGCCATGCCCGTTTTGTCCCCTATTAGTCCAGAATGGCATGAGCTGCCCCTTCATCCTGAACCCCAGGCCCTCCCGGCCTCCCAGACACCCAGCTCAATCCTGCCCCCCAACCCTGGCTCCAGCCGCACAGGTGTCCTCGTGGGGCGTCAACACCATTGTGCCAGGCCGGACCCTGCCTCAGGGCCTTTGCTCATGCGGTTCCCGCTGCCAGGCATGCTGTTCCCTCCACCAGGGCTGTCACCTTCCCTCACTTCTACCTAAAGCCAGCCTCGCCCCCCACACCCCCACGGCACCTTTGCTGGTTTTCCCTGGCAGCCCCTCGCATGGCCTGCCACCACCTGCTTCTCTGCCTGCTAAAGGTCTTCCCAGAAAGCTGCAGATTCCCTGAAGTGAGGCCGTTGGGGCCTCAGCATCCTGCAGGTCCCTGTGGGACACGCTCTCTGTGCAGGCCCCGCCAGGGCTTCCAGTTTTCTCTGCCCCCGCCACGGAATCTGCCATAGCCACGTGTGGCCAATTGTCTTAAAGTAACTAAAGTAAAATAAAGTTAAAGACCCAGATCAGCATCCACATTTCAAATGCTTGGCAGCCACGTGTGACCGGAGGCTCCCGTACCAGACAGCACGGAAAATGTTTCCATCATCACCTGGAAAGTTCTACCACCTGGCACTGCTCCTGACACCAGCCCCAGAGGATGGGGCTTTGTCTCTCCTTCAAGGCTGGGTCCCGGGGCCCAGAACTGCCCGGCACGCGCCCATTTTGCAGATGAGCAGAGTGAGGCTCAGAGCCCCAGGACGCCCCTGCCCCCCAGACTCAACTCACAGGTCCTCGTCCGAGCCCAGCTCCTCGAAGTGCTCGTCTCCTGGCCCTTCCCTGCCTCGGCTGGGCTTGGCGGGTGAGCCCAGTGCCCCCTCCCGGGCCATGTCCTCATCCTCAGAGCCTGGGGGCCCATCCTCAGAGCCGCCAGGGCTGGGTGGATGTCCAAGGCCGGCGGCTGCGGCCCTCATGGCGGCCAGTGCAGCCATCTGGGCCCGCTGCATCCGCACATCAGGCTCTCTGTCCTCGTCCAGGGCGGCCCGAGCCCGGGCCGGGGGGCAGGCAGGGGTGTCAGGTGGCGGCTGCTGCCGGGCCTCCAGCTCCTGGCGCGCCCGCTGCTGCCGCTGCAAGAGCGTCTCCATCACAGCCTGCAGCTTCATGGCCCTGCGGGCCGGGCCACCACCACCCCGGCCACTGGGGGTGGGCGGCGGGGGCGGCCCCTGCGGGGAGGGGGCCCGGCCACACTGCAGCGTGGGGGCCGCGGGGGAGCCGGGGCAGTGCAGGGTGGCGGGGGGGTGGGGGGCGGGGGCCGCCGGGCTCAGGCTGAAGGCTGGCGGGGCATGCCTCCTCCTCACGCCAGGCAGCGGGGGGCAGCAGCTGGCAGCTGGCTCATCCACGTGTTTGCAGAGACCTAGGGGCGGCAAGAGAGACAGACATCAGACCTTGCCTAGGTCCCTCAGCCCCCTTCCTGCCAGCGAAGGCCTCTGGGAACACCCCCATCCATGCCCGGCAGGATGCAAACCTGGGCGCCTCCCTGGAGGCGGAGGCACTAGCTCTCCCCATCTGCCCCCCTCTGTTGGCCCTCCAGTTGGCCTGGGTAGCGGGGTCACCCCACTGTACCCCGAAGGTCTCAAGGCCCCCGCCCGTCTGGGCCACAGAGAAACACGCTGTCGCCAACTGTGCCTGCCTGGGGCAGATCCCAGGTTACTGCTTCATAAGCAGGGTAGCGGGGACCGGCATTCCTGGGCTCGGATTGGCCAGCCAGCTCCCAGCCTAGAGGCCCTGGGGGTTCTGCGTTCCGGTTCTGAGTTCCAGGTCCTGCCTGAGCCCCTGCTGTAGCAACCAGGCCCAGACATCCTCCCGTCTCAGGCTAACAGACAGTGAGCACTTGCTGTATACAGCCCTCCCCCACTCATGCAACTCATACCGACAGCAACACCTAAGCCTCAACCTCTCTGGACCTCGGCTTCCCCACCTGCAAAACAGCGTGGACGGCGGCATCCACCTCACTGCACCCAAGTAGGGGTGCACGGCGGGAAAGAAGGCACCAGGCCAGTCCCCCTTTCACAGATGAGGAAAAGTGAGGCTCAGAGATCCCCTACTCAGGACGCACAGGACTGGGATGTGAACTGGGGTTTGGGTGACGTCAGAGCCTCCCACGCTGCCCCCACACTCTCTGCAGGGAGGGGGGCCCTGGAGTTCCCCGGTCCTCTGGGATCCCAAGTGGGCCAAATGTCTCAGAGTGCAGCACGCTCGCCCCAGCCAGGGGTCCCTTGACCCCTTCCAGGGACTTCCAGGACCTCCAGGACCTGGGTCCCGCCCCAGCCCCCACCCCATCCCAGGTCACGCCCCCATCCGCCCAGGCACCCAATAAAACAGACAGGGCAGAACCCAACAGGCCCAGGTGTGACACCCCAAGGTACATCCTGGGGACAGTGGGGGTGGCAAGCTCCACCCTCCTCCAAGGCAGAAGGGTCCAGAAGGCTACCCCTAACCTCTAACCTGGAAATGGAACCCCCAAGGCTGAACGACACCTCTTGCCAGAGAGGGGAAGAGGAAGAGTCTGGGGTGTAGTCACCTGGTGGGGCAGAGGCTCCTAATAGCCAGCTGAGCTCCAGCCCCGCTGGTGAGCCGCTGAGAGACCTGAACCCACCCTGGGAAGTCTTGTCTTGCAGTATAGACTCACTACCACCCCCCCAGCCTCCCCAGTGACAAGAGGGGCCCCTGCAGAAGCCACAGGAGGGAGCCCAGAGGCCGCCCTCCTCCCCAGACACCCTTTACCCAGACCCCTGGGTCTTCCAGCCTCTAGGGTAAAGACGTAGTGGGTAGAAGGGCAGGTAGGTGGTCTCTGCGAGAAAGAGGGAGAGGGTGCACATCCCCAGATAGCCTCAGTGTCCCGGGGCACAAAGACCTCAGGGGCCCTGGCGCTGGGGAATGACCATGGGGCCTGGTCCTCCAGAGGCAGCAAAGGCAGCACCCAGCCCCCCACCCGCACCAAGAAGTGCTGAGGGGACATTTCTGGCCCAGTGTCTGGTCTGGTCCATTGCCCCTCCCCCACATTTGACAACTTCAAGACAAGCCCCCCCCACGGAAATGCTCCAAGCAATGCCCCCCCTCTTTGGGGGGGGCAGAAGGAAGAGGCCAGAGGAAGCCACTCCCCCCCACCCACCGCCCTCCCAGGCCTGGCGGGTTTAATGACCCTTCCGGGTCGCCTGGTGGGGGGAGGGGAGCAGGACAGGCTTCCACGTAGGGGCCGGCAGAGGGGGCAGGTGGGAACCCCAGAGCCCCCCTAGGCCAGGCCTGGGCCGCCCCCCATCGCCGCCATTAACCCTAAGCAGTCCACGCCCACCCCCTCCAGACCCCTCCCCCAAGAGCCCTTTGTCCTCGGCCCCCACCCCCATTTTATGACAGCCCCACGGGAGAGGCGTTCCCAGGCAAGGACCAGGGGTGCTGGGTGGTCGCTGGGACCTGGCTGGGGTTGGGGGGGTGGGAGGGACCCAGAGCCACACCCTCCTCCCCCCACGCCAGTCGGAGGTGGGGGGGAGGTCACCCGCTCAGGCCGGGCCTTGCAAAACACGGTTATTTAAAGAGTTGTGCAAGGCCGGGGCCCGCGGGTGGCGAAAGGGGCCCCTCACTCCACGGAGGGACGAGGGGGGAGGGGCGGGGCCGAGCGCTGGGGAGGGGGCTTAGCAAGTGGGGGGGGCGCGGAGGAAGTAAGAGAAGAAAAATTCAAGAAGGAAAAGAAACAGGACGACAAAAACCCGGGTCCGGATTTCAAAAGCTTCTTGGAAAGCGGCCGATTTGCATGGGGGGGCACCCCCTCCGGGCCGGGGACGAAAAAGGGAAGAAAATCGCCGAGCCCGGGGTCGCCACCGACGTTGGGGTTGACAAACGCGCGTTCCCCGCGCTTCCTGCGTCCACTGCTGTGGGGGGGGGGAGCTCCGAAACTGGGGGGAGGTCTTCCCTGGGACCCCCGCCCGGGCGCTGAGGCCGGAGTCCCCAACAGGGGCCCCTGTCTGCGCCCGAGCCGCCACTTTATAAATAAACCGCCCAGGCTGGGGAGGGTCTGCGGGAGCTGCCCTCCCCTCGGGGCTCCCGAATAAACGCCCGATTTCGGGGAGGAAAATGAAATAATGAAATAATAAAGTCTCGGGGTGCAGCCCCCGGCTCCTGATCCCAGCTCGTTTCCTTCCGCTGGGGAGGGTGGGAGCGCGCGCTCGCGACCCCCGATCTCCCGCGCGACCCTGTGCGACCTGGAGGAGGTGAAGTCCCCCAGCGCTGGGGGCGCAGAGAAGTCCCCCAAACGCCCAACCGCGCCCCGCCAGGGTCGCCTGCCCAGCCCCGTACCCACCAGCGCCTCTGCCCAACTTCGGGGACCCCCTCCGCTTGGCTTCCAGGGCGCAGCTCGCCCACCCCGGGCCCGGAAGCAAGTGGCCCCCCAGCCGTACCGCGCGAGCCGGCCCGGGCGCCGCACGCCCCACGCCCGCCGCCCGCCCTGCCCGGCCCCGCTGGCCTCCCCGACCCGCCGGGCTGCGCCGACTCACCGAGTCGCCGGCCGCGGCCGCGTCTACACCCCCCTCCGCCCCGATTGGGACGAGTCTCCCCGCGCGCGCCGGCCCCCCGCCCCGCCCCTCCCCCATCGGCGCTCGCCGCCCCACAGACAAATCACCGGGTGACAAATCGCTCTCGGATGCAAATACCTCGCCGGTGATTCAGCGCCGCAGCCGGGCGCGGGGGAGCTCGCGAGGCCCCCTCCCTGCTCCCCGGACGCCCCCTCGGCCCCCGGGCTCGGCCCCGCGTCGGACGACTCCCCGAGGGGCGCTGGGGACCAGGGAGTGCACGGGGATTTTTCAGGTCGCGGCCCCTTTAAAGGATAATAAATAATGAAAGGAAAGGGGGAACATCGCCACGGGACGCCCCGCCCCCGGCCTAGGGAGCGTCGGCAAAGTGCGCGCCGCGGCCGGGAGCGCAGAGGGCGCCCAGATCGCGGACGGAACAGGGAGCGCCAGAGGGGAAAGGGATGGAGGAGGAGGAGAGGGTCGGGCCTCCGCCCGGACGGGCTAAGGATGGCGGGGGGACCCGCCTGGCGTTCGGGACCCTCTCCGCGTCTTACCTAGCTCGTAGGATGGGCCTACTGGGCTCGGAATTTCACCTCCGTCCCTTAGATGGAGCCACGGGGAGGGAGTGACTTCACCCCCCCCACCCGGGTCTCGGTTTCCAGGACTGTGAAATGGGATTAAAGACTTGGGAAGATCCGCGCTTAGGGACAGGAGCTGATCGCGGGCGGGGCCGGAGGGAGGCAGCGGGGCCCGCCTAGGGGGCGCGCGCTGGGGAGGCGTCTGGGGAAGAGCCTGGGGAGGGGTCTCGGGGGACGCTCCCTACCTCGCACTGTCGCAGCCGCTGGGAACCTGGCAGCCCACCAACTGGGCGGGCTAAGAGGATCACCCTCGCGACAATCACAATTTAATAGTAATTTCCACGTTTGGAGCCATCGGTGGCCCGACCATGTGCCTGGGGCGTGCAGTCCATGCATTTGTTCAACCTTCACGGCTCTGAGTAGCAGAGAGGCTCCTTGTCTCCATTTGGCAGAGCGGGAAACTGAGGCACTGAGCGGGGTGCGGGGGGGCCGGTGGATGGGGGGCGGTTATGGGCTCAGCGGGGAGCTCTGCACTCTAGAGGCGACCCTAGGGAGCTCATCGCGGGGGCCCTGGCTCCAGCCCAGTGGGAGCGTGGAGGGCGCCCCAAGGACCACCACTCACCTCTCGAGGGTCCCTATGGGCGGGGCTCCGGCCCCTGGTCTTGGGTGCTGGGGGGTCGTGGGCAGCCCCTCTCCTCTCCTAAGGCACAGGGCATCGCCACTTCCTCTAGGCCCTACCCCCACATTGCACCTCCTCCCCCCGACCCATTGCAGGCCACTCTCTCGCAAAGTCCCAAGTCCAGGCTGGAGGGGTGGGCTCCGGAGAGTTGCCCCCGCGCCCACCAGGGCCACGTGTAGCGCAACAGCAGCAGGTGCCTGGGAAACCTCCACCTTCAGTCTGCCCCCCAGATCTCCAAGGCGAGCCCCCTCCCACCAAAGATGGAGCACTTGCAGGCCAACAGACCGGAAATGACCCCTTTCCCCACCTGGGAGGCAGGTGCGCTGGGCCTCTTTGGTACCTCAGTTTCTCCCGCTCCAAAATGGGCCAATATTAATTCATGCCTTATCCAGTAGGTTTTAGGATTACACTTCCCGTGTTCAAAGGGAAGCGGGCAGGGAGGGGGGCATAATTACCCTGCAGGGCAGGAAGGGTAGTGCCCGACCCTGTTTCCCAGGAGGAAGCCCTGGTCTGGGGGGCTGGGGCCGGGGAGAGTGAGGGCTGCAGGGCTGCAGCTGCCTCCAGTGAGGGGCTACTATTTTTAGCCCAGGGAGGGAGCTGGGAATTTATACACAGACTTGCTGGCTCCACCACACCCGGGGATGCCCTGATGCCCCAAGGGGGTGGGCAGCAGTGTGAATGAATCTAGGTCAGCGCACATCCATCTCTGTGTGTTTCTCAAGCTGTGAAATGGGTACAGCAAACCCAGTCCTATAAGGTTTCCTGGCCAGAGCATCCCGTAGGGTCCCTATGGGTTTGGGACACCTCCCCCCGACAAAAAAAGCCCAGCCTAATCTTCATCTAACCCCAGCTGGTCACTCTTCACTCAGAGGTACAGGGCATCCTTTTAAAAATTCACCCAGGCCCACCCTCACGGCTCTTGGAGTCAGAAAACCCACACTGCTGGCCTCCCTCATACAGCCCTCCTGAATCGCAGCCCCGCCTGCCACCCTTTGCGCCGGCTGTCCCCCCAGCCTGGCCAGCATCCCCAGGCCAGCCCTGACCTCCCAGTGCTGGGCACAGCCCCCATCACACCACCCTGTTTTTTAGTTTGAAACAGGTGCATTTGTTTAACCTTCTCTGCCTGTTTGCAGCTGGGTCCCCAGTCCTGAGGGCACAGGTTCCCCGTAAATGTTGGTGAGTGAATGAGTCTGTGTGCTCCCTCCCTCACGCCCTCATCCTCTCAGAGTTCTGGTGTCTGTTTCCACAGAGGCCTCAAAAATTAAAAAAAAAATTTTTTTTAAGTCGAGGAATTGGGGGGGGGGGTCAGGTCATGAACTTGAGTTCCAAACCAGTTTCTGCTTCCAAATCACTGTGGGACCTTGGACAAGCCATCGCAAGAAATTCAAAGTAATACGGGCCCATCTAAGTCTTAGCCACTTAAGAAAGACCAAAACAAGGTGATTACATTTTTGCTGGATACAGCTTTGCCTGATCTCCTTGGTGAAAGGAGGAAATTGGCAACTGTTAGGCCTTAAAGATGGACACATAGCAGCCATCCGAGACCTTCCCCACGATATAAACAGAATGAACCAAAATATAATTTAAAAGGGATACTCGTTATTATAGTGGTGAGTAAAAAAAATAAAATCAAAAGGAAGACATGGTCAAAAATAAAACCAAAAAAAGTCGGGAGGGGGATACTGGGCCCCACCAGGAAGCCCAGTCTTCTTTGTTCCACACCTGACCAGGGGTTGACTTGTCCCTTAGGCACCGGGCCCACCAAATGTAAAAGTGGTGAAAACATCCAGGATATAATAATAATAACGAATTCAGTCTCAATTGTATTCATCTTTACACCAACACGGTCATAAAATATCATTTTAAATACATTTTCGTAGAAGAGGGTTACCCTAACCCTAATCCTTGAAACCAAAGTGCCTAAGACCCGGGAAATACATAATATTGCTCTGCTTGTCTCATTTAACGGCGGGGACACTTCCAAGAGGGGGTCCAGGCTGGGGTCCGAGTGAGCAACCCTCGTCCACCAGGTGCTGGGGACACCTGGGCACCCAGGAAACGAAGGTGAGAAACCTGCGCGGGGTGCGCGCGCCACCTGCCGGGCACAGGCGGGACTGCATCCGGCCGAGGGCGGGGCCTCCCGGAGGGCCGGGGCCTAGGAGTGGGCGGGGCCATCACCAGTGGCCGCCAGGTGGCGCCGTCTCCCCTGAAACGGAGTTTCGCGCCCAGACTTGGGGAAACTGAGGCCCGCGGAGCCACTTTCGCCTCCGTAGCTGCCTTGGAACGCTCCGGGGTTACCAGATCAAATACAAGACTCGCGGTTAAATTTGAATTTTTCAGATGAACAACGAATAATTTTTTTTCCTGTAACCCTAATCCTAACCCTAACTCTAATCATACACAGGACATACTGAAAAGTGTTCCCTGCTGTTTATCTGCCAAGAACTGCAAATCCTGTATCTCTATTCGCTCAATCTAGCCATCTTGCGATGCTCTGGGGGCGAGGAGAAATCACTCACCTGGTAGCCCTACCCACAGCTTCTCCAAAGCTCAGCTGGGCATCTCTGTCCCATCCTCTCCCCAGCACGGTCTGGGGTCTCAGGTCACATCCCTCCCTCCCTACCCAGACGCCCCCCTTATTCCCATGCTGTGGCCCCCTAGGTCCCACCAACCCTCCCAGGTGGGCCGCACTGGCGTATGCCTGGTCCTGGCAGCCCAAAAGTCTAGGAGAATAGTCACAGTGATGAAATAAGAAATTGAAAAAGCTTCCCCATCCTTGGACCATGTCCCTCCCTGCTGAGAAGCTTCCCCTGGCTCCCATAGTCTTCAGGGAAAAGACCGGGCGCATCCTGGGTGCTTGCAAAGTCCTCACCCCCTGTCATCTCCCCTCCTTACCCCACTCCAACCCCACAGGCATCCTCAATATGCCTCAAATCCACTGGTTGTATCGTGCCTCAGGGCCTTTGCACGGGCTGTACTCACCCTCTGACTCACCCTCTGATGTGCCCTTTCCCTACCTCTGACCTCAGTTGCTATTTCCTGGATTCATCTCCACCATGGAGCCGTCCCAGAATCCCTTTCCCCCTACATCACTGCTGTGGCCCCAGCCCCCAACGCAGAGCCTGGCACACAGAGGAGGCTCTGAAAACAGTGTCTAGCTGAATAAACTCCTATGAAACAAACAGCACACCGGGAGTCAACAGTTTTGAAATGATTCCCCTGCCTGGATGTCACTTGCAATCCTTTAACATTTTTTTTTTAAACTTTTTCAGTTAATCGTAGAGTCACGCAAAATATAATGTGGAGAGATCCGGTGTTCGCCACACCTGGCTTGCTAGTAACATTTTGCAAAACTGTAGTGGAATATCACAATCAGGATGTTGACACTGATGCAATCCACCAATCTCACTCCGATTTCCCCATTTCACTTGTGTGTGTGTGTGTGTGTGTGTGTGTGTGTGTGTGTGTGTGTGTAGTTCTGTAAAATGTTCTCACCTGGTTAGGTCCCTGCCTCTGCCACCACAGGTGGGTTGCATCCCAGAGTGGTTGCCCACCAGCTTCTCCTCATCATCCCTAACCCCTGCAACCACTAATATGTTCCCCATTTGCACAATTTTACCACCTCAAAAATGTTATACAGATGTGCTGGGTGCGGTGGTGCGCGCCTGTAGTCCCAGCGACTGGGGAGGCTGAGGCAGAAGAATCGCTTGAGCCCAGGAGTTGGAGGCTGCAGGGAGCTGTGATGATGCCACTTCCCTCCAGCCTGGGTGACAGAGCTCATAAAAATGTTATATGGATAGAGTCATACATGTTGTGGGATTGATTTCTTTTGGCTCAACATAATTCCTGGAGATCCATCTCAGTTACTTGTATCAATAGTTTTTTTTCTTTTCACTGTTGACTGGCATTCTATGATGTGTATGGAGGGACCTCAGTTTGTTTAACCCATCATCTGTTGAAGGACATTTGGTTGTTTCCAGTTTGGGGCTATCACAAATAAATCTGCTATGAAGATTTGCATAAAAGTTTGGGGTTTTTTGTTGTTTTTGTTTTTTTAGAGACAGAGTCTAGCTCTGTTGCCCAACCTGGAGTTCAGTGGCCAGATCATAGCTCCCTGCTGCCTGGAACTCATGGGTTCAAGTGATCCTCAGGTGCTTGCCACCACATCTGCCTTTTTGTTTTATTTGTTTTAATTTTTTGCTAGAGACAGGGTCTCACTACGTTGCCCAGGTTGGAACTCCTGAGCTCAGGTGATCCTCAGCCTCAGCCCCCTGAGTAGCTGAGACTACTAGTGAATAGTCAGCTAATTTAAAAAAAAGTTTTTAGAGATGGGGTCTTGCTATCTTGCCCAGGCTGGTCTTGAACTCTTGGCCTCGAATGATCCTCTCACCTTGGCCTCCCGAAGTGCTGGGATTACAGGTGTGAGACACCATGCCCACTGTATACAATTTTTTTTGCACAAGGTGATCCAACTCATAATGGGGGCAGCACTGGGCAGGCCCAGATGATGTGCCTGACTCAGGCCGGAAGGATCTAGGAGGGCTTCTTGGAGGAGGAGGCAGCTGAGCTGAGCCCTGATGGATAAGTGAGAGTATATCCAGCACAGAAGAGAAAACAGCATGTGCAAACGCCCAGAGGCAGGAAGGACAACAGCAATTCAGGAAGCCTCAAAGAGAGTATGATAAGTTTGGGGGGCAGAGGAGAGGAGAGGGAGATGGGCAAAGGGGAGAAACTTACCTTCATCTCCAGCCTAGGCCAGGACACCGGGTCCCAAAGACCAACACAAGCAAGCTTCAGGCCGATGTCAAAATCATCTTGTGTTTCGGCCTCTTGGTCTCAGCATTAGCATCTCAGCAAACTTGGGGGCCTGGGTCCCTCAAAGAGATGGACAGTTGTCCTTTGGGGTGGCTCAGCCTGGGGTCTGAGGGCTGCTGGGGGAGGCTGCACTGATTCCCCCCCTCCTGGTAGGGGCATGCAGCTCCACCCCCCAAGAGGTGGGACTTGTGACAGCTCCAACCCACACAGTGTGGCAGAAGTGACCATGTGGGACTTCTGAGTTCAAGCCTTGAGAGTTCTTGCAGCTTCTGCCTCCTTTTGGAAGCTTCTACCAAGGAATGGCTGGCCTTGCCAAGACTGCCATGCTGGGAGGAAGCGCAAGCAGCCCCATGGAGGGGCACTCAGCCCCCAGCCAGGAGAGCAGTGCCTTCTCGAGCCTTCCCTGTCCAGCCCCAGCAGTCATGGCTGATGCCACAAGGGTCAGAAGAACCTCCCAGCTGAGCCTGGTCACTCCACAGAATCCTGAGCTGTAGCAAACCGATGCTGGTCTGCAGTTCTGCTCTGGGCTTGTTGGTTACGTAGCAAACAATCTGCTTCTCCTGTGGGCAGCTCTGTGCACTGCAGTCCAAGGAGGACTTATTTATTATTATTTTTTTTTTGAGACAGAGTCTCACTGTGTTGCCCAGGCTAGAGCGCGGTGGCATCATCCTAGCTCACAGCAACCTCAAACTCCTGGGCTCAAGTGATCCTCCTGCCTCAGCCTCCCGAGTAGCTGGGACTACAGGCATGCGCCACCATGTCCGGCTAATTTTTTATATATATATTTTTAGTTGTCCAATTAATTTCTTTCTATTTTTAGTAGAGACGGGGTCTCGCTCTTTCTCCGGCTAGTCTCGAACTCCTGAGCTGAAAGGATCCGCCTGCCTCGGCCTCCCAGAGTGCTAGGATTACAGGCGTGAGCCACCGCGCCCGGCCAGGAGGACTTATTTTTAAGGACTTTATTACTTAATATTCCCAGGGAAGACTCTGGACACTCACCAGGTAGTAATAACCATACTTTGTTTCATCGATTCTAAGGTGGACATTGTTTCCACATTTTAATATTTCTGAAAGAGGGATGAATCTTACAAACTTACAGCCAAGCACAAGATTAGTGTGTGAAGACATCTGACACTTTCTGGAAAGATCCCAAAATTCCCCATAATTAACACATCTTTAATTTCAGGAAATACAGAAGTAAGAATTACAATGTCAATAGCAAACATTACAGCAAACCTGCACCAAATGCCACGAGAGGATAAAATATTTTCAGTGATTATCTTGGACAACAACACAAATACTAATAACAGAAGAAGAGCTGTTGTTCTAGCAGCCCCGCTGCAGACAGGCCCATTTGGATTCCCTCTGAGCTTGGCTCAGAGAGGGGCAGTGTGTTCCCCCAGGACACACAGCCTCCCCGCTGCCGGCCCGTTGCTTCTGGGCTTCGGCGTCCTGGCAGGGGCCGGGTGCGCGGCCAGGCTGTGCAGCTCGGCGTGGGGGGCGGCGGCGTCCGAGGGCCCTGGCTGGCGGGGCCGGCGGGCGCGTCGAGGCGCGCAGGGGCAGACGCGGCGGAAGGCCTGTCTGAAGTGGGAGCCCAGGAACGCGTAGAGCAGCGGGTTCAGCGCCGAGTTGCTGTAGGACATGCAGTGCGCCCAGGTCTTGAGCGCGTAGGCAGCGTAGCTGCGCGGGTGCCAGGCGCCCGCCGGGCCCAGCGCCTGCAGCACCAGGAACAGCTGGATGGGGCCCCAGCAGGCGGCGAAGAGCAGGACCACGGCCGCCACCAGCCGCGAGACCTTGGCACGCACGGCGCCCGCGCGCTCGGCCAGCAGCTGCCCCTGGGCGGCGGGAGGAGGAGGTTAGAAGAAAGCGCTGAGGCCGGGCCGGGCCATCCCCCCAGAGCTCCCCTCCCTGACCCCCTGGGCTAGACCTCCGGGCTCAGATACCCCCACCCGCGCCTCCCTCCCGCCCAGCCTCGCCGCGCCGTCCCCTAAGCCGCGCACCTGGAGGGTACTGTCGGCGGGCGCAGGGCGCACGGCGGCCCGGCCCAGGTGGCGCAGCATGGCCCCGTAGCAGGCGCAGGTGGCGAGCAGCGGGAGCAGGTAGAGCGCCAGCAGGTTGTAGAGCGCGAAGGCGCGCTCCAGGGCGCGGCTGGGGAAGGCCTCGCTGCAGTAGGTGCGCGGCCCGCGCGAGAGGCGGTGCAGGGCGAGCACCGGCGCAGACACGGCCGCAGAGCCTGCGCCACGGGCCCGGATGAAGACCCTGCCCCGGGGCACTAGGGGCGCGGCGGGCCGGGGTTTGGGCCTCGGCTCCCCAGGTGCCTCCCCAGGCAGCGCTCACTGAGCCAACCTGCCAAATACCAGGCGTCCCCGTCCGCACCCTCGGTGGCCCTTCACAGGGAAAGCTATTCGCCCGTTTTTCAGATGCCCGACCAAGGCGCGGGGAGGGGCAGAGGGTGGTCCCGGGACCCCAGGGCACGAGGACTTGTCCCCTCAACCCCTCGCGGCCCCTGCGCTCTACTCACCAGCCCAGATGCTGAGGCTGACTGCCAGCGCCAGGCGCGGCGTGCGGCGGTGCAGGGCGCGCAGCGGGAACACCGTCACGTACCAGCGGTCCACGCTCATGGCCGTCAGAGTGGCGCACGTGGCCTGCACCGAGACCTGGAAAAGCGGGAGCCGGGCGTGTGGCCACCTGCCCGGTTTGGAGCCTGCCCTGTCCAGCCATCTTGCCGGTCCCCCCACGTGTCTGACCAGTCAGGCACACACGGAATGTTTCCCAGGAGGGGTGTCCAGGGGCCACGGGTGGAGGGGGCAGGAGGGGTGGGGACTTGGGAGAGGAGCCCAGGAGGTGGGAGGAGCCACTTGGGTGGGCCGATACCCCGAGTCTGAGACAGGGAGAGACAGAGCCGTCCTGGGATGAAGGAACAGACGTAGCAGGAAGCTGCGCGCCCCGGTCGCCTTCCCTGGGTCCTCCTGCACCCGCCCCCACCCCCGTGACCCCGGGTTTCCCTCTGTGTCCCTCCTCATTGCCCCCCACTTCCCGCTCCCCACTCCGGTCCAGGCTCCAGCCGCGCCACCCAGACTGGGTGCGCCGCTGCTGCGTCCCCCGGCCCCAGCCCCAGGCTCTCCTCCCCTCGCCCCACGCTAGGTCCAGCCACGGCCACTCCCAGACTCTGCCTGCGCCCCGCCCAGGGTCCCCACCTTCACCCCCAGACCCTGTCCCCCAGCCCGCGCACCTGTTGGATGTAGTTGACGAACTTGCACATGAAGTCACCCAGCGCCCAGGCGGGCAGCGGGTACAGCAGGGCCGTGAAGGGTACGCAGCACAGCAGGAAGGTCACGTCTGTGACCGCCAGGTTGGCTGCAGGGGGGTGCGCGGGGCTGGACGAGGGGCGCCGCGGGCCGCAGAATCGCGCAGCGCTCTTGGCCCAGCCCTGCGCCCCACCCGAGCGACCAGCAGATCGGCTCCCCGAAGGCCCCCAGAGCGCGCTGACACCCTCAGGCGGAGAAGTTGGGCACCCCCGAGCATCCCCCCTTCCATCGCAAACACCCCTACTGCACGGGCTGCGTGGCCTTCCCGGTGGCGCTGGGTCCTGCTCTCCCCTGCCCCAGCCGCGTCAGCCCGAGCGGGCCCTGCCCCTCTCCGGCTCGGTTTCCTCCCCTGCGAACTGGAGACGGTGGTGCGGGGCCCAAGGCCACTGCAGAGCAGCCACAGGGCGGAGGTCGCAAACTGAGACCCGCGGACAAGGCAGTCCCTGCCCCCACCCCTTCTGTCCAGCGGACACCGTGTCACAGAACCGCATCACACCAGGACATCTTCCGTGAGTGGCAGGCCAAGGTCTCCAACCTCTGGCCGGCGTGGGACCTCCCACGCTGGAGTTCGCGAGCCCTACCAGAAGGTACCGGGAGGTTAGGGAAAGGACGCGCGACCCCCGGAATGGCAGGCAGGTGCGGGCCCGCGCCCGCCCGGGCACTCACCAATGTAGAAGTTGGTCACCGTCCGCATCTGCTTGTGGCGGCAGATGACGTAGATGACTAGCGAGTTCCCTGCCAGGCCGAGCAACATCAGCGCAGCGAAGAAGAGAGGCACGAGCCAGGCGTCCACCGGCCGCGGCACGGGGGCCAGGCCGTCCGAGGCGTTGGCGCCGCAGCCCGGGCAGCCCGAAGCGTTGCCCGGCGCCCACCAGGACGCATTGGGCGCCGACGTCGCCACGGCGTGCATGGCTTCGCCGACCTCCTCCTCCCGGCCGCCCTCCAGGATTGCGCTTTGGGACGGACGCGGGGACCTTCCTCCCGGCCACCTGCCGGAGATGCGCTCGCGGAGCTCAGCAAGGGTCTTGGCTGGTGGCGCCCGGGTCCGGAGGGCGGCTTGGCTGGAATCCGAGGCTCCTCTGCTTGCGCCGCGGCAGCCGCGCGTTTATACCCCGCGCCCCCTCGTCCCCGCCTTCCCGCCTCTCCAGCAGCCGCCGCCACTCCCCGCCCCGCCTGTGCGCCCTCCACTCCTGCGCGCCGCAGCCCCTCCCCCGTCCCTCCTCTCGGGTGCGCGGTCGGGGCGACGGTGCGGGAGGGGCGGGCTGAGGCGGGGTGGGCTGCGCGGAGGCTGCCGTGGACCCTGCGAGGGCGGATCTTAGCACGCGGGTAGAGGCCGCCAGGCGCACCAAGCCGTCCAGGCAAAGGCGCAAAAACAAAGGCTTGTTAGTGGCACGGACTTTGATCTTCCAAGGGACTGGGGCTCCGGGGGGCGGGACTGGGGCTCCGGGTGGGCGGGCCCAGGCTGGAGGGGAGACGAGCCCTTGGCGGAAGGTTTAGGACCCTGAGTGAGGGTACCTAGGGTTTGTCCCCAAGACGCTGAGGAGCCACAGAAGGTTATGGGAAGGGGAGAGATGGTTTTGGACTGAATGTTGCAAACTAGACCCCTAGGGCTGCGGTCCCCAACCCCTGGGCTGGGGACGGCTCCATGGCCTGTTAGGGACCGGCTGCAGAGCTCCGCCCATGTCCGTGGAAAAATTGTCTTCCATGAAACTTAGGAAGGGGGTGCACACGGCAGGAAGCGAGTGAGATGAAACCGGTCCCTGGTGCCAAAAAGGTTGGGGACAGCTGCCCTAGGCATGTCCGCGTCCCACCTGACTGGCAGGGAGTGGCTGATACCTGTGGAGCCCTGGACGCAGGTGCCACTGGCTGCAGGAACCAGGTGGACTGCAATTTACAAAGGCCACAGCCTTGACCCCACAATCCCTCACCTGGAAAGGTACCCCAGAAACACGCCTAGGAGGCCGGGTGCAGTCCATCGTGCAACGGGGTCCGGGATGTTCCGGCCTCGCGGAGTACAATGCAGCAGAGAAAAAGGCACTGCCGCATGTGTTATTGTCTCTCTCTCTTCTTTTTTTTTTTTTTTTCTGAGACAGGGTCTCACTCCGTCAGCCAGGCTGGAGTGCAGCGATGCGATCGCAGCTCACCACAGCCTCGAACTCCGGGGCTCAAGTGATCCTCCTGCCCCAGCCTCCCGAGTAGCTAGGATTACAGGCTTGCACCACTATACCCAACTAATTTTTCTATTTTCTGTAGAGATGGGGTCTCGCTATGTTGCCCAGTCTAGCCTTGAATCTCGAACTCCTGGGCTCAAGCCATCCTCCCACCTCAGCCTCCCAAAGTGCTGGGATTACAGGTGTGAGCGACCATGTCCTGCCTAAAAATTATTCTTGAGGATGGTTCACAAAATCACAAAAGGGAGGAAAAATCCCTTTGGGGCAACAATGAGGGATGGGTTAGGATGAGGAGACAGGAGGGGTACTAGGTAGGGGCTGGAGAACTGTTTTGAGGAAACTGCTGAGTCTAACTGGCTTGGGAGTGGACCCCGCAGGTGGCTGGACCTTCCAGTTTGGGGGGTGTCTGTGGAGCAGCAGCAGCTTGTGCGCAGGCCAAGGCGAGGGGAACTAGGAGTTTGGGGGCCTAGGAAGGTGTTAAGAAGGCTCAGGACAGGTCCCCTGGGAATGAAGTCAGAGAATGGGAGCAGGGCCCGCTAAGGCCTCTGGAAGTGACTCCTGCTTTCTGGGTTCATGTCCGTTTATGGAGCTGCTACCACGCCCCAGATCAGGAAACCGAACATCCTCAACCCCCAACCCCCACCCCAGGCACTCCCCCTAGAGGCGCCCTCTCCACCCAATTGGTATCACCATTGATTTCTTTTGCTTCTTTTCACATTTATTTCTACACAAAGTCTCACAATATGCGCACTTTTGAGTCTTTTAATAGTTTCTCTTCCTTTTTTTCTTTTTCCTGCTTGCTCTTTATTTGTTAAGGCAACCAGGTCCTCTGTCCTGTACAGTTCCCACCAGGCTGGACTTGGCAGATTGCATCCCTGTGTGTTAATATGGTCCTCAATGCCCTGCACTTCTTGTGGATGGAAGGGGGGATTCCAGATTCTAGAGTGTATTTGATTTTCTGCTCTAAACCCTCCCATGGCTTCCCGGTACCCTCAGGACAAGAAAACCCAGACCTATCATCATAGGGCACCAAGTTACCCACCCTACTCTGGTCACTCTGGGTGCCCCCACCCCCGCCCCCGGACCTTGCAGAGGCTGTTCCCTCTGCTTCATACACGCTTCCCGTTTCACCGGGAAGCTTCTGCAGCTCGCCAGTCCCCCTCTCAGAGGCCTTCCCTGACCGCTAAAGCCTCTACCCCACCCCATCCAGTGGGGCAGGGGTCTGTCTTGGTCACTGCTGGGTCCCCGGCGCCTGCCCAGTCCACAGTGGGCATTTGTTGATGAATAAACCCTAAAGCGCGGAGAGGGGGTGGGGGCTGATGTCGTCCTATTTTTAGAGACGAGTAAACTGGGGCTGCCCAGCCAGCGCTGCAGGGATGGCCCCCAGTGAGGACTGCAGGGGTCTGGTGGAAGGAGCCCCTCCCCGGTGGTGATGGTTTCAGCCATCCCGGGCCTCCAAAAAGGCCTCCCTCCCTCTCTCCCCACTACCAAGGCCTCAGTTTCCCCGTCTGTCCGCCCATCCCTCGGTTCCCGGTTGGGTCCAGGCGCGGGGATGGCGGTCCAGTCCCCGCCTCCTAGCCTCAGTTTCCCCGCCTGTTCTTCCCCCTGGGCTACATTTCCGGGTGTAGGGCTCACGGCCGGATCTCCACCCCACCCCTGTCTCAGTTTCCCCGTCTGTGCCTCCGCGGCTGCATTCCCTGTTCCCCGCCCCCGCCCCAGCCTCAGTTTCCCCTTTTGTCCACCGGGGCTGAGCTCCGCCCCAGCCCGCCGCGGGCCCGGGCGCAGGGATCGTGGCGGCCCCCGCCCGGCGCGTCCAGCCTCCAGGCCCCGCCCCGGCCCGCCCCTGGGCGGCCGTCACTTCCTGCCCGGCCCGGTGAAGGCCCTGCCGGGCGGCGGCGACGGCAGCGGCGTCCGAGCCATGGTAGCTCTGGAGGACCCGGAGGGCGGCCCGGAGGTGGCGACGGCGGAGGGCGCCCCGGGCGGGCGGCGGCTGCTGTGAGCGCGGGCGGGCCGGGCGGGCGCCGCGGGTCTCGGGCCTCCCCTGCCTCCCCTGCCTCCCCTGCCGCCCGCTGCGCTGCGCAGGCTGGGCGGGGGCTTTATGGGCATGTGGTCACCCAGGTGTTCCACCGCCTGCGTGCTGGGTGTTCGCGGGGCGCGGGGACGCACCCCGCTCGTGCCTCCACTTACCCCGGTCCCGAGGGCTCGCCTGCCAGGGCTCCCGCCCGGGGTTCCGCGTCCCTTTCCGCCCGTGCGAAGTGCCCCAGGCCCGGGGAGCTGCGGGCGCGCTGGGGGTCCGCCCGCCTGGGGTCCTGCGCTCGCGTCCCCTGCGCACCGTCCGGGTTTATCCGAGCCCCCGCCGCCCCACCTGTCTGGGTAGTCAGGGCCCTCGGTTTTCCTCTGGGTGAATGCCCAGTTAGGCTGGGGCGGGGCGCTTAAACCCGGGGAGAACAGGGGCCCGTCTGTGCTCGCAGTGGGACCCGGAAGCGCCGGTGTGTGGCCCGGTGTTTACGCGGACACCTCTGCGCTCGCCCGCGGGGTCCGCCTCGCGCGCGGAGGGGCCACCGTCTGTGGGGGATGAGGAGGTGGCTTGCGTTCCATTTCTGTCCCCTTCGTGTGCCCGCGGTGCCACCTGGGCAGGGTCGTCCCGCCCTTCCGTGCCTCGGTTTCCCCATCTGTAAAATGCGCCAGTCACACTTGTCTCTTTTCAGAGTGATTGAGGGTCAGCGTTACCTGGCACTCGCAGGTGCCCAGCAAACGGGAGCGACCATCCTTTAATTATTGTTTTAAATTATTATCTTATATGTCTTAGTTACGTTAGCAGTATTTTAAAGTGATTTTATCATTGCGCTTTCTATGTCGTTATTATTACTGTCGTTATGTTTAGTAGCACCTTGTCGGTACCTGGGTATTTGCCCACAGGCCACACAGGGCTGTTTATCTGAAGGAGAGAAGGTGCCTCTTTCAAGGGGACACTTCCCCACCAAATGGGCTCCTCCCCCATCTTCTTAGAACCAGGTGTAGATATTTGGTGTGTGAATATGTAAATACATCCGTACTTGCTTTCCCCTCCAAGAGCCCTTCTCACCCCAATTCTTTTTCTTTTTTTTGAGACGGGGTCTCGTTCTGTCGCCTAGGCTGGAGTGCAGTGGTGCAATCACAGCTCACTGCAGCCTCCAACTCCTGGGCTCGAGCCATCCTCCTGTCTCAGCCTCCTGAGTAACTGGGACTACAGGTGCTACCACCACGCCTGGCTAAGATTTCTATTTTTAGTAGAGATGGGGTCTTGCTATGTTGCCCAGGCTGGTCTCGAGCTCCTGGGCTCAAGTGATCCTCCCAACTCGGCCTCCTAAAGCACTGGGATTACAGGCTTGAGACATTGCATCTGTCCAGCCTCACCCCAAATTTATGCCTCACCTCCCCCCAGACCTTCCCCTTCCCTCACTTCTCGGGTGTTTATTTACCTGCTGGCCACTCCTTTCCCTCCCCATCCTGGTTGGGGGCTGGGGACTGCTGGGGGCCCCCCCAGTCTGCCCCTCCCCAAGCTGAGTCACCTCCGCCCTGAGCCCTGGGTTTCCTGCTGGGGAAGTGACCTCCTCTCCTTCGGGTTCCTGGGGGAGGGGGCCGGTGCCGGGCCCAGGGGAGTGGGGCTCAGAAGGTCCCTTTTCACAGTCTGCAGGGAGTAGAATTGGGGGCGACCAAGAGGCCTGTTCTACCCAAACCGGCTTAGCAGCTTCCACAGTGAGGACAGTCCACTCTCAGTGGGCACTGGTAACTTCTACCATGTAAACATCTCTGGGGTCCTGCCGGGTGCAGGAAGCCTCAGCCCCCCTCTCTGGATCCTCAGTTTCCCCATTGGTAAAGTGATCTTGTTGGGTGGCAGGAGAAGCAGATGAACTAGCCCTTGGTCGAGTGTGTAAACAGAAGTTTAGTTATTCATTCAACAAACACACTGTGGGCTGGATGCTGAGCATTCACTGCCTCAGAGGTCTGGTGAGGCAGTGATTAAGGGGCAACCGAGTAAAGGGGCCAGCTGGTTGCAGGAGCTGCGAGATTGGGCTAGGTGGGGGTTGGGCGATGACAGGGGAGCCAGAGGAAGACTGCTACAGGGCCAGCTCAGTATGTGCAAAGGCCCTGGGGTGGGCCGTTCCTGGCAACACTGAGGCCCTCCCGGGAAGAGGTCCCTCTGGGTAGGTACTTTGCTGTGCTCTGCCACCCCCTCCCATTTCTGGAGTGGGGTGTTTGTGACTCCAGGCCCCACAGTCCCCCACAGAGGCCAAATGTGTCTTGTTTCCTGCTGGAATCTGGTTGAAGTCAGCAAGCTTGATGCGGTGGTAGGACTCACTTTCCAGTGCTCAGCTCAGCATTTGGGGACCACAGGAGGGTGGTGAGCCCTCCCAAGCGCCTGTGGAAGCAGGTGCAGGCCTGCCAGTGTGGTCCAATGCTTGACTAAGAAGGAGTTGGGCCTTGCCCTAAGGGCACTAGGGAGCCATAGCTGGTGCTGGAGCCAGGAAGGGACCAGGCAGGTCTTTGGGAGCCTGAAGGTAGCCGCATGGCTCAGTCGGTCCAGGTCAGCCCCAGGTGCACCCCTTGCCTGCGTAGTGGCTGGGACACTACCAGGCCCCTGTTGTGAGGGCTCGAGCTGTCTCCCCGAGCCCCGCCCCACTCTGACGTCTCCCCTCGGATGTAGCCCCTGTTATCAGCCCTGTCCAGCTGCTGGGGTGGAGACACAGGCACTGGGGCCCTGGGGAGGCCATGGGTGAATCTGGGGTGTGAGTCGGGGTGCTCAGGCCTTGAGGGGGCAGCCTCAGCTCCGGTCTGGCTTCAGAGACGTTGGCTTAGCATAACCACGAGCATCCCTTGAGTGGTCATCGGTTGCCACTCTGTGGGCTGAGGACCTGACTTGCCACGTGCTCTTCCAGCTGCCATCTTTGCAGCCGTGGGAACTTGCACGGTCACTTTGCACCTTTACCGATCTGTATAATGGGCGTCAAAATACTAGTATTTGCCTCCTGCGGTGGTGAGGCAGGTGACACCAAATGAGCCCGACCTGGAGGAAACACTCCACCCAGGGATGCTGCTATGACCAAGAAGGGTGTGGCATGGCTGAGGAGGTGAGCTCCCCGTCACAGGAGGAGACCAAGCAGGTGGCAACTGAGATAAAGGGGGAAATACCTGTCCTGGCCCCTCTTAACTTTGATTGCCCCTCTCAGACCCACAGGCACCTGCGGGGACCATTCCTATCCCCACTTTGCAGACAGTGGGCTGCAGGTCGCTGAGCGAAGTGCCGTAGGTGGAGTTCAAACTTGGGGCTGAGATTCCGGGGCCTGCCCTCTTCACCGCAGCCCCGTGAGGAGTCCGCCTCTGAGTTTCTGGCGTGGCTTGGCCAGAGAGTTCCCGGTGCCTGGTCCTGGGTGGAAGCCTGGCTGTTCCTCTGCCCGTGTGTCCCGCGGGCGGGAACTTGGGCCCTTGTGAGTTCAGTGCTCAGATAACTTTTCATAGATTTTGCCTAAAAGGCTGTCATGCCTGTCCCATGCCAACTTCAGAAGGCCCTGGATGTCCTCAGCCTGTTTACTTTTTTTTTCCTGAGACAGTCTTGTTCTGTCACCCAGGCTGGAGTGCAGTGGTGTCATCAGGGCTCCCTGCAGCCTCCAACTCCTGGGCTCACACAATCCTCCTGCTTCAGCCTCCCGAGTAGTTGGGACTACAGATGCCACCACTACACCCGGCTAATTTTTCCATTTTTTTATAGAGATAGTCTCATTCTTGCTCAGGCTGGTCTTGAACTCCTGGCCTCAACTGATCTTTCCGCCTCAGCCTCCCAAAGTGTTAGGATTACAGGCGTGAGCCACCATGCCCGGCCCTGTTTACTTTTTAATCCAGATGTAACAGCTGTTCTATACAGTGCACAGACTTAAGGCTTGACTCTTTACATATGTATAGACCCTGGCGAGCCCTGACCTCACTCCTACTCCCCTCGACGGCATTTTGTCTTAACTGTCCTAGGGTTTCAAGGCATTTTCTAGTCTTTTGGGAGAGGGGGTTGGGGGTGTGCCTCTGTTCTTAATTTGTGTCTTGGGAACTCTGGACACTAGGAAAGTTTGGGTGGGGATTTGGACTCTGGGTTTAGTCTTAGAATCATGGGACTTTGTTGAAAATTGATTTGGCATTTTTGTTCGGGGTTTTTTTTTTTTTTTGAGACAGAGTCTCACTCTGTCACCCAGGCTGGAGTGCAGTGGCATCATCATAGCTCACTGTAGCCTCCAACTCCTGGGCTCAAGTGATCCTCCGGCCTCAGCCCCCTGAGTAGCTGGGACAACAGATGCCGCCACCATGCCTGGCTACTTTTAAAATTTTTTGTAGAGACGGAGTCTTGCTATGTTGCCCAGGCTGGTCTCGAACTCCTGGCCTCCAGTGGTCCTCTGACCTTGGCCTCCCAAAGTGCTAGACATGAGCGCCTGGTCAGTAGTTATTTCTTGTGCACCTACTGTGTGCCAGGCGTGGCTGTGCATGCGGGGGGGGGTGCAGGGAGTGAGGATGGGGACAGTGAGGTATTGAGTAGGGGGGTCAGGTGCCTCACTGAGGAGGTTTGGACAAAAGTCAAAAGGAGATGAGGCACGCGGGGCTTGGGGAGGGCGCACCAGGCAGTGGCACCCCTGAGGCAGAGGTCTGGACGCAGGAGCGTGCGAGCCGTGCCCCTCTGTGTGTCCGTGGCAGAGTGTGTGTTGGGTGGTTGGGAGGTGGGGGCGGGAGAATCTGGTCCCCCAGACTCCGGAATCCACCGCCACTGTGAGCCCCGTGGTGTGGGGGCTTCTAAGCCTGGGAGAGCTCTGCAGCCTGCAGTCGGGGCTGACCAGGCCGTGTGGCTTCTGCCTGCTGGAAAGTTTCCATCTAAGAGGCCCCCCCACCCCACTTCCTCGGTGGCTGCAGCGCCTGCTGTAATTGTCTGTCCCTTTCTCCAAGTGGCTTGGCCCTTGGGCCCCTGCGGGGGGCCTGGCCGTGCCAGCTAATCCAGCTCCACAATTAATGCCATTTGCTCGAAGCAGGGCAGATTAGCCCTGGGGGGCCACTCCAGCCCCTCTCTGCTCCCGGCTCCTGGGGGATGCTGAGGGGGAGTACTCGGGGGCATGAGGCAGGTTGGCTTGGCCATAGTCTTGCATTTCTGGGGGCGGTTTCCTGGCTTATCTGCTGCTGGGGGTGGGGAGTGCTAGATAAAACCAAGTTTCTTGAATCTCCACTTCCAGAAGAGGCTGGTGTTCAAGTCTTGGAGGCTGTGGGCCTCGTTGGCTGGCAGCTAAAATCTTGACGGCAGTGTTGGGGGGCAGCAGCTTTTCTTGGCCATCCACCTGCTGTGTGACTTTGGGCAAATGTCTTCCCTTCTCCAAGCCTCGATTTACTAATCTGTCCTCACAATAATACTTTAAGGATCTAGGTAGGACTCTACTGCCAAATAGGGAGGTGAGCTCCCCATTGCTAGGGGAAACCAAGCGGGCAGTGGCTACAGTAGGGTTCTGCCTGGAGATCCTGGCCTGTCTTGGCCCTAAGGACCGCCCCCCACCCCGGCCCACAGGCCTCTTCCGGGCTGTCTGCCCACTTTGGCCAGCTCCCAGGTGAAGAGACTTTCGGCTTCCAAGCGGAAGCAACACTTCATCAACCAGGCGGTGAGGAACTCAGACCTCGTGCCCAAGGCCAAGGGGCGGAAGAGCCTCCAGCGCCTGGAAAACAGTGAGCAGGGGTGGGGAGGCACCTCTTGGGCTCCTGGGCCTCAGACAAGAAAGGCATGCATGTCGGTCATATCTGTTGCCCGTTCCGTGAGCCAGGCGCTGAGCCAGGCAGTGCTGGAGACCCAGAGAGGTGTCAGCTCTGGGCCAGGGGAGCAGGTAACAGAGCCAGACACAGGCCGGGCGCGGTGGCTCACGCCTATAATCCTAGCACTCTGGGAGGCCGAGGGGGTCGGATCGTTTGAGCTCAGGAGTTCGAGATCAGCTACTAAAAAAAATATAGAAAGAACAGAGCCAGACACAGACACCCCCCAGACTCTTGGATCAGGGCTGAGCCAGAGGGATCTCTGGGCATTGGAGCTGGGGCTTTAAAGGATGTGTAGGAGTTGGACAAGCCAGGGAGAGGTAGGTGGAGCTCCGGAGGCTGGCTGGTTTCTGTACCTTTGGGGAAAGACAGTTGGAGCATGGAGGTGCAGAGGCTGAGAGGGAATAAAGGGAGGAAAGATGGTCCTTGGGTCCCCATGGAGCCTAGGGGGCTCTCAGTGCCACCCCAGCCCAGAGGCCATCTGTTTCCCTCTAGCCCAGTACCTCTTGACCCTGTTGGAGACAGACGGGGGCCCACCTAGCCTGGAGGACGGGGATCTGGCACACCCTGCAGCACCGGGCATCTTTGCGGAGGCCTGCAACAATGCCACCTACGTGGAGGTGAGGCCCCAGACGCCTCCCCCTGCACAGGACACCTGCCTCCTCCCAGGTTCTGGCTACGTGCTGGCTCCTCCACCAGGGGCACCCCCAGCTTATGATCTCTTGGTGAAGAGACCCCCGTGGGGTCCCCAGACCAGGCCAGAATCCCCACCCGACCCCGGGACCTCCCAGCGCCCGGGATTCATCTCATCACACTCGGGAGTTAATGACACGTGTTGCGGGCGGGGGTCTGTGGCCTGAACCCGTCCCCCTCCTGGTCCCCGGCTTTCCCCACACCCGGCTGGGGGCCCGGCCACAGTGGGTGCCCCGTCAGTGGGCAGAGGTGTCCACAGGAAGTGCCTCCGCGTACTTGGTGGCCTTCTACGTCCATCTGCCGAGCGGGAAAACTGAGGCCCAGAGGTGCAGACGTCAGCCCGGGGTCTCACAGCCTGCCCACCTCTTCCAGGTCTGGAACGACTTCATGAACCGCTCGGGGGAGGAGCAGGAGCGTGTCCTGCGCTACCTGGAGGACGAGGGCAGGACCAAGGCCCGGAGGCGTGGTCCTGGCCGCGGGGAGGACCAGCGGAGAGGTGCGGCCCGGTGGGGCCGGGGTGGGCGGGGCGCCACGGCGTGATGGGGCGGAGCCAGCTGGGTGATGGGGCAGCAGGCTGGGGCCAGGCCAGGGTGTGAAAGAGGGCAGGGCCTGGTGTGGGCGGAGCCTGTGTGATTGGTGGGCGGGGCCCAGGGTATGGATGAGGGTGTGGCCTGGTGTGGGCAGAGCCAACGGGCTGGGGTAGGTGGGGCTGGTGTGTGGGCGGGACCATCAGGCTAGTGTGTGTGGGGTCAGTGCATGGATGTGGTATGCTTGGGTGGGCGGGGCCATCAGGCTAGGGTGGGAGGGACTAGTGTGGGCAGGGTAAGGGTATGGGTGCAGGTGTGCTTGGTGTGTGGGGCCTGCCCTACAGCTGCCGGTTGGGCTCTTGCAGAGGACCCGGCCTACACACCCCGCGAGTGCTTCCAGCGCATCAGTCGGCGTCTGCGAGCCGTGCTCAAGCGGAGCCGCATCCCCATGGTGAGCGCCGGGCCTGTCTCCCTACCTGACTGGCCCTTTTCCACGACACCTGGAGATGGGGTGAGGGGAAACCCGTCACCCAGTGTGGGTCATGTCATGTGAGCCGGAGCAGCTCTCAAAGGGCTCTCCTTTGAGTAGGAGGGACGGGGCCAATGAAGGTGGCCACTGCAGGGTGTGTAGGAGTTCCCCAGGCAGAAGATACACGGCAACGTCTAAACACCTGGTGTCCTTGGGGTAGCCTCAGGTGGTAGATCAGATGTGACAACTGAACACAGGGTCTTGGGTTTATGGAGCCCTGGACAGCCTGGTGGGGGTCCTGCAGGTGCCTGACCGCTGGGCCCCGCTCTCCCACAGGAGACGCTGGAGACCTGGGAGGAGCGGCTGCTCAGGTTCTTCTCCGTGTCCCCCCAGGCCGTGTACACGGCCATGCTGGACAACAGGTGAGCGGGTGGGGCAGGCGCAGAGAGCCCCGCCCCCACGCTGCGCCTGGTAGAGCCTGGCCACTCACCCTAGTCCCTCCACAGCTTCGAGAGGCTCCTGCTTCACGCCGTCTGCCAGTACATGGACCTCATCTCGGCCAGTAAGTGCCTGGTGGCCCCAGGACCCCAGGACCCCAGTTGGCCCATTCAACCCGGGGCACAAGGCCAGGGCCTCCGCTGGTCTGGTTCCCCAGTGGGGAGACTTCTGGCGGAAGTGGGCAGAGTTCCCGGGGTGCGGATAGTGTGGACAGAAGCCCGCTGCGTGTCTGGCCCCACTCTGGGTGACACTGGGGGCACAGTTGGACAACTGGATGCAGATGCCACTCGATCCACATCTCCAGGGCTGGGGGGAGGGGGAGGACCCAGGTAGGGGTGGTGAAGCCAGGCTTCGGGGGAACCTCACAGACTCGGAGATGAGATGCAGACGCCCAGTGTCCAGAGGGTTCACATTTAGCCATAGGGTACCCCCATACCATACATGGGACTTCAGACCAGTCCCCCCTCCTGGGGCCTGTGTCCCCGCTTTTATGATGGGGGGTGTCCTCAGGACACAGTCCCCTAGTGAGGGTCCCCGAAGGGCCTTGCGGGCCCCGGGCACCCCATCTGGTCCTGGCTTCTGCACCTGTCTCTCCGCCTCCTGCCTGGAGTTGCCGAGGAGACGGTTTCCATGGTAACCCCAATGGTTCCTCCTCTGTCTCCCCTGTGGGAGCCACAGCCCCCACGCCCGCCTTTGTTCCTGCAGACTCAGAGTGGAGGGCCTTGGCTGGGGGTGGGGAGCCTCTTTGTGGGGGTAGGGCTGTGGTCTAGACATGGAAGAGAGGGGTCTTAGCAAGCTCGGGGAGTAGGGAAGGGGGTCCCAGGCGGCGGAAGCCCCACCGAAGCAAGGCCTGGAGGTGGGACTGAGTTTGGGTTGGGAGTGTGGCTAGTCTAGGTTTTGGAGCGAGGGAGAGGGACGGGTTGGGGAGTGAGGGGAGGCTGGTGGGGGCTGGACCACCCAGGGCCTTGAAGCTTCAAGGTCACCTCTGCAGGGCAGGGGTGGAGGCTGGATGCTTGGTCAGGCACGTGTGTGAGTGTTCACGTGGCCTTGGGCCTGGGCATCCCGAGGTCCCCATCTGGACAGTGGGATAAGAGGTGGTGAAGATGCAGCGCGCCACGGATCAAAGCCCTCGGGGAGCATTACTTCTTGAGAGCCAGGCCCTGGACCTGCGGGTGGAGTCAGCCAGTCCACAGTGACCCGCTTGGGGTGACCTCTAGCAGGGAAGGGGAGGGGCGAGGGCACTGCCTTCTGGCCACTCCAGGTCCTTGCAGCTCTGTGCACCATGACTTTCTTTTTTTTTTCTGCCCTCCCTCCCCCGTGCACCATGACTCTCATATTCGGTTAATTCTTGTCCCCCCCGTCTCCTCCTGCAGGTGCAGACCTGGAGGGCAGGCGGCAGATGAAAGTCAGCAACCGTCACCTGGACTTTTGGCCGCCGGGGCTGCTCCTGTCTGCCTACCTGGAGCAGCACAGCTGATGGCGACCCCGGTGTCCCCACCTGCCTGCACGCCCAGCGCCAAGACCTCTGCTAAAACATCTTTGATATTTTTAGAATTCGTCCTTGGAAACCTCTTTCCCTTGGGGTGGTCTTTCTTACCTTCGCCCCCTCCTCACCGCTCTGGGCCATCAACACTGGCAGCTGCTGGGACTGTCCAGACCATCCCAGCCGCATAGCGCCACCCTGCTCTGGGACTTCTATTTGGGTGGGGAGACCTGACTGGGCACTTCCATGTTTCTTCTTGGTGTAGCTTTTTTGGCCCAGTGTGAAGCTCGAGTGAGGAGGGAGAGGCTGGGTTTTTATCGCTTTTAATGAATTTGGTGTGATTTGTTGTAGATTTTTAAATTCCCCTTTTGGAGAGAAAAACCAAAAACTCACCCTATCTGATAAATCATGGGACTTGGTCCCAGCCCTTGTTCGACCCCTCCCAGTTTGTAGCTTGAATGTGGCGGTGGGGGTCCCTGGGACCCCGGCTGTCACCCCAGAAGCATCTCGTCTCATGTGTGTACGTGTGCATCCCGCGACCTAGGGCGGAAGCTGTGTTTTAAGGGCTGGTTTTATCCTCTTTTTGTTCTGCGTGTCCTCCCTTGGCCCCCTCCTTTGGCAGCTCTCGGGGTCCCGCCTGCCCTCCACGTCCTTGTCTCTGCCTTCCTCCCCCTCCCTGCATTCTGGGGTGCAGGACTTCCAGCCAGAAGCCTCTGCCCTCAGACTGCCCTGTCCCCTCCCTGTGTCCCCTCCATCCCCCCAGCCTGGCTCTGGCCTGACAGCTCGGGGTGCCCCCATGCTGGTTCCCTGGCCTGGGCCACCGCAGCAGGCCTGGGGGGACCCCCACCCCCTTGCTGTGTGTGGGTAGTTGTGCTTTGGGAGACTGTGGAGGGTTCAATAAATTTCTGGTGCTCTGGCCTGGGGCTGTGTGGGTTTTTCTTGGGGGTGGGGCTGGGGACACAGTAGGTCCTGGTCACTGCGGGCTGCAGGTACACCCCCTGCCCCTCCCTGCCCACTCGCCCCGTCTCGGGTGCCTGGGGTCCAACCCTGGCTCTGCCACTTGCCTGCTGTGTGGCCTTGGACAGTGTCCAGGGGCCGCCTTAACAAAGCACCGCAACCTGGGGGCTGCAAACGGGAATGTCACAGTCCTGGAGGCCAGAAATCCGAAATGCAGGTGCGGGCAGGGCCGTGCTTCCTCCAGCTGCTCTGGGGGCCCCCAGCGTCCCTTGGCTTGTGGCTGCATGGCTGCGGCCTCTGCTTCTGTCTGCCTTGACGTGGCCTTCCTCTCTGTGTCTTTGTCTTCTGTTTGTGTGTGTCTGTGTCCAAACTCCTTTCTGTAAGGACACCAGTCGTGTTGGATGAGGGCCCACCCTGACCACCTCATTTTAACTTGATTACCTGCATAAAGACCGTATTTCTTTACGGTTTCGCCTGTAATCCCAGCACTCTGGGAGGCCGAGGCGGGAGGATCCCTCGAAGTCAGGAGTTCAGTTTGAGACCAGCCTGAGCAAGAGCGAGACCCCGCTAAAAATAGAAAAGTTAGCCAGACCTGGTGGTGGCACCTGTAGTCCCAGCTACTCGGGAGGCTGAGGCAGGAGGATCGCTTGAGCCCAGGAGTTGGAGGTTGCTGTGAGCTAGGCTGACACCATGACACTCTAGCCTGGGCAACAGAGTGAGACTGTCTCAGGAAAAAGAAAAAAAAAAAAGACACTATTTCCAAATAATGGCACAGTCTGAGGTGGAGAAAGGGTTAGGAATTCAATGAATCTCTTTTGGAAAACCTGTTGCAGCCCAGGGCCTCGCTTAACCTGTCAGTGCCTCAGTTTCCCCATGTGAAAGATGGGTCTGCAGGAGGGGCGCATGAGACAGCGATGGCTCTCATTGCATGTCGTTGTTGATGGAAATACGCTTGGCCTCACTGTGTGGACAGTTAAACTGTATCTGACTTGTTTCCATTTACAATAATTTTACCTTCTCCCCCACTCCACTGTTGTTTTGAAAACTCAGACCTCCAGGGGAGGAGCATGAGCCTCTTTCCTTAACATAATTGCTTCTTTCTTTTTTCTTTTTTTTTTTGAGACAGAGCCGGGGTAGAGTGTAACAGTGTGATCACAGCCCACTGCAAAATCCGGCTCCTGGGCTCTGCCTTCCGAGTAGCTGGGACTACGGGCCTGAGCCACCACACCCGGCTAATTTTTTTATTTATAGTAGAGATGGGGTCTCGCTCTTGCTCAGGCTGGTCTCGAACTCCTGGCCTCAAGAAATCCTCCTGTGTCAGCCTCCTCCCAAGTAGCTGGGACTCCAGGCACACACCACCACATCTAGCTAATTTTTAAATTTTTTGTAGAGATGGGGTCTCGCTATGTTGGCCAGGCTGGTCTCAAACTTCCTGAGCTCAAGCGATCCTCCCACCTCGGCCTCCCAAAGTGCTGGGATCACAGATGTGCACCACTGCAGCCAACTCTGGGGCTGTTGTTTTTAAATAAACTTAATTTTAGAACTGTTTTATATTTACAGAATTACTGTAAAAGTGTTGTAGAGCGTTCCCACATCTGTTCCCACACCCGGTTTCTCCTGCGATTAACGGGTTGGCATCTGTCACAGTTAATACCCAGGCGCCCACACTTTATTCAGGGTTTTTGTAATTTTTTGTCATTTCCCCTAATGTTCTGTTTCTGCCCCAAGACCCCACCCAGGATCCCACGTGACATTTCGTGGCCACGTCTCTGCAGGCTCCTCTGGGCTGTGAGGGTTTCTCGGACTTTGTGTTTGCTTTTGATGACCTGCGTAGTTTGAGGAGGGCTGCCCGGGATTTATGTCAGAATATCCCTCAGATGTCTCATCAGTAGACTGGGGTGATGCGTTTTGGAAGGGAGACCACAGAGGTAAAGCGCCATTGTCACCACATCGGGCCTCAAGGGTGCACAGGAGCAACATAACTCATGGCAGCTGAGTTGACCTTGGTCACACGGCGACACAAACGGGCTTCCCCCTTTCTGTGCTTTACCCCGGGGGGTGCGGCCCACAGGGAAGGGCTAGGGGCCTGTGGTCCAGCTCCTTGTGCGTAGAGTATCTACAAAAATCATGAGGTATTCTGCAGGGGACACTTCTCCCTCATTTATCTTTTACTTTTTTCTTTCCTCACCGCTATACAAAGGAGGACCCATGATTTATTTATTCAACCACTTCTATTAATAAGGACTCGTGGATATTTACTCTCTACTGTGGGTTATGATCCAATGTGACTTTCTAGCTCGAATGCTTCCGGCTGTTCCAGCGGGTCCTGTGTCTCTTGGAGGTAGCCTCATCCCTGTGTGGTTTTCATTTTTTGAGCACTTACTATTTTCTGGAGCCCGTGGCGTTTATTAGGGCTCCCCTTAGAAACCAAGCTGTGGGCCCTGGGAGTGCTCTATGCCACCTGAACACACTTTACAAAGTTTTCAAGGCCAGAGCGGGGGACAAAAGGAAGTTCCTTCTGGGAAGGGGCTGCATCTCCCGGTCCCCCGAGGGCAGGGGTGGGCCTCGGGCTGGGCAGTGGGGGCCTGGGGAGCTGTCCCCGCAGCCGGCCGGTCGCTAGGCTGCATCCACGCCCACGCGGGTTCGAGTCCCAACCGTGCAGGGTCCCCCAGCCCAGTTCCCGGCCGCCTGGCCTCCAGGCGCGGGATGCCCCTTGCCTGCCATCTCAGGAAATCTTGGGTTGCCTAAACTGGGGAGGGCCCCTCAGGAATAAAATCAGTTTTTGGAAGAAAAATTAGGGGTGAAGTTTTATTTCTTTTATTGCTTAATTTTT
Source organism: Propithecus coquereli (assembly GCF_000956105.1). NCBI lineage: Eukaryota > Metazoa > Chordata > Mammalia > Primates > Indriidae > Propithecus > Propithecus coquereli. The sequence continues at coordinate 3,364,176 of NW_012147864.1, read as the reverse complement.
TTTGCAACCCCTAACCCCCACTCCTAGGGGTGCAGTTTGAACCGGAAGGACCCTCAATTAGAATAGGTGCCTCACTTATTGGAGCCTCAGTTTCCCCACCTGTGAACATAAGAAAAAAAAAGCACAGTATGGAATAAGTTTGCACTAGTTTTACAGATTAGGAGTTGGAGAAGCGGGTGTGAAGCTGGAAAATCCCTCAACTGCGTGAGTCACTTCACTTTATCGGAGCCCCTCAGTTTCCCCACCCGGGAACTAATACTAGAAGTGTGAGTCAAAAATATGGAACGCTTCACGAATTTGCGTGTCATCCTTGCGCAGGGGCCATGCTAATCTTCTCTGTATCGTTCCAATTTTAGTATATGTGCTGCCGAAGCGAGCACAAACTAGTATCCCACCCAAGCCCTATTTATAGTGCCCGTTTCAAAATCTTTACAGTAACGGTGAAATTCCTTAACCCGATTTAGTAGCTCATTTTTCGTAATATTAGTGTACCATATAGCGCGCCCCATGTACTTATTAACCGGGGTTGAGAAAGTGTCCGTTGTTCTACCAAATATCGCTGCGGTGGCTGCTGGGAATTACTGGCTCATTACCATGTATATAAATAACCCCGGATGCAGGGGCGGGGCCAGAGCCACTGCAGTCCCAGAAGTCTCTAAGAGCGTGGGCGCGGCGGAGGCGACTCGTTGGTCTCGGGGAAGATGGCAGCGCCGGGGCCTGGGAGTTAGTGCAGTGCGCACCGCGGACCCTCGCTCGGCCTGGCGCACGGTCCAGCAGGTGAGCGGGGACCGCAGGGGTCCGGGGTCCGGGACGGCCGGCCCGCGGATAGCGCATGCGGCCCCCGGGAGTGCGACGCCTGGAAGGCGGGGCCTGCGGGGTCAGTGGGCGGGCTTGGAGCAAAGGGTGCTGGGTACGCGACCCAGAGGGGATGGGGGCGGGGCCTGGAGAGTGTATGGCGTCCCTGGGGCGGGGCCTGGAGAGTGTATGGGGTCTCTGGGACAGGGCCTGGAGAGTGCGTGGGATGCCTGGGATGGAGCCTTAGAGTTTAGGGTGCGGCCGGGTCTCTCGGGGTGAATTGGGGGCGGGGTCTGGAAGGCAAAGGGAGTCGAAGAAGGCGGGTAAAGACTTTAACGGGCTTGTGGGCAGACCTTGAGGAAGCTGGGGGGCGCGGGTAGGTAATTAAGAAAAATGGAGTTAATGGTAATTCATTCTCCCTGAGCTTTTGTCACGGTGAAGGGAAACGTCTGCACCGAGGAAATCTTCACCGCTCTTGGTGCTGGCTGTCACCCTGGGCCCCGGGGCTCCCCTCCCCGCATATCTGTCCGGTCCTGGCCCAAGGCAGCTCCGCCCTCTTGCATATCCCAGGCTGCTCCTTCAGAAGAGGCCCTAACAGTTTCCCCTGCAGTGAGCTGTGATCGTGCCACTGCTCCCCAGCCTGGGTGACAGAGCAAGACCCCATATCTAAAAAGCATAAACATTTTCTTTTTAAAGATAAAAAAGCTGGCCCTGGGTGGTGGCCCACCTTTGTGGTCCCAGCTGCTCTGGAGGCTGAGGCAGGAGGATCACCTGAACTTGGTTCAAGGCTGCAGTGAGCTATCATTATGCTATAGTGGCGCCACCTTGCTGCAGCCTGGGTGACAGCGCAAGACCCTGTCTCTTTAAAAAAAAAAATTTCTACAAGGCCTTTTAAAGTTGAAAAAAAACCTGTAAATCAGTACATGAGGTTATACATTGGTGTGGCCCAAAAATGTGGGTATCTTGAAGTAGAAGTGGGAGCTTGTCGGTTTTAGGTGGGTTCGCAGATTCTTTGATTAGCAATTGATTGGTTAGGAAGCCAGGCCTCGTCTTGGACAGGAGCAATAAGTGGCTTTCCAGACCCCTTGGGTGAAATTCAGAGCAAAGATCAAGCCTCAGTTTCCCCATATCTGTATTTTCCACCTGGTGGGGATTTCTGAAAAATGACTCGAGGACATAGATTGAGATGTTATCTCTTACTTTCCACAGGGCAGCCCTCACCAACCTTTTTGGCACCAGGGGCCAGTTTCGTAGAAGACAATTTTACCACTGACCTGTTGAGGGGGGTGGTTTTGGGATGATTCAAGCGCGTCACATTTATCCTGCAGTCAGTCCTCTCTGCTAAGGATAATCTGCATTTGCAGCCGCCCCCCAGCGCTGGCATCACCGCCTCAGCTCACCTGCAGCTCACCTCCTGCTGTGCGGCCCGGCCCTAACAGGCCACGGACAGGTACCTGTTGGGCGGGGGTTGAGGACGGCAGCCATAGGGCACTAAAACACCTGGCGTGCTTGGAGACTGTTATTATTATCAGGTGGTTAATTGAATTTTTAAGGCTAGCTAGGAGCTGGGAATATTCCTGGAAGGGAGTCACGATTTTCATTTCCACGCTTGGGCCCTGGTTGGGGGGAAGCCCTCCGCTCCTGCCCCCCACACCTGCCTCTCCCCCCAGGACCCTAAGAGGTGTCCCTGCTCTGAGTCTCCACAGGGCTCCCACCTTGTGGGCCACAAGGCCCAGGACCACCTGGTGCTTTCCTGCCCCCCCCATTCTGCCTGGGAGACTCCAGGTGCAATCCAGTCTCTGGGCCTTGGCCCTGGCTGTTCCTTCCCGGAGTCCTGCACCCAGCACCTGCAGGCGCTCTGTCAGTGCGGTTGGCTCAGCCAGACTCCACCCACCCCGCAGGAGCCGGCGCTGTCCCCAGAGTGGTACGACCCGCGGCCCGCGGCGGGTGGGATGATGGACCTGGCCTACGTGTGCGAGTGGGAGAAGTGGCCCAAGAGCACTCACTGCCCGTCCGTGCCGCTGGCCTGCGCCTGGTCCTGCCGCAACCTCATCGCCTTCACCACAGACCTGCGCAGCGATGACCAGGGTGCGTGCCCGCCCCGCATGCGTGGGAGCCCCGCCCCCGCCACGCTTGCCCGCCCCGGCCCTCATCTCTCCTTTGGGGTGTCGAGAGCCCCGAGCTTGCCGGGGCCCAGAGGGTGGATTCAGCGCCGCGCGAGCCTGGTGCCAGGAGACACTGGGGTCCTCCCGACGGATCGAGCGGGGCTTTGGTGGCTGGCTAAGGCTATCGGAGGCTCCTGTCCCAGTTCCAGACTGTACCTGTCACTGTTTGGCTTTTGAAAGCCCCTGAGGTTCAGGCCGAGCCTGTCTCTTCTCTATTGTGCGAGTAATGTGTGCTCATTAGGGAAATTATAAAACCACAGAAAATTAGGATAATTTGTTCAGCAGAGAGATGCCCCACTGTTAGCATTTTGGGGTCATCTTCTTCCAATTTGTTTTTTGTGTGTCCTTTTGAAGAGGTGGCCGTAGCCACGCTAGCAGCCGGTCACAGCCTGCCCGCCCTCCCCTGGGGAGACAGCCTGTTCCGCAGCTGTCTCACGGCTGTCACTGTGGCCAGCTGAGCAGCCTCCCCGTAGGTGGGATGTGCACTGGCTTCCTCTACCAAGCCTGCCTGGCGTCATCGCCACGGTGCCAGGTCGCACTGACCATACAGCGTCCCCGCAGACCTGACCCGCGTGATTCACATCCTGGACACGGAGCACCCCTGGGACCTGCACTCTGTTGCCTCGGAGCACAGCGAAGCCATCACCTGTCTCGAGTGGGACCAGTCAGGTGAGGGCCGGCCCGGTCCCGCAGGGCCCAGGGGTGGCGATGTGCACCCTTGGGGTGACACTTGACTGTCACTGCAGCCCTTGGCCTGTGACTTTGCAGCCCCGGCTCCTCCCTCAGGGCCTTGAGGGCTCCTATTCTGTGTGTCCACAGCTGTCTCTGGAGCATGCGTGGTCCTCCCTGCTTTCTGCCTTTGCCCAGGCTGTGGCCTCTCCCCGCAGCGGGCTCCTCCCCGGCCCCTGGACGGTCCACCCATCAGTGGAGGGTTTGCGATGCCATTTGTTACCCACAGGCTCCCGGCTCCTGTCAGCGGACGCTGACGGGCAGATCAAGTGCTGGAGCATGGCGGACCACCTGGCCAACAGCTGGGAGAGCTCGGTGGGCAGCCTGGTGGAAGGGGACCCCATCGTGGCCCTGTCCTGGCTGCACAACGGGGTGAAGCTGGCATTGCACGTGGAGAAGGTAGGTGTCCTGCCTGAGTGAGCAGGTGAGGTGGGGAAGACTGTGTCACTGCCCATCCACCTGCCGTCCTGTCTCCTCTCCCACCACCAACATCCTCTTATTTTATTTTATTTTTTTTTTGAGACAGAATCTCACTGTGTTGCCCGGGCTAGAGTGCCGTGGCGTGAGCCTAGCTCACAGCAACCTCAAACTCCTGGGCTCAAGCGATCCTCCTGCCTCAGCCTCCCGAGTAGCTGGGACTACAGGCATGCGCCACCATGCCCTGGCTAATTTTTTCTATATATTTTTAGTTGTCCGATGAATTTCTTTCTATTTTTAGTAGAGACGGGGTCTCGCTCTTGCTCAGGCTGGTTTCGAACTCCTGAGCTCAAACAATCCGCCCACCTTGGCCTCCCAGAGTGCTAGGATTACAGGCGTGAGCCACTGTGCCCTGCCTCCTCTTGTTTCTTAAGCTTTGGGCTTGGCGCACCCTACAATCAAGCTGTCACTTAGCACCTGTGTTTTCAGTGGGCTGCCGGTTTAACTGCGGTTACTGTCTTCAATGAGTCATTTGTTTAACTGGTGGCTGCTGTTCTCACTGAGCCACCTATTTAACTGATGGCTGCTGTCCTCAAAACCAACCTACCCTTAGATTCAGTGACATCCAGAACTCCTCTCTCTGTACTCTGTACCCTGTGACTCAGCCCAGTATCACAGTTAGGAGTGGGAGAGGCCAGGGCCAGGGGCACCTGAGTTCAAACCCTGACTTCACGCCCCCTGGCATTAGTTCCCGTATCGAAGGTGGGGTCACCATGAGATCCCGGGAGAAGGCGTGGCCTTCTATCCCTCCTGCCCCGGGCAGGGCTCCCAGAGTGCGTTCCCCACCCTGCAGGCCCGATTGGTCTGCTTTTGGGGTGTTTTCGGTAACAGCTTTCTTGAGGTAGAACTCACAGACCGTGCGGCCCACCCATTTAGAGTGTGCAGTCTAGTGGGTTTTAGTGTATTCCCAGGGCTGTCAGCTACCACCCTAGAACATTCTCAGCACCCCAAAATGCAGCCCCATCCCCATTGGCCGTCACCTCATCCCCTTCCCCAGCAACCAGGAATCCACTTGCCACCCCTGGGTTTACCTGTTCCGGACATTTTACGTAAATGGAGTCTCATGTCATGTGTCCTTCTGAGTCTGGCGTCTCTCACTGAGCACGACGTTCTCAAGAATTGTCCATGCTGTGGCCTGTGTCAGCATTTCATTTTCTTTTTTTTTTTTTTTTTGAGACAGAGTCTCACTGTGTTGCCCGGGCTAGAGTGCCGTGACGTTAGCCTAGCTCACAGCAACCTCAAACTCCTGGGCTCAAGCGATCCTCCTGCCTCAGCCTCCCGAGTAGCTGGGACTACAGGCATGTGCCGCCATGCCGGGCTAATTTTTTCTATTTTTAGTAGAGACGGGGTCTCGCTCTTGCTCAGGCTGGTCTCGAACTCCTGAGCTCAAACAATCCGCCCGCCTCAGCCTCCCAGGGTGCTGGGATTAGAGGCGTGAGCCACCGCGCCCTGCCCAGCATTTCATTTTCTTAATGACCAAATACGTTTGGTTTTGTTTAGTTTATTTTAGTAGATTGAGGGGGTACAAGTTGAATCCCGGTACCTGCGCGAAGCGGTGGACACTGGGCTTTGGCGTACCCGCCGCCAGCGTCGTGTACATTGTACCCGTAGGAAATTTTTCTCCCTTCTCTCTTCCTCCTCTCCCCTTTCTGAGTCTCCAGTGTCCATCATACAAGGACTCGCGTGTCTCTTCTTGTGCTGGGTTCTGGAGAATTCCGTGCAGCAGGTGTGCCGAGGTTGCTGCCAACATTTCTTTTCTGGTTGATTAGTGAAGCGCTTCCAGTTCTTTGGTTCCAACATTGCCACGGGGACCACCGAGGTGCCAGCGTGCCCATGCCCCACAACTGGAGGTCCCTGGGCCCTGCCCTCCCTGGACGTCTGGTCTTGTAGATCTGTGGCGGCCCAGGAATCTGCGTTTTGTCCCAGCTCACCCGAGGGAGGGGGCGCAGGTGCTCCTCAGGCTACGCAAAGGAACGCAGTTAGGCCTCCAGCGTGGCACGACGTTCACAACTGAACAGCGCGGAGGCAGCGTGGAAGCGTCGCGCTGAGGGAGAAGGCAGACGCAGAGGCCACTTGTTGCGTGATTCTGTTCAAGTGAAATTCTAGGAAAGGCAGAGCTAGTGACAGAAATCCTGTCGGTGACTGCCAGGGACTGGGGGTGTGTTGGGAGCAGCCGCTGCCAAGGTGCCCCTCTGAGGGGGTGGAAATGGTGCAGGCCTGACAGCT